>NC_139698.1:35044530-35052030 GCF_964188405.1 Protomyctophum parallelum
TGCAAGCTTCTCTCTCCAGCCTTAAGGACCTTTTGAACTGGATTCCATCTACATGGGAAAACGTTTGGAGCAGCAACCAATGTACCCCCAGTACACCTACTACTACCCCCACTATCTACAGACCAAGGTAGGATGGATGTTTCTGTAAGGTGTACTGTCTTCTACCTTTCCTCAGAGATAAGAAACAAGGCAAATACATCTGTACAAAAAGTATTACTGTATATGTGTACAGCGAAGAGTTTTGGAACTTCAACCCATCAAAGTCATCTTTGAGAAGCTCCCTGTCTTTGTGCAGCCGGGTTCCAGTTGTCCTTACTTACTTGTCTACTTACCGTAGATGGATGAGAAGAAAGGAACAAAGTCTAAGTGGCTGTGTTAGATATTCATGATATCTTTGCTTCAAGTCGATTGGGTGTTTGTTTAACAATGTTTGTCAATGGGCCTGACCTTGGTGGGTTTGCAAAAGGGAAAGGGTATTATAATTTTCAGTGAGCCAGGACGCTCAATTATTCTGACTGAAGCAAGCTGTAGGTAGGTTGATTTGGAAGAGCACACGACTTGCCAAATACGGTCCAGTCCACTTCCAGCCATCTCCCAGTGTACTGGTATGATTTAGCTGGGCCTGTCCTTCCTTCATTCTCAGGACTTGACTCCATCCACCCCTCTGACCCCACTGGTTCTAAGTTCAAGTTCAGGGCATGGGGCCCTGCCTTGTTCCAGTCTGCTGCCTGTCACTGTCACCCACCCACCCACTCACACATGCACTCGCACAACGCACGCACGCACACACACATAAACACACACACACACACACACACACACACATTATGTGCACACTCACACACGTCTTTAAATGCCCCCTCCCCCCCGGCCGATCCACCGTGACTATATAAACACTTGGACACACCCATGATAGCTTGTTGTAGATGTGATTGTGACATGTTTTCTCCTTTGTTCTCATTCTTGCTGCTGTTCATGGTACAGAATATGTACAGTACACACATGATAGTATTCCTCATTCTGAGTCTTGAAGACTCAGTCTTCTACCTCCAAGAGCAAAACAAATGACTACTAAGACCTGATCGATTCATTCTGCATGGTTTCGCTAGGCCTGTCATCTCCTATGTCTGGTGTGATTCATTTGTGTATGTTGTTGTTGTTTCATTTCTGTGAGGCTGCATGTGAGGAGGAGTTGGCAGTTTTTTCTGCAATATATATATATAAAAATCACACCCGTGTGAACTGAGTGGTGCTTATTTTTGCAGTGACATTACATTTTAAAATAAGAGATTAATATCGATTGTGTAATTAAAAACACAGACGCGTCATCAGTAGCGTGGTTTATGTTTAAGTGAATAAGATGTATCATGTTTCGTCTGGTCAGTATGCGCCCATACTTGTTTTTTGTATTCATCACGTCACCTTGTTCTCTATAGGTGTAGATGTCACGGTGTCACATCTCCATGTCATTTTGTTATTTATCTCCATCAGTTCAAGGCCATCTCGTCTTCCCTCAGTATCTGCAACAGGCATCTACTACACACGCACACACGCACACACACACACACACACACACACACACCCTATATATGTTGTCAAGGTCATTTCAAATTGGATCCTACCTTCCCCCAGTGTTCCCTGTAGCCGATGGCTGTGTGTGTGTGTGTGTGTGTGTGTGTGTGTGTGTGTGTGTGTGTGTGTGTGTGTGTGTGTGTCTAGGTATGTCCATGTGTGCTACACAGGGGTTCGTAGAAGAATGGCATCCATGTGAATGGATCAGGTTCTGTGGTGTTGTGTGCATCTCTCCATGACTATACATGAGTTTATGACGTTGTCTGAACTTGCCTCTGTATTCTCTGCAGTTCTTGGATCACATGTGCAACTGCGAGCATGTAGGAGTGGACACTTGAATGAGCGGAGTACATAGTATGTGTGTGTCCTGTCCTGTGCACTGTGATTCCCCTCCATGACCCCTTCACAGAGCAGCTTGCTGTCATTAACGGTCTTAGAGTCCCAGGAGAGCAGCTGTGTGTGTGTGTGTGTGTGTGTGTGTGTGCGTGTGCGTGTGCGTGTGCGTGTGCGTGTGTGTGTGTGTGTGTGTGTGTGTGTGCGTGCGTGCGTGCGTGCGTGCATGCTCACATAGTCGGAAACCCTGTGGAATATCCCAGCCATACATCTATATGGACCTTGATGCCGAGCTGTGTTGAGTGATTGATCTATCTGTGCTACACTGTGTGTGTGCGTACGTGCGTGCGTGCATGTGTGTGTAAAATGTATCTGTGCGCTGTGTGGGTGGTTATTACATGCTGGTGGTCAGGTTTGCTTCGTCCTGCAAAAGCTTGTATTTGGTGAAGATTGCACTTCAGGTGTTGCGTCATGTCCAGAGAGATGGAAAATGAGTCCATCTCTTTGTCTCTCTCTTTCTTTCTTTCTTTCTTTCTTTCTTTCTTTCTTTCTTTCTTTCTTTCTTTCTTTCTTTCTTTCTTTCTCTCTCTCTCTGTGTGTCTGTCTCTCTCTCTCTCCCTCACTCCCTCCCCTTCTTCTCCCTGTTGCTCACTGATCTGATTGGATGTAAATGGCCTCTTATTAATCTTGATTCCACCAAGTAGAGGCTCTCCTCCAGAGGAAATCAATCACCGTGTGTGATTGTGTGTGTGTGTGTGTGTGTGTGTGTGTGTGTGTGAGAGAGAGAGAGAGAGTGCATGGGCAGTTGAGCACATTTGTATTGTTAGAAAATGCCTGACAATAGCCCTTTTTAAAGCACACACACACACACACACACACACACACACACACACACACACACACACACACACACACACACACACACACACACACACACACCACAGTTACACAGGTAGTTAAAGAAATTACCTGCTTAAACTAACAATGCTTAGCCAGATGACAGATTGTGTGTAAATGTGCAGCTATTAAACCAAGAATGCCCCCTCTCTGCCTCTGTAATGGGCTATAGGTACAGTTAGTGTGCATTAGCCGGCGGTGGAGAGGGACTCTGAGATCCCTTGTGCGAGCCTAGTGGCTCTTAATCATGTGCCGTCTGTGAGGGGTGGATGTGGGACGGGGACGGGGGGGGGGGAGTGGGGCGGTCATTGGGTTCACTTGGAAGCACCAGCTGCATTGTTGCATTCTGATGGCTCATTTTCTTTATCCCGTTCAATCACTTTGAACCTGACGTGCCTGGTTTTGGGATGTGATTATAGGCAAAATCTTGTTGTGGCTGATTGTGTTCAAATAGTCGCAGCCTTTAAAACCAGGAAGACACTTACTGCATGCCATATCATGACGATATCGATATCATATTGATATATTACCCGATCCTTTAATATTGTATTCCCATGGTTGAATGTGTTAACATTAACAATGATCAGTGTTGAAATGTTCTGGGAAATGGATACACAGTATGTGTAATACCATATCTCAGTATTTGATATGAAACTAAGAAACAGTCCTTCACGGTTGTCATTAGCAATGCACCCAGGGCCTCTGGTTGGACGCAGACTGTCCCTAGAGGATGTCTGGGCGTACAGCCACGTCTGGGACATGGATGTGATGTGCAGGTCACTGAGGAAAGCCTGATTCATTGTTCGTCGTGTGACAGTGTCTCATAGCGAGAATCTAAGAAGTGCCTTAGCCTTGATAATGTTCATGGTAAATTTGTATAACCTATTATAAATAATAATGTCAGTTTTGTTGTGTTCAATGTCCGGGGACTACGGATGGAAATTAGTATCTCTGCTAAATCCAGTGTATTTATGCTACATTTTTATGTAATGTCCATTGCTCTGTCCCGTAAAGTAATAGTATACATTAGGGATGTACCCGATTTCTTTTTCGCGATGCGATTATGATCATTTGATTTGAGTATCTGCTGATACCGATTTTTCATGTACTGTAACATGTATACTATAGCCTACATGTTTGCTGAACACAAGCCCAGCATCAGTTGGGAGTTATAAAGACCTTGCCCAGCTATTTGATGCATCAGAGCCCTTTTCAAGGTGACACAGTGACTCCATTTTGTTGTGCAGATAGCATAGCATCTAACTGAAACACCCCCGGGAGGATCGACAACCACCCGAGGCATTCATTATTCTACCGCGACTAGCGACGGGACAGTGATGGGCCGTCAAAAACACTGATTTAGATTAGAATCAAAATCAGTGATTTAGATTCAGAGATATCAGCGTTAGAAGATTTTGGCACCCATTTGCTATAATGGAGGGGGAACACTTTTGATAATGGACCAACCGGAAATGGTTTAGAAACTTGCACAATAGACAGTCCTAGACTGTAGTGTATCGCTCGCCGATATCAAACAAATATAAAGCTTAAGAGACGGAACATCTCCTTCCTGGGTAGTCAACAGATGGGCTTAAAAGACGGACGGTTTCCGTCCTGGGCAGTAAAAGTGTTTAACTTATCTCTATCCTTGGCAAACATTCAGTGAAAATGCGGTTACAAGCTCACAACCCATCACGTCATTTTCAGTCATTGCCTGCTCGTAGTGGAACTTGTCTGTGCTGGTTGTACCATCTATGTAGCCTAATCTGTTCTATAGCTCTAGAGAAGGATTTCCCCCTCCAGCTGCAGTGAGCTTCTTTCTTATTGTAATCATAATCACGCCTCTCATCAAAACATCTGTATTTTAGCACCACCTAAACCACTTAAACCCAGGTGAATCACCTGGGGTGAACATCTTGCAACATTTGCATATCTCTCTCTATATATATATAATATAATAGCAGATCTGCCCGTACAGTCGATCGGCTATTTTCTGCAAAGATATTTACAGCACAAACAGGATTGAGTATTAAATGACCACTTCACCACTTTTCAACCTATCTTCATATAATAGGTCCTCACTAATAATCATGATAAAATGGCAAAAACAAATCCACTCACTCAGTCTGTGTCTCATAGGAGGGCTGTGGGCAGTTCAGAAACCCGTCCACCAGTAACGGCATCGATGGGGAATCCAAGCTAATAGAAACTGCAGGCTTTCTCGTCCAAAGTTGCAATGCGAAAATGGAAGCCATCGTTCTCACGGTAATAAAAAATATAAAAAAATAGTCTGCCTACCGATGATGAGTAGACTGAGTAGAACATTTTTTTGCCATTTTATCATGATTATTAGTGAGGACCTATTATATGAAGATAGATTGAAAAGTGGTGAAGAGGTCCTAAGTATAGGGTTTCATGGTTAACACCAAATCAAGTTCATGAAATCTTTGATTGAATCTCCTTACAACTTTGGTTGATTTATGCTGTAGCATTATAGTATTGGCTGTTATTGATTCATAGTGATGGTAAAGATATATTTTAAGTTGTGTCTTTAATGATTTAATTACAGCATTTAGTATAGCATGTTGTGCTAACATGGAGGATGCCTTCCCCTCTCATCACTTCTTAAGGCAACTCCTTGGATGTTTTTCCATCGTTTTTCTCTTCTCTAAATATTCTGAAAACATGTTTAAACTGCTACAAATGGACTGGAAAAAACATGCTGTGTAAGTGCAAGCGGATTCATACTTAAGAGAAGATAAAACAAACAATAGCCTATTCCTTATCTGCATTCAGACATTGAAAATGTATTTGGCTACCATTTTATCCATGACTGCCGATATGAATCAACCATTATTCCCTGTACCTCTGTTCCTGAAACTGATTGAAGGACTGCCTTCAAATGCATGCGGGCATGCATGCGTGTTCTTATGAATGTCAAAGCAATCAAGTTTTCCATTTTTCCTTTTCGCGTCTCATGATGATTGAGTGAGGATTGGAATTGTTGATGATAATCGCTAACAAACAGAGGAGACAATTGTCCAGAATTTGGCAGAAACAGCTACCATACATTTACATCATCAACCAAGCGGTCATTAGCTTGCTGCAGTTCAGTGGGCTAATGCGTGCAGTGGCACGCGAGTAGCTGTAATTAGGCTAATGAGAAACAGCATTCAGCTGAAATCAAAGCAATGACACATGTGGACACGCCTGGACATCTAAACAGAATATCCGTTCCTTTTAAAAATGAGGTTTTCACATTCAATTAGTCCCTCTAATGTGGGACATAAATGCGGTCAATCGTTAGTTTGGCGAAGATGGATAAAAGTCACTATCTAGCGCATGCACACACACACACACACACACACACACACACACACACACACACACACACACACACACACACACACACACCACTGAACCTTACTTCTCTTCCTCTGTTTGCTCTCCTCATTCCTGCCATCTTTCCATCCTTCCTTATTGCCCTTTTCCTTTTCCTCTTAGAAGCCTGTTATCCATCTTGTCAGACATAAAGTACTGAACTATGGCAGAAACAACAGTCATAAATTATACAGATTAATCCACACACATACAGGCCAGGGAGACTGAACTCTGCGTCTCTGTGTGTGTGTGTGTGTGTGTGTGTGTGTGTGTGTGTGTGTGTGTGTGTGTGTGTGTGTGTGTGTGTGTGTGTGTGTGTGTGTGTGTGTGTGTGTGTGTGTGTGTGTGTGTGTGTGTGTGTGTGTGTGTGTGTGTGTGTGTGTGTGTGTGTGTGCGTGCGTGCGTGCGTTTGGGTACATCTGTTTCTTTTCAAGCTCTCTCCTGCTACATCCACCTGCATCAGTTGAAGAGGTTCATTCCTTAGCGTGTGTGGGTATCCATAAAAAATATTTATGCGTGTATTTTTCGTAGGAATTGTTATATTGTTCTGAAAGTCAGGTATTCTTCATGATTGATTATTTACATTGCCCTTATACTTACATAGTTGAATTTGTAAGGACACAACAACCTCTGCTCACTGCACACCGTTTGGAAATCAAAGCCACACTATAAATAATAGAGAATGATCACATGTCGTTCTACGTGGCTCTATCCCTCTGTCTCTCTGCTACTCACTCTATCTATATCATCTACCCCCCCAAACCCCATCCTCTCTACCTGCCCCTACCCACTGTTCCGGGCCCTGTCGCTCTCTCCCTACCATCTGTTCGGTTTGCTGGGCCTGGGTGGTAATACTGCTTAAAAGGGACTCTCCTAACCACCCATATGGGTATGTCCATTTATTATTCTCCATGGGCCGTTCTATTCTCGTCCCCCGTACAGTAGCGGTCCTGACCGATGCCTCGTTATAGTGAATAGGAGGGAGGTGGGGGTGATAAAGCTTGTTCAGGTCAGTGGACGTGGGGAGGGGGTGGAAGTGGCTTAGCCTCTGCAATTCTGCAATAGAAAATGGACGGAGGAGGTTGAGAGGGTGGGAGGAATTTTAGAGCACTGTTAAACACAGCAAGAGGAAGAAAGCTTGCAGAGAGGGAGCTGAAGCGATATCAAAGAGAGCAAATAATTTCTGTTAGGCAGAAACTCTCCATTATTGGAACTTGTTTTGTTTTAATGCCCTACTTCGGCACTAAAAGTATAGCGTGAGCTTGTAGATCGGCTATGTCTTTTCTTTTATAAATATTGAACAAATGAAAAGTATTA
>NC_139698.1:35057030-35094530 GCF_964188405.1 Protomyctophum parallelum
TCATACAGTACAACATCAGTACTCCACTTCACTCTCAGCTTCTATTCATTGTGCTGACCCTCCAAATAGACTCCATGCCTTTGTCAGAGTTCTGTGTGTGTGTGTGTGTGTGTGTGTGTGTGTGTGTGTGTGTGTCTGCCACTCAGTCAGTCTGCACGAGCATACTTCTGTGTGAGTACCTTTTGGTGTAAAGCATGTTTGTATTCTTGAGAGAATGTGCGTGGGAGAGATTGTGTTGCTGTAGAGTGCACGTGTTAGATTGCCTATGTGTCTGAGAGGGTGCAAGACTAACAACATAGAACCAAGCCAAAACGAGACAAGGCTTACAGAAAGGGAAAGGAGGCGTGTGCGTGTGCGTGTGCGTGTGTGTGTGTGTGTGTGTGTGTGTGCGCGCACGCATTGGGGGTCAGGGTGGGAGCTAGCTTTGTGGTTGATTTAAGTAGAAGTGGATGGAGGAGAAGGATAAAATGACTGACTAGATTAGGCTGGCATCACACACTACTGATGTACACTGTCTGGCCTCTCAGCACATTCTCTACACTGTGTGTGTGTGTCATCATAGGTAGGCTTGTGTGTTCTAATAGTGACAGTGCTCTACCAATTTACATGGATAATGACAGTAGCGAAGAATGCATTTTTGAACACACTGTTCATGAATGGTTCAAAAAAGTTTGATCATTTTAATAGATTTCCTGTCAGGAACACTCATCATAGATTGATGCAACACATGGAATACAGTTACTGTAAACTTGCAGTTGGCACTGATGGCTCTGATCTTAATAAGCTGCTCGCTAAACTACGTATAAAGGCAGAGGATGGGGTGGTGGACATGTGTGGCAGCATCGGTGTTAGCAGCGTTCAAGTGTAGGAGTTAGCCATATTTAAATAGCCACCTTGTTGTGAGAAAGGGCTTATTAGTAACACTTATTCAATCAGCTGGCTGACAGCTAAAATATGGCTGGGGCGTATGATTCCTATGAGCGGCATGAACTAAGGCGATGCTTCATTTACTATGAACCTTTTCACATAACATAAACATTCTAAATGGAAACGGACGTTTATGTCCTGTTGCAGTCTTTGTGAATATCAGTAGCTGACTGGAAACAAACTTGGTTCCCTAACAAGCTGTTCCCTAGCAACACAGTTCCACTGGCAGGGACAATAGTGCCTCCGTCAAAGAATCAGAGGTTTTGCTCCTGCATTTAGGGGATGCTGTTTGTAGCTTCACTGCGCTGCCCTTCCTGCTGAACCATTAGAGCTCAGGCAGTGACAGAGAGCTTTGTCTGCTACATGTGGTGAGGCAGCATGCTCTGCATATTTTATTGAACTAACCCCATGTATGAATGATTAAGGGTGTGTGTGTGTGTGTGTGTGTGTGTGTGTGTGTGTGTGTGTGTGTGTGTGTGTGTGTGTGTGTGTGTGTGTGCGTGCGCGCGCGCATGTGTGTGTGCTTACATACATCTACACTACAGTGCATTTTGCATTTGTTTGCATGCACAACACATGCATGAATGCCAAGCTCTTGTCATGTTGTGCGGTTTATGTGCGCACTTGCAATTTTACTGGGAGTTTTTATTGGACCAGCTTTAATCCTACACTTAAAATGAATAAACAACATTACATTGTTCTTGAGCCCAGCATTCTTTTGGGCTGCCGTCCTTGTGTTTTGCTTGTATCCCAACCGTTTAGGTTCTTCATGCAGAACACAATGAAGAACAGCAATATGTTTTGTATACAGTAGAAGCTCGACCCGCCTGCGGCAGGTACCACATCTAACGTCACAAAGCTGTGTTGCATTGCGATCCGAGTGAGACACAGACAGATACATTTCATCTGTGCCCACTGACCATGTGACCAACCTGCCCATGTTGTTCCGTGTTGTTGTTGTTTCTCCGTGAATGTGTGTCCGCTGCTCTGTGTTGGTGTTGTTTCTCAGTGAATGTCCGCTGTCCGTGTATATTCTCGGGCCAGGGAAAAGGAAAGGGAAGAGCTTGGATAAAAACGCAGGGGAAGGTGTGTTGATGTATCGAGGCCGCGGAGCACGGGCGTGCAGCGCTTCTGCATGCTCAGCATGCGTCAAGGTTTAGGACTTGCCAAACTGAACTGCGCTCACAACTTGTTACCGGCTCAAATATATTTTTGTTTTTAAATAAATGAGACATACACTAAAATCATTATTGAAGAACTGAGAAAAACAGTGTGTTAATATATTTACTTTATTGTGAGCGGTATAAGACAATAACCCTAGCGTCCCTGTTCTGGGCCAATAATTTCGGGTCATAATAGGAAACATACAGTAAAAATAGCACAAAGCTTGTAGATCTGCTATTTTTGCTGACGATATTTACATTGTGTAAAAAAGGAAGGAAGGAAGTATACACCCCCTGGGGCACCCCGATCAATGAAGTAGAATAGTATAGGGTTCAAAGTGGTTAAATAAAATGTAGTCTTAAATGTGACAATTTTCACTTCTGTGTGGTCTTCCTGTGCTCATGACACTGACACTATTTATTGAAGGGAGCACTAGACTGAGTGAAGAAATATTCTTGGAACTGTTGAAATAACAAATCAGGTACACTTCAAGATTGATGGCAAGTAATCAAGTAAGATTGAAAAACAATGACTGTCCTGTTCACTTGTAATGGACGTCCACAGTGTTGGATGGCAGCCGAATAACAAAGAAAGCATCTGAAGCATTTTGAGTATGATTTTTGTTTATCCTTTCAAACATAGATAACATTTACTGACTAAAAGTGTCTTTATATACCGGTACACGTAGTCAGATAATTCACCATTAATAGCTTGAGAACAATGTATTTATAATGTAAATACAAGTGTGACTGTGGATATTATATCTTGGTGTTCAGGCTCTGCTATACATTACTCAGAACATTAGAAGACAAGAATGATTAAATTTTTTGTGAATAAAACGTTATTTTAGTCGATCTGTATGGTAGAGTGTGTTAAAACGAACACAAATGCTGTGGTTGGAGGTGGTCTTCCTGCTCTTCTCCTGAGACCTTTAGAATTTAGATACTGTGGTATCTAACTCAAAGCATAATTTGTCCCCTGCTCAAACGGGCTTTCAGTCTTAGCAGTATTCAATTTGGTGCTTGCCCAGGAGACCAGGGTACGTCCACTTGCCCAGGAGACCAGGGTACGTCCACTTTCACATAGATGGATGATAAGAAATCTCTGCCCACTGATGCATCCGGTGACATCTAAATTCAGAAACTATTGAGAAATGTAAATAACAGTATCACAGAACCAATGCAAAGACATATTGGGCTGGTTTAAAAATGCAGGGGTAATGTCAATATCGCAGCGGTGGAGCATCAGCGTATATAGGCGGCTCTTCTGCATGCTCAGCATGCGTCACGGTTTATGACTTGCCGAACTGAACTGCTGCCGAACAACTTGTTATCTGTTACACCAAAATTGCAGGATGCCACTGGCATTGCCATTGACACACCCTCTACTGCACCAATTCAATGCATGGTGAGTCACCAAAAGAGAAAAATAGCCACAGGCAGAGAAGAATCATCACTGTGCCTGAGGAAAATTACACTTTACTGGTGCAAAGCCGCAACTCCCACCACACAGCTGTACAAAACTAGAGCGAAGCCTTAACTGACAGTCGATGAATGTGACCTCGGTCTCAAAGCAATAAAGTGATATTAATCTAGCACTGTATTTGAAATTCATAAGAAACCAGTCATCTCCCAAAACAGGAAGGTCAAACCGTACTATACTGTTACTGTACTACTACTGTAACTGTAACTGTGTGTGTGTGTGTGTGTGTGTGTGTGTGTGTGTGTGTGTGTGTGTGTGTGTGTACTGTCAGATTAGATGCATGGGATGTTTGATGGGGAGCTCTCTGGAACACACACTTGTGTGACAGAATAGAGTTGATGTTGTTATCAAACCCTGCTATTACCGTCTCAGCAGACGTCTCCCTCTCCTCTCGATATCTCAAAGAAAAATCAATAGCATGGGGACACAGTCAGCCACACAGTAAAATCCTCTGTGTTCTTTTAACTCGTACAGTGTACAAATGGAACCAAATTGACTCTTAAGGGTCCATTTGTTTCCACGCGGCTGAATACAAGGCATTTACTGAATTTGTTGAATGTCTCTGATTTGTGGCTAGAGAGTATAGATTGTAATAATCGCTGTCGAGATCCCAAATGGTAGATTCTAGGTTGCAAGCGAAAGAGAGAGATTTGTTTTGTGTTGGAGAGCTGTTAGCCGTTTGTGTGTTGTGTCCACAGTATGTGACGCTATACAACACACTGCATATGTTTATTTTTTAATGCTTTCAGCTAGCTTTGTGTCATCTCAGAAATGTTCTTGGGCACTGAACATTTGAAGTTCCTATCAATCAATCTCCACATGGAAGTAATTTTATCCTCAAACTAATTTTGTGTGTGTGTGTGTGTGTGTGTGTGTGTGTGTGTGTGTGTGTGTGTGTGTGTGTGTGTGTGTGTGTGTGTGTGTGTGTGTGTGTGTGTGTGTGTGTGTGTGTGTGTGTGTGTGTGTGTGTGTGTGTGTGTGTGTGTGTGTCATGATGGATGCCCGGTGGTCTCCTACTGTATTTAGACAAGGGTTTATTACACTCGGACACATATATTGTTTATTACACTGAGCATATACTGTATGCACACACGCATGGCACTGTGATGTCCTCCACTTGAGCTTAGGGCTTACTGCACTGGCAGAGATGCAGCCCCAGAGCTCACAGGTGGTGTGGTTTACAGACTGTAGGAGGTGGTGTCTAGTCTAGCGGATCATACCATCCACAGAGGAGGCTAGGTCCAAACCAAAAGGTCAAACGAGAGAGAGAGAGATCAGGGGGTAGACCATTTTGTTGCCTAGTTTACTAGTCGACTAGTTGTTTAACTAGACCTACCTATTATGTAAATAAATAAAAAATAAAATAATAGTTGTATTTAAAAAAACTGTGTACATTGGTGACTATCATCATCATACTATAATTCACTCAATGACTGAGTGTCTGAGAGTCTGTCTCAGTTTGCAGAATTACAGTACATTTCAAGCACAACTCAATACAAAGACTGTTAACTGTGAGTGGACGACCCAATAAAGCATTACACTTTTACAAGAGGGTCCACCTTGTTCAATTCATCAACACATTTGAGACGTACAAATAGACACTTCTATATAGCCAAAGAACAGAACAGGAATTCAGATTTCACAGATTTTACGAGGGCCAGTTTCGAATTGCAGCCGACCGTATAGGTGCCCTTTGAGAGTGGTTTTGAAGGAGTCAAGGGATTTACATGTCTTAATGACTGTTGGTAGGGCGTTCCACTTTTTGGTGGCATAGGAGGAAAAATAATTTAGTCCCTTGCTTGTGCCGAATCTGGGTTGCACATGGTTTGTTGTACTCCCTCCCTCTGGTGTTGTGGGTGTGGACTTCGTTAACATTAAGGAAGTATTTAGACAGGTACATGGGTATCTTGGTGGTGTATCGAATCTTGTGGACCAAACCCATTGAAAGATGCTGTACTCTGTTGTCGACCCTAAGCCATTCCAGCCTGTCAAAGTGCGCAGGGGTTAGGTGGGTTCGGAGGGTGAGGCCAAGTAGGAGCCTGACCAGTTTGTTTTGGGAAGTCTGGAGCCTTGTTTTAAGGGCCTTTGAGGTGCTGTGGTACCAAGAGGTGCATGCATAGTCGAAGAAACCTTGTACAAGGGCTCCTGTTAGGGGTTTCAAGGTGTTTTTGTTGACCAGTGAGGAGATCCTGTAAAGGAATCTTGTTCTTTGGTTGACTTTTTTGATTACGTTGGTGGCCATTTTATCACCGGAAAGATTTGCCTCCAGGATGGAACCTTTTCGTGTGATAATTTTTTCACCCACTCTAACCAAGAAGCCATCTGTCTTGCTGAGATTACTATTTGATCCAAAGAGAATAGATTTCGTTTTTCCCAGGTGTTAGGATAGTTTGTTATCAGCAGGTCTAGGTGTACTGTGCAAAAACTTGTTTTGCACAAAGCGGCCTCCTGGTGGCGCTATAACAGGCCGTTCTGGAAAGTTTGGGGCAGAGGTTCATCGTTGGCATCCAGGGAGTGTGTGTGCAAAATTTGGCATCGACCGGGTTAACGGTGGCCGAGATTAGCTGCTCACGGACACACGGACGGACACACACACACACGGACGGACGGACGGAGTGCAAAACATACTCTCCCCCCATGCCTTCGGCCTGGTGGAGACAATAATAGGATCTAATACATCGCTGTACCCAGTACCATACTGTACATCATTTGGTGTTCATATGTTTGAACGGGTATGGAGTGGACCTACAGTAGTAACTATAATCTAGCTGATTTTGAGGCCTACAAAAACGAGGGAAAAAAATCAACTAGTCAACTAGTACCAACAAGGTCGACTAGTGGATTTACTAGTCGACTAGTTGAATAGTTGACTTAGTTGCTTAAAGCACTAGCGTAGACAGCCTACACTGCTGTAGGACATTTACACAAGCAGCCTCTCTAGAAAATATAACATGAGAATTGAAAGAGGACACTTACTTAGCCAGACTACGGGCAAATATGTGCGAAAAATATAAATACTAACTATATTATGCATCCCTGTCTCCGCTGCCTCTGTTGGGCGGGGCAGTGCAAAGGCCTTGCTTTCTTGTTGAAGTGCTGTCAGGAGAACTTTGATTCGGTTTGGTTGGAGAGTCAGTTGAAGAACAGAGTCAGACTCGACAAGTGCTTTGGTTGAGCCGGTTGTCAGAATAGTATTATTCTGGCTTTTTATAGAGGACAAGTAAGGGCTTATAGAGGCTATGATTCAAAAGAAAGTGCATCCCAATAGCAGGGGGTTTCTGCAGATGTTAAAAAATCCCAGGTATGTTGTCTGCTGAGAGGATTTTGTGGCTTTGGGTGATGAGCTTTAAACACTCAACAAGCTTTAGGCTCAAACATGAGGCTGAAGCACTTTTGTTGTTATTGGTAGTACATTATGTATAAAGAATAAAGATCGCTGTTTCCATTTGGCAGTGTGGCTTTGGCACTGAACAACGCACTGGCATTTGTGTGGCTTTATTCACAAACTGCACACCTCACACACTATCAAGCTAAAGATTGGACAGGGAGGCCATGCTGTCATTAGACTGTCTTGTTGTATTTTGATTTGTTGTGTGATTTCCTTTCAAAGCGTGACAGTCAGCGTGTGATGGATAGATTGAGACTGAAAAGCATGATTGTCACGCCTGTAGATGTGTGAGAGTGAGTTTGGCTGGCGTGCTATCAATGTGTTGGCTGCCTGTGTTCTACCTGGAGGGAGCTCGGTACTGTTGCTGGTACTCTGTAGCCAATTTAGTTGAAGCACAGCTGCTAAGAGCCTCCCTGAGGGTGGGTGGGTGGTGTGTGTGTGTGTGTGTGTGTGTGTGTGTGTGTGTGTGTGTGTGTGTGTGTGTGTGTGTGTGTGTGTGTGTGTGTGTGTGTGTGTGTGTGTGTGTGTGTGTGTGTGTGTGTGTGTGTGTGTGTGTGTGTGTGTGTGTGTGTGTGTGCACCCGTGCGTGTGTTCGTGCGTGCGTGCGTGTGAATTCCAGAATTAAGCTACAGCACCAATTAGAACCTCAGACTGGTTTTAAAGGATACATTATTAACAACCAAGGTGACCTCTCTGGTGGCCTTTGTTCCTCTCCTTTGCAGTCTCTCTTGTCTTCTCAGTCCCCCTGCTTTCTTCATGCCCCCTTTCCTTTCCTTTCCTTCACTTCCATTTGTCCTCTATCTTACCTTTCTGTGTATCACCACTCTCTTTCATATGTCCTTATGCAACCTTTAAAACACATCGTGGAATGATATTCAGACTCTGCAAGCTGCATTATTTCTTCCTTTTAGGAGTCAGCAAAGAATAAAATGATCCTATGATATGGCTTGAGTTTCACCACATTGTGCCAGCCAGACAAAGATTTTCTCCCAAGGCCAAAGCAAGGGTGAGACAAAGATGTAGGAATAAATTCCACCAAGCAAATCTTATTCAACATAATTTATTTTCCACAGTAAAATCCTCAGTATTCATTTAATTCAAAGTGTAAAAGTTTTTACTCCCTCTCAGTTAAAATAGTCTTACATTGCCCGACGATCAGAAATCTCCGCCTGCAAGAACCAGAACGGCTGCCAACAAACCTATATGCCCACTGCTTTGGAAACCAATCATATATATCATCTCAGTATGAAGAACCACCCTAAAATCCTTTGGATTGGTTCGGCATTGCTCTAATCGATTGCACCCAGTTTTACCAACAAAAGATACAGATTTGTCATGTCTCTAGTTGAGCAATGCATTTCTACTTTCTAAATACTTGAGCGTATCATGCCTTCAGGATACAATAAGCTCTGAATGTTACTTTATACGGCTGCATTGCTCTCCTTTCTCTTTCTATTCAATAAAATAGCTGGTAATGGATAGTTTTAACCTTTTCCAGGTAATTTGATCCGACCATTAAATCAATCGGAGCGTGCGACACGTCTGTTATGATCAGGGAATACATCAACTCCTGCATTTCAATGTTGAGCTGTTTATTGGAGGAACCGTCTCCCATATGATTTTGATGAATGACTCAGTGCCGGATTATGAATTATAAATGTGACGCGCTGTGTGTCATCTTTCATAGAGACAAAAGGGGACTGAGCATTGACGTGGTTGAGGTGCTTACATGTATTTAACTATTTGAGCGCTATACAACAAAAGGTCACAATGGTTTGCATCGTGAGTCATGACATGAGCTTGTACAGTACATCTGCTATTTTAGAAGTTTTTAGAAAATCTTTGGGAAATGTTGTTGTCCCAATTTAACAGTGAATGTGACAGTGAATTTTACATTCACTGTAGCCTGGCCTAACGTGTTTCTGGTCTAGAGGGGTGGGTCGTGGCTGAGACTTGCGCTGGAGAATATTGATTCACCGATCTGAGCCGAACGCAAACTAAAATAAAAGCCTGGGTTCCGATGTAACATTCTCTGTCACTTGCTTATTCAAAATGCCAACATAAGGGAATTCCCCATGAAGCGCCACAAAATCCTGATGTAAACGAACACAGGATTTTGCTGTGCAATACTTTTTCACACTGTACCTTTTTAGAATACAGTATATGCCATATGGCACATTAAAGTCGTTCTGAACAATTATATTGCAGACAAGATTGTTTTTTATTCAAATCAAATCAAATCAGGGCAGAGTGTGTGGGCCGAGACTGTTCTTCTTTTCTTTACTTTTTTTTGGTGAAACTGTGCACACACTCCTTCGATGCCAGAGCATAGACTGTAAAAAATATGGACAAAGCGTTCCCCGGGTCTAACATGAACGTAAAATGAAGCCTGTAATAATATGCTAATTCCTGATGTAAGTCGCCATCTTTGGTACCAGCTGGCCATTGGCTGGCTCCGTTTTGTATACCAGCTGGTCATTGGCTGCCCAGACAACGAGGCGGGACTTCCCCCCTTCTTCTCCGTTGGTTTTTATTTTGACTCGAGTGGGAGGGGAATCCCGATCATAGACTGTAATGGTAGCCACGCCCCTCAGAACATACGCGATGTTTTTTTTTCTTTATGGTCATTTTTTTAATTAATGGGACCATAATTTTCCAAAAAGAATATTATGACATTAGAAATGAGACTTTAAACTAGTGACTGGAAGAAGAAAGTATTCATGACCATGTTTATTAAGGTAATACAGTCTAGGTGAAGTTGGGCCAAAATACATGGGCCTCTATGGAGCTATGGGGCTTTTTGGGTCCGGTCCAGCGCCACAACAGGCCATTATATGAACTACCGATTTCAAATGAGGCTTCACGAAATATCTGGCTGACTGCCCCCCTGTGCCAGAGCAGAACCTCTGCCCCAAATGTTTCACATCGGCCTGTTATATAGTCACCAGGAGGGAGATTTTAGTTTTGCAAAACTATTTTTGTCATGCACATCGGTACAAATGTTCTCTATAGTCATGTGATTGTATCTGTCGATATATCATATTCCATCCTGATTGTCTAAGATTGGCATCTAAAGTTGCAAGTCTGATCGGACACTACAAACCCTCCCACGTGCTCAGATCAGCCAACGCAGGGATGCTGGAAGTACCTTCACTAAAAACGTTGGGACAATTCACGCTTCACACGTCCCATAATCTTCTCCCTTCTGGCTCCATATGGAATGCACTTCCCATTGCAATTAGAACTGAAGACTCACTCCCAATCTTCTGCCGTCGTCTGAAAACCCACCACTTCAGACTCCATCTTAGCTAGTAGCACTTGCCATAGCACTTGCCCTAGCCTCGGTGACCTTACAGGCACCTTATACCTTATGCAAAGGCTAAACTTATGTAACTTACCGGTAGTATTTTATGTAGACATAGCACTCTATAGTGTATAGTTGTATATGCATAGTTTCATTCTATAGATATTCCACTGTTAGGTTCTTAGCTTACGTATATGAGTCATGATGACTATTTTTATGTATTTGATGTATTACCATGTTTTTGTTCTTGTTTGCTGTAAATCGCTCTGGATTAAGAGTGTCTGCTAAATGCCTACATTTTCCATCCTTTTTGGCAAATTTCAAACATTGCTGGTCCACAATAACCTACCTGACCTGGAGGAGACCTGTGCTCAGAGGAGCACTTTTTCTAGTTTGATCATGTTTTGCCAGAGACATTCTGTTGACAATACAAAGCTATAGTGTATATAGCATTAAAGTGTTGTTATCGTGATTTGTAATGAATGATTTGACTTGAAATTTAATTTGGTCCACCTGGCCTGGTGTGCTTTGTTTTGGAATTCAATCAGCTGTCTGGCCTTACTGCCATTTTTAATTCTCCTGTGGGATATTTCACTTTAATTCTCCATCTCAAAATAAGAGTATAATGACTTGAGTGAGTTCCACCTTTGTTCTGATGCCCTTTTATGGATTTCCCCCCTAGATCCCCTCAGGTTATCATCTGATCTAAATTGTCAGGCTTGGATTTCACTCAATATCTTCTTACACTCTGATCTCTCTCTCTGTCTTTCTTTTTCTCTCTCACACGCTCACGCTCTCTCGCTCTCTTTCTCTCTCTCCCCTGCAAGTATATTTTGTGTCCTCAGTCTTGGCATTGGAATTTAATTAGAGCAGGGAAAGAGAGGGAGAGAGGGCGAGCAGAGAGAGTGAAGGAGAAACGGAGTGAGGGAGAAAAGCAGTCATAATGAATGGTCAGTGAACCTGATGGAAGGCTCATCAGTGAGTGCCTTCACCGTGGAACATACATTAAGTACAAGTACTGCAGAGCCCTGCTAATCGTCCAGTTATGCCTGATTTATACTCTGCCGTACCACAGTGTCCAGCACCGGAACACAAGGGCAAGTGTTGCATCGCAACGCATTGGGAGTTGTAGATTAACTATTTTGTTGCTGTCGTCAGGCAGAAACCTCTTATCTCCATAACTTCTTGTTTCTTCATCAATGAAAGCCCTACTGTACTTGATCATGCTACGAGACGATTTACAAATCAGGCGTTATACCGTTTCAGTTGCAGTAGCAGAGCTGTGATCCACTTTGGTTGGTTACACCTCATATTGAGAATACGCCAGAGTTTATGATCAATATTTGTCATAAAACTTCCAATATACTTTTATTCCCCAAGTATATTTCTAGTGGATTAATAATAACCATAAAGAAACATTTCATTGGGAGGTAGATATATGGATGTATATAAAACCACTAGCCGTGTTTATGACCAATCATCTTGGCTTTGTATTTAGCTCTGGTATTTTAATGTGGTCCAGTTGTAAGCAATGTACAGTATGCAAAACTCATTTTTGTGTGTGTGCGCGAGTGCGTGTGTGTGTGTGTGTTTTGTCAAATAAAACAAACATGGCTGCTTTAGGGTTTCAAAGCTTGCATGTACACTTCCTTTACCCTAGGAAGGTTCTGAATGTGTACATCCATGGAACTTTGAGCAAGAGGCTACAGAAATGACAAGACATTTGTGTTTTAGTGTAATGGCTGGTGAGAGTGGATCTAGCTATATATCCATCAGCCTGACTAGATGGTAATATAATGGGTGCAGTGATAACATTTATACCAACATTGAATACATTTCTAACTTGTGGGTAGATGTCTCATAACTAATATGAGTCAGCATGCACAGACTGAGATCCAGTGTCAGTGCATGCCAGTCTACCTCCAGAAAGGGGCCTTGTGGCAGATTGAATCACATGCTGATCACAAAGCATGCGGTGTGCTTTTACGCCGTGAAGGTTATCAGATGCCAATTACAGTCTCATGCCAGGTATTATTAATACAGCCATTGTTTGTGGAGCTCATCTCTCACTAGTGGTGTCTACTAGTTTTTTATAATACCATGATTTTATATTGCTTTATATTCCGTCATTAAATACGTCACCGCACATTATCTTGCCATGGCCATAGACACAGTTTAATTGATTACCTAATGAGGGTAGAGAAAAACACCAACTCCATATCTCTCCAGTGCCTCATTGTTGCTGCAGAGAAACATTATTCTGTCTGCACATTTGTTCTACACTCTGCATTGTTGGGTCTGAGGCTATAAGCATTCTCTTATTCCATTTTATTCTGATGGTAATTTGACTGCCTGAAAGGATTGGTGTGTGTGTGTGTGTGTGTGTGTGTGTGTGTGTGTGCGCATATATACATGGAGGGGAAAGAGGGGGGTGTCATTCAACAAAAATACGCTAAAAAGTCATTTCTGGGATTAATAAAAAAAAAAAGCACTCCGCGGCGGATTTCCAGGGCCCAGGCTATGGTGTCAGCGGTCGCCCGTCGGGCCCCTGTTCATATGATAATGAGGCAGGCCATGATTGTTTCCTCATATTTTTAATCTCCTGGGAGGTAGAAGTGGAGGAGTGTGTGTGTGTGTGTGTGTGTGTGTGTGTGTGTGTGGTGGTGGGGGGGGGGGGGGGATTTAGGAGTGGTTATAGGAGAACAGAAATGTGAAGAGACAAGGCACAGGAAGAATAGGGGGGGGAAAAAGCTTTTAGCGGATGGGGTAGAATAAGAGGAGGTGCAGCTCAGAATGAGAAGAGGAGCGGGAAGGAGAATTGAGAAAGACGAATGGAAAAGTTTCGAGGGGATGAGAAGATTAATTGCATAGGAGGAGGGGAAATGAACATGAGAGCGGGAAAAAAGAGGAGAAAGGGGAACCGAGGGACGAGCTGATGAGCAGCAGCTATGAATATGAAGATATCCAGAGTTTATTCATTAACTATAAAGAATAGGAATTACACTGTAAAATACGTAGTGTACCTTTAACAAAAATGGAAGCAAATGGACAATCCTCACTGGTCCATTTGGTTCCATTTGTACACTCTCTGAGTTAATGAAGGCCTGAGCCATGCTTATGCCCTCTGTAGACGTGAATGCATAATACCACACTGTTGCTCATCCCGTGCGCCACAGTGCTTCCAACACTGGCCGAGAGGCAGGCAAGGAGATGGGGCAAGAAAGGGTGGTGGGTAGAGAGAGAGAGAGACTTTATTGAATATACTAATGTGTCATTAGCATAAATATCCATAATAAAAGAGCTTTGTGCAAAGCTTCGCTTCAATATTCATGTTTTTTTTCCTTCTCCCCCCTCTTTTCTTGCTTGCATGGTAGAGGTCATGCAATTAAAAAGAAAGAATGCAGAATTTTTTTTTCTCCCCCCTAACAGAGAGAGAGAGAGAGAGAGAGAATGAGTGTATGACAAGACCGTCGTAGAATTTTCTTGGACATTTGTCAGAAAATAGCAAGTAGGATTTTTTTTACATCATGTGCATGCAGGCTTCATGGCCAAACCAGCATTATATATTTTATATCAAAAGTACCTGCGATGTTAGGTAGAAGTTATGTGCTGTAAAATGTTAATTTAACTTTTTAAGGTGTAAAAATAAAAATAGACCCAAATTGACCTCTAATGGTTTACGCGTCACGTTGTGAGCTTGATTTATTTTTGGTGTGCGATACCAGTACAATTTAATTAGGCTTTAACAGTTGTCTTATGTGGGAACAGTACTACTTCTCCATGAAACACACTTTACACGTCTGAAACTCTTCTCCCTTCTGGCTCCAAAACTGTGGAATGCACTTCAATCAGAACTGCAGTGCAGACTCACTCCCAATCTTCCGCCGTAGTCTGAAAACCCACCTCTTCAGACTGGTCTGTAGCACTTGCTGTAGCACTCGCCCTAGCCCAACGACCTTACAGGCGAATGCAAAGGCTCAACTTATGTAACTTAGATAGCATTATATTAGATATATTCCACTGTTATGTTTATAGCTTACGTATGATTTATGATAACTAGTCGTTACATATCGCCATGTTTTGTTCTTGCTTAATGTAGGCCTAAATCACTCTGGATGAAGAGCGTCAGCTAAATGCCTAAATTGCAATAAAGGATCCGAGGCCCATGTAGCCCAAACTATCTATTGCCTTGGCCCAGTATGGCATGGCTGTGTAGGTGGTGCGCAAATGAGTCTTTATGTGTGCGAGTGTGGCCGACCGATCAGCGCCACTGTTGTGGACACTGCCAGTAGGTGAAAGAAATACACATCCATACATTTCCTTTCACCTAGCACATTCATTATTTTCTGATACAGTATAGCCTATATTTAACTTAAAATATGTCAATGGCTTGGATTGGGCTGAACATGTGTTATAATAGAAATATTATCACAAACACGTGTTGATGAACTCTTTCTGTCACAGACGTGTGCGTGCGCACACACACGCACGCACACACACGCACGCACACACACGCACACCAACACCAACGCGCGCGCGTCCCCCCTGAAAAACACAACATTAAATACAGCAACAGAATGCAGCGAGAGTTCAGAGACAAAGACACTCCACTCCATCATGTCCTTATCTCCCGCCTGGACAGTCAGCACCGAGACCACTGTGGAGTGTGGACATCCTGCTGGGATGTTTTGCAACTTGTTTATGACAGCCAACGGATTGTTGATGATGATGTTACTGGATATTAACAAGAGAGAGAGAGAGAGAGAGAGAGAGAGAGATTCCAGTTGTGAACTAGAAGATGACCTGTGCGAGAGAGAGGGGGGGGGGGGGGTTATGTAGAGGGAGTAAGTGGAAATCAAATTATGGGGGAGTGAGAGAGAAGTGCTGTTAAATTGAGATACAGACAAATAGCCGTTTTCAGTTTTCATTCGTTTGATATGCATTAGGCCAAAGACCACCATTTTGATTCATTATTTTACATAGTGTATTGCTACTGTACCTTATTCACACCGGTCCCATTTGTATGCTGCCGTATGCTTGTGGAGGTAGACACACCACGACTGTGGCTCAGGAGGTATAGCAGGTCGTCCAATGATCCATGGGTCGGCGGTTCGAATCCCGGCTCCTCCTGTCCACATGTCAAAGTGTCCTTGTGCAAGACACTGAACCCCAAATTGCTCCCGATGTGCTGGTTGGTACCTACTGTATCTACTGTATGTAAAGCGCCTTGGATAAAGGTACTATATAGATGCACCATTTATACCATTTACCACACAAGTCCTCCATAACTCCACGTTTTGCACACATCTAGCTCTGTGCTCTGCCTACTGTATGAGGCTGCTTTGAGCACCGGTAATGTACTTGCACGACGTACATGAAACTCCATTATGGCACAATACTTATTGCACATTCCTTTGAATTGCTGTGATGCAAAATCATACCATTTTCAACACACACACACACACACACACACACACACACACACACACACACACACACACACACACACACACACAGGACACGTGGGCACTTGAACAACTGAGCTCTAGGGATAACTGGGCACCTGAACGAGTGGGCATCTGATTTAGGATTTGTGTTTTCTCACTTCATAGCATGCTGCTTTGCTGTTGGTATATGTGATATTGGACACGGACAGTCATGCCAACGGGAATTACTTTTGCCGCTGTGTGTGTGTGCGTGTGTGTGTGTGCGTGTGCGCGCGCGTGTGGGCGTGTGTGGGCGTGCATGCGTGCGTGCGTGTGAGTGTGACGACGTGGCAGGTGGACGACCCACATCGTCAAGCTCATGTCACCATGATCCGCCATGCCCATATAAGGACTTTCCAATGCAGCTATACGGAATACGGCCAAATATGGACATTGTTGTTCCACCTCAATGTGCCATTAGACCCTAACAAATCAGTCTACTACTGTATGGTCATAAAAGGGACAAGGACTGACAGATGGATAGCTCCATATATGGCCAATTTGTCCATATCAGTTGGATCAGTGAGGGCCTAAAATAAATAAAAGAAGCAGTGTTCAAAACTCTAAAAAGTGTCCTCATTACACCTGCGGCAACAGAAACGTTTGTAGGTGAAGGTATTTTGTAATGGATGTTTTGGGAAACTTCTTGACAAGTTCTTATTACTGCATAAGACAAGATAGCCAATAGTATTTCATGTGGTAGGTCTTCATTAGAGTCTGTTGTATTATACACCGATGCCATTTTGTAAATGCGGCTCCAGGCATTAGTTTTTATTGCGACAAAACCTTTCCAGTGTGTCCTTGACCTTACTGACGTTACTCTCCACAGCTCTGTTTGCTTTAAAAGCTGAATGCAAGTGCAAATCATATTTATTCCTGGAATGGAGCTGGTCCATGGAATAGGCATGTCAAATGTGTTCTGTAAGCCTCTGGCGTGATTTCCCACGCAAATCGTTTGGTTACAGTGTCTCCCTATAGCTTACACATTCCTTGGGGTGGCTATTAGGAATCTGTAAGCATCTTTTATTGTATATCATTAGCCCTGTCTCCTCGAAGGCTATTTATAAAACAGAGCTTCATTGAGGACTTTGCTGGGGCTGGTGCCAACTTAAAACATCACGTCTGTGAGACAAATGTGAGACGTACAACCCATTAAACGGAGATGAGCTGCATACAGTGCATGACTGCCAGTCTGTCCATTTGTTTCTTAATCCCAGAGCTTGTCGATACAATGGTGTTCATCCAACAGTTGTATGTGTGTGTATATGTGTGTGTGTGTGGGGGGGTGGGGGGGGACGCCCAAATGAGGAATAGTTTACTGTACTTTATATTTCCGTTCCGATACGGTCACAAGCTCTTCTTCAAACGAGAGAGAGAGAATCTCAGAGCTGGACCCAAAAATAGCCTGCATTCTTTCCTCTCCGTTTCAGGAAGCGCTGAAGTAGGCCGGAACAACCCTCTCTCTCACCCCCCATGTACACAACAACACTGACTCCTTCCTGTTCCTCTCTGAGTGCCCCCTGCCCCCCCCGTTCTGCCCCTGATGTCCTCGTTTCATCCTCTCTGAGTGCCCCCTGCCCCCCTGTTCTGCCCCTGATGTCCTCGTTTCATCCTCTCTGAGTGCCCCCTGCCCCCCTGTTCTGCCCCTGATGTCCTCGTTTCATCCTCTCTGAGTGCCCCCTGCCCCCCCGTTCTGCCCCTGATGTCCTCATTTCATCCTCTCTGAGTGCCCCCTGCCCCCCCGTTCTGCCCCTGATGTCCTTGTTTCATCCAGACCTCATCCTCCCCTGATGTCCTTGTTTCATCCAGACCTCATCCTCCTCTGATGTCCTCGTTTCATCCAGACCTCATCCTCTCTGAGTGCCCCCTGCCCCCCCGTTCTGCCCCTGGTGTCCCTCCTTGTTGATGTCCATTTGTCTGTCTCTTCCTTTCTCTTCACTGTCTTCGTCCCTCCTGCTCTTCTGTCACGTCATCATCTCTCTCTCTATCTCAGGCCTCCCATCCTCTCCCTCGTCCCCTCTCTCTCTCTCTCTCCCTCCCTCTCCCCCCACTTCCTCCCAATCTCAGTTCCCCAGTCTGTTCGACTGATAAAGCCTGATATGCTTTGTCGTACGACAAGGTCACATGCCGAAAATAGTCGCATGTCGGGGTGTTGTGAGTTTGTAGATCGCCTATTTTTGGATTATACATAACTCTTCTCCATTCCCCCCCACTCTTACCTTCTTTACGCAGCCCGATGCAGCCAATCCTGCATGTGATCTCAATGTTAGTTGTAATGAGTCTAGTCGTGTGTGTGTGTGTGTGTGTGTGTGTGTGTGTGTGTGTGTGTGTGTATGCATGTGTTGTGTATGGTTATGGTTTTGTGAATGTGCGCGCAGACAAATTACTGAGTGTTCACTCAGGATTCTACCGAGTCTATACACGCCCCTATGCTTGTGTGACAGCATGTATAGTAATGGAACAATACAAGGCACGGAGGGGCACTTTCTAGGAAATGAGCTTGGCTAAATATATGGACCCGTTCTATGTTGAACACATGAATAGACTCATTGTAGTGAGTTAATCTCTTCCTCTATTTCTCTGCCATTCTCTCTCTCTCTCTGCACTCTCTCTCTCTCTCTCTCTCTCTAGTCTCCATCTCGTATACTTCCTCTTACTCTCTCTATACATTGATTGTTATTTATCTGTCCTGTTATGCACAAGGATACACACAATACATCATGTTTTTTTTCTGACGAGGACCCCAAATTGACATGTACTGTATTTGGCTGAACCATATATGTTATATTATGGAGTGGGACTGTGGGACCAACATGTGAGATTTGTGTAGTTAGTGGTGTGCAGTGTCTGGTTAGCTCAGTCAGAAGAGCAAATTTGCCTTTGGACTGCAAGATCGTATGTTCGATCTGTGGCACGGTGGCACCACCAACTCAATGAGTAGCACAGCTTGGGTAACTAAGTTGTGTGGTGAGTACTGCAGGGAGGGAGCTGATGGTACTGTAACCTACTTACTGAGTAGTTGTTTAAAACATTTTCTTAATGTTCTAAGATTTTTCTAAATGTTTTGAAAACAAACTCACAGCTTGTGAGCTTCTAGACAGAAAAAATTGGGAAGTTCTCCTTAACGCTACGTATGTTTAAAACCATCTTTGTTTTGGTGAGCCGTTGCCCGCGGGTGTGTGAGCAACGGCTCACCAAAGCAAAGCTGTTTTTTTAAGATGTTGAATGCCTAGTTTCCTGTGGGAATCCTCTGAGCCCTGCTATCTATCGCAGGTGTGCAGGCAACTGCTGAAAGGTAAGCGTTAAGGAGAACTTCTAACACTATATGGACCAGAGCTAGGGGAAACCTGGCCATGGGTATGGCAGATGGCTCTCTCTGGAAGAATGGAAAAGAGAGAAGGAGTTAGGGGAGAAATATTCATTAATTTACAGTGTTTTCCAAGAGGTACTAATTGTTTGGCACGTGGAGAAGTCGTTATGTAAATGTGTGCATGCGTGCGTGTGCGCGTGCGTGTGCGTGTGTGTGTGTGATTGCGTGAATTAAAATAATTACCGGTGCATGAGAATCTCTTATAACTAATCTAAATACCAGGGGATGACGATCATCATCCTGTTTTCTCTGATCACACAATCTTGTCCTGGGATGACATGACTCACATGAGTCAAGATGATGAAGAAACAAAACAATAATAAACACGCCAACAGGGTTTAGCACAACACAGACGGTTCAGCTTGTCACCTTTGTCTCCAATGAGAATGCTAGAAACCCTGGTGACTGTTTGCTTGCTATGACTGTTTGTGTCACTGTTTCTGAGGCTTTCCCCGCTGCGAGAGCTGCTTTGTGTGCAATGTGTGTCAACAATGCCAGCTGAGAGACAACCTTCAGTTCCTGTTCTCCGACTACACAAGAGAGATAGAGAGAGAGATTTAAACAATGAGCTGTGTAGTGAGTGGAACAGATATAAAGGATGAGACATACATTGAGAAAGATTGAGTCATAAAAGAAAATGTAATAAGGGATTGAGCGACAGAAAACATAGAGAGAGAGGGGGGGGGGGGGGGGGGGGGGGTGCAGCCATGGAGGGAGATTTTGACGTTTCAAAGGCTTCCCTATCACAGTCTCTGACACATTACACACAGTGTGCTATCGCCCCGACCCTGACAGCTGCACAAATTGGTTAAAAGAGGTTCCCTGGGCAAGGCCTTTGATTGTGTGTGCGTGTGCGTGTGCGTGTGCGTGTGTGTGTGTGTGTGTGCGTGCATGCGTGTGCCCGCGTGCGCGCGTGTGTGAGTGTGCCCGCGTGCGCGCATGTGTGTGCGAGCAATCAGCACATGTTTGTTTTTGTTTTTCACTCTGACACGTGTGTGTGAGCGTACGTGTGCATGCCTCTTGTCACTGGGCTGGTTCCCCTCCTCTGCTCTGGTCATGAAATGAATAGAACATTATAAGAAAGGTGTATGTTTGCGAATGGCAGGTGTGTTTATTGTGTGGGATTATGGGATATCTACCATGTGCACAACTGCTTTATGGGGTTTGTGGTTTAATTTGCACTGGCAAATAGATTAGATATATTACTTTACTATACATTATTATTTATTTTATTTCACTTGCCCCTAAATAACTATACTGTATGTATGAACCAAAATAAAAAAAGGAAAAAAAAACATTTACAAGTCCCAGCATGCGAGTAAAGATTATTTGTATTACTATTATTTTATATGTAGTACACTCCGCCTTTCCGGTGAAACGACAGATAAGATGACAGACATGGTGGCTATAACTCCTATAACCCATATGATTTGATATGCCCAGGTTCACAGTTTCTGGCTCTGCACTCAGCAGTCAATGAAGCAAAGTAGACATCAGGGCTGGTGATACTTGCACGGCCATGGTCCAGTACAGACATCAGGGCTGGTGATACATGCTCTTCATCTCCTACAGTAAATCCATTCAGCCAGTATCCAGGGTCACGTACAGTGCGTGGTCATAGCCAATCAGATTAGCTGCTGCTATTCATGCTATAATATTTTCCCCCTCTTTGTTCTGTACTGTGTCAAGTGCCTATGTGTGCTAATTGGTTCTTTCCCGACGGTTAGCTCACGACTGAACGATGTGTCAATGAAATTGTGCCATAAGCGCTCACTGTGTCTCTCATCGCTATATTTGTGTTCATGTATTCTGTTAGAGTTTGCATCCCTCTGGGCTATTTGTGCCTTTGTCTTGTTAGTGCGGTATTTTTGTGCTATCGATGTGTCTGTGCTTTTATATGCATTACTGTGTGTGTGTGTGTGTTTGTGTGTGTGTGTGTGTGCGCGCGCATGTGAGATGAGAGGTGGTAGGGGGAAGTACAGGTAATAGATTAATATCGAGGCTGGCTCACACTCTGTGCCGGGTGATGACAACCTGTCATTACACACACACACACACACACACACACACACACACACACACACACACACACACACACACACACACACACACACACACAGTACTCAAATATGCTTTATTGGCAGGACATCACCAAGCATTAATGATACAGTATGATGCAAACATCTCTCTCTCTCTCTCTCTCTCTCTCTCTCTCTCTCTCTCTCTCTCTCTCTCTCTCTCTCTCTCTCTCTCTCTCTCTCTCTCTCTCTCGCCTTGTTTCCTGGTCCTTTCCTCATACATCAAATCATTGGCACAGTAGCTCACTTACTATCATCTTAAACCTGTACCATCTGGGTCTCAGTTGTGGAGCCAATGCTTTCACCAGAATGATTAGTCTGACCACTGGAAGAGCATCAAAGCTCTGACACCACTCCTCACATGTTTGAATATTGTCAATGCCAGTCCAATGTCAGGCCATTGTTTTAGCTGCTCCCCCTAGAATGTAAACACTCTTAAATTTATATTTTGTTGGGTATGGTGTTCTGACCAGTTTCATTCTTTCTCTATCACTTTCAATCTTTCTTGAAACGGCAATGGTCACTTACTTTTGCACCTACTGTATAAACCTGTGATATGATAATAGAGCTGAGTTGTGTTGTATTGTGAAAATAGCTAAAAGATGTAGATATTTTCAGTGTGTGACACCATCGGATGGAAAAGTATAAACTAAGCAATTGCTTAGTTCTAAAAGACAGACAGGGATGCAGATTCAGTGTGACATTGTCAATGTATTGTAAATACGAATTTATAAGGCTGCAATTAAAATGCAAACTATGTTAATGATGAGTTCAACTCATTCAGAATGTACATAAATAATACATAAATTACTTGTTAATCCCAGGAGTAAAATGTAACTCTGAGAGCCCCACATGCACATTGTACACTCCTTGTTGACTTTGTACGGTGTACTATCAAAGTCACTCTTTTAGCTGTTTAACATAAACAAATAAGCTGATTCTGTCAACATAATAACAACACACTCGGATCCGTGGATCCAGTCCGTGTTTTCTTAAATAGTATACAACACTTTAACCTCTACCAAAGTGGCCACCCTTTAAGTAAAATATGTATTCAGTATATTTAACATGACCTCTCTCTCTCTCTCTCTCTCCAGTCTTATGCCCCCCCTCCCCAGCCCATGGCTCCTCCCAGCCCCGGTACCACCGGAGGGGGAGGTGGACATGGAGGTGGACATGGAGGAGGTCTGATGGAGCAGCTCAGTAAGACCAACCTGTACATCAGAGGCCTGCCGCCTGCCACCACCGACCAGGACCTCATCAAGCTCTGCCAACCGTGAGTTCCCCTTCCCTTCCCTTCTCTTCCGCTCCCTTCCCTTCCCTTCCCGACCCGACCCAACCCGACCCGAAGCTGAAGTACCGCAGTCGACAAGCTGTAGGTCTTTACAACATCTCTGCAGTAGTCTAGCCATATGGGTGCGTGCATGTGTGCGTGCGCAGCTGCACTAACTGCACATATACTCAACAAATGAGTATCAACAATGTTGTTCTTGACCGCTCTGTACCTCCTCTGTGCTTCCTCAAAGGAAAATCTGCACCCCACCCATCCTCTCTAGTTCCCCTACAGACAAACACACACATGCAAGCAGCCATGGAGGCACACACACACACACACAGCAGTGTGCTTGGGTGTCAGCTGCAGTTGTAGACGGCTGTATTTCAGGTTAGCCCTGAGGCTGTTCTGGACGATCGCAGTGAAAAATGGGGCCCAATAAAATTTTCATTAGAGGCCCAGTCAGTGTGCCAAATGGCCAGTAACATTTAGGAAAGGTCAGCGAGAGGGGGAGGGCTGTTTCGCCTTGGGTTGTGCTCCCTTCGTTGCATGGGAAAAAAGACTGAGTGAAAGATCCTGTCATTCAATGACACACGCACACGCACGCATGCACGCACGCACGCACGCACGCACGCACGCACGCACGCACGCACGCACGCACGCACACACACACACACACACACACACAAACACACACTATTCTCAATGTCATTCTCATCCTTATTGTCACCGCCAACACCCGCCTTCCTGCCTCTATCCCTCCCTCTATGTACTGTCTCCCCCCCTCCATCTCTGTAGCCGTGCCAGGTCTTGGAGTGTCAGTGAAAAGTGCTGCTGTCAGCTGACATTTCCAATCATTCCCTCAGCTGCCCAAACTATGGACACACTTTTAATGTCTTGGGACAGAGCGGAACGCCAACAGAATCTAAAGTAGAACACACAAGGACAATTTCTCTCCAGCTTGCTTTCACTTGTCTTGTTCGGTAACAATTTAGTCATTGTCTCAATCGCCTATGTTTTTCTTTTCTCTTTCTCTCACAATTGCTGCCTTGTTCTCTCTCACCTTTCTTTTATGCACGTTATCACAAACAGGTGTGCTTGAGAAGACTACCCATCAATCCAATCTTCAGCTCATGTTGCGTCTAGGGTTTGGTAACAGATCGTTCAGTCGTGATATGATAACTAAGCTATGATAGTTAAGCTAAAGCAAATATTTGGACAAGGAGAACCCTCACCTTCCACATCATGTCTGGCCAGTCTCTCTGCAGTGTTGTCATTGTCATCGTCACTCAATGCTCAGTTTAGATTAGTTTAGTTTAGTTGGGTGTATTTTACAAATGAAGGTGCTCAAAACAGATGGTGCCAATTAACTGCTAATACAAATGCAAACAAGTGGGGAGCACTCCGTTGCATGTATACAAATGGCCTCTCTTAATCCCAGAAAAACACTGTACAGTCTACTTAAGCCATTAAACCCAGGAAAGCATCTGTGTCATTTTATACTTTGGTATTCAAAAATAGCAGATACAAGCTCATACTGTAGCTTCGTGTCACGTTATGAGCTTGTAGTTCTTCTGTTTTTGAAAAATCTCTTTGGCTATTCAAAAATAGCAGATATACAAGCTCATACTGTGCCGTGCTATGAGCTTGTAGTTCTGCTATTTCTGAAAAATAATCAAGGGTATGACCTGACAACTGATCAAGATAATGCTCTGTGCCATAACACTCTGGTGGAAGATGCTGCATGAACTCATTTGGTGCTACACTTTTTGGAATGAATGCTCCTCGGCTGAAGTTTTAATCCAAAAAATCATGACTACCTATGTAAGAAACAGATAAACAGCTTGAAATCACCCCCCTTTTCATGTAGGCAAATGTACTATTGTCTGTCTTACAAAACATACAATGCCTACTAGGCATTGCATTTTTTGTAAGACAGGCAATAATAAATCCTGTGGGTTATCATGATCACCCGATTTGAGAGAGGGGACTCACAAAACAAGTGTGGTTTGTTTAGCTAAAACCTGTCACTGTCATTTCAAATCGTATCCTTTGATCGTCTCCGCTCCGCTCACATGCTCTGCTCAGAAACGACAATTCCACCTGGAAGAATATATTATTTTGCTCGCGAAGACTAACAACTAAACACATGTACTTGTATGTGGGTGACATCCTATATTCAAATTGGTGACGGGCGGACCACGGCCACGTCACAATGACTCAGACATAACCGCACCCGATTTGCCCATATAGGAATGTCACTATGACTATGACTATGAAACAAACCCAATACGGCCTTATAGGCATGTATGGAGATCCTGTTGTCCAGAGCCACAGATCGGACTGTTATATACAGTATGGTCATGACTCATGTGCATACATGTCTATAATGGGACCTACTGACTTCAAACTCGGCACGTGCATCGGCAAGGACTCATGCGGTGCCTGCTGTCGACTAGTGCAGATATGCGGTTTTCCAGAACCGCCAATCCAGTCAATATGTCCATATATGGGCATTGTAATATATGGGCATATATTGATGACTTCAGGAATCTCTGCTATGGGCATAAAAGGGACACAGACACACGGATACAACGGTACTAACCCTGCTCAAATCCCTCAACCCTATGACTGAGGCATATTGGTCAGATTGGCGGTGTGACATAGGTTGTAGCCTAAACCTCTAGTTAAACATGATCTATTGAAAACCCTCTTGTGAATTGGATAATATATATATATATATATATATATATATATATATATAAATAAAATATATTATTTGATTAATTTAAATAACTAGTCCTTACCCGTTATGAGATATTTGCCCCCCACCGGGGGTACTGCGCCCTGGTCGCACTAATAAATTAATTATTAATCATTAATGTGTCAAATCGGAAAAAGGGCTCCGTTACGCCCTCCATATTCATATTGTCAATGCCTGTGTGAAAAGTGGGAGCGATTGGTTAGGCAATGAGGAGATAATGCAGCCAGTGTCCTCCCCAGTGTGATGCCCCCCCAACCAGTGTCCTCCCCAGTGTGATGCCCCCCCAACCAGTGTCCTCCCCAGTGTGATGCCCCCCCAACCAGTGTCCTCCCCAGTGTGATGCCCCCCCCCAGCCAGTGTCCTCCCCAGTGTGATGCCCCCCCCAGCCAGTGTCCTCCCCAGTGTGATGCCCCCCCAACCAGTGTCCTCCCCAGTGTGATGCCCCCCCCAGCCAGTGTCCTCCCCAGTGTGATGCCCCCCCCCCCCCCCCCAGCCAGTGTCCTCCCCAGCCAGTGTCCTCCCCAGTGTGATGCCCCCCCCAGCCAGTGTCCCCCCAGTGTGATTCCCCCCCCAGTGCCCCCAGCCAGTGTCCTCCCCAGCCAGTAACCCCCCAGTGTGTCATAACCCCCCAGTGCCCCCCCAACAAGTGCCCCCCCCCAGCCAGTACCCCCCCTTCCAGTGTCACCACCAATGTCCCCCCATGTCCCTCCCAATGCATTTTATTTTATACTGCTATGGTAACTTATAAGAATCTTCTAAAAAAAACAAAAAACATAAAGAGAGCATATCAAACACTGGGTAGCTCAGTCGGTAGAGCTCTCGCCTTAAGACCACAAGTTTGTGCGTTCGATCCTGGGCACTGGCAACTCAGCGTATGAGTAGCACGGCTTGGGTGCAAGTGATGCGGGAAGAATTGGGAGCTGATGGTATAGTAGGTGTGGTGCTCCATCTCAGCAACTATCTCCCAGGGGTCTATAGCGCGTAATGTTTTTTATACCTATCATACACTTCACATATAAAAACTTATATATAGTCATAGATAAAACATATGTTTTTTTATAACTATAAGGTATAATGTATTGGCTGACATATAACAATGTTATAAAAATCATATAAAAGAAGCATACTTTTCTTGTAAATTAAATGGTTACAAACCATAAAATACATATATTTATATACATTACATATACATTTTATATATGGAAAGGATATATCTCATATAATTTAAAACTACAAACATTGTATGGAACATGTAAGGAAAATACAGTTTGCCATGTACTTACCTCATAGATCACATACATGTTGTTTACTTGATTCATACATAATTCACTTTATTGTCTTATATGAGGATTGTATGAAATGGGCCACTTTCAAGAGTTCACATATAAAATCTAGTATGTACTTTACATGACATACATGTAAATGACATACATAAAAAATGTAAATACTTACTATTGGAGGCAACAGGACAACATATATGTTTCTTCTACTTTTTTTTCCATATGGGTTCATAAACTTTATGTCGCAGTGACATCAAGGCATCTTACACATTCATAATGCATTGCAGAAAAATCTAATCTCTTTATAGGAGCGTGAAGATGCTAAAGGATATATTTGGGAGTGAACATGTCTGAATAACCACACGACTCTCAATCCCTCTGCTGTGGCTGCCTGTATCTGTTTGAGTCAAACTGGCGAGGGGGGGTAGAGACAAGACAGCTGTATCCGATCCCCAATTAGGAGATACCACACAGAGACAAACACATGCACACATCCACTCAAGCATGCACAGATACGTATATGTGTACACACACACACAGGCATGCATTGCACACACACGAGAATGTGCAGCATGCACACTCGTATAATACAGTACATGCACCTGGAAAGGAGTTGAAAGAATACGTGTGTGTGTGTGTGTGTGTGTGTGTGTGTGTGTGTGTGTGTGTGTGTGTGTGTGTGTGTGTGTGTGTGTGTGTGTGTGTGTGTGTGTGTGTGTGTGTGGGAGTGAATCATGGTTCAGGAGACATCAAACGGTGAGCATCCATAGCTGGCAGCGCTTTGCGAGGGAACGAAAAACACAGATCTGACGCTGCGAGGGCCCTTCGAGGGCTGTCATTAACACTTCACACACACATACAAACGTATACACACACACATGTATACATCAGCGGTAGGCACCAATTGCGTCTGAGTGCCAAGATCCAGAACGCTGTGTTTTTGTGTTGACATTCCTTCCTGAATCTCAACAGCCTGGAAAATTCTGTCAGTAGTATTACTGTTTTCCTATTCTGTTGTTTCTGAGAGAAAAACAACAACACTACTTGGCTTCTGGCAGGAATTCTAAAGAATTTCTCTGCATTGACGAGACATTGAGCTAAGGCTAATAGTCTAGTAGCCAGCCCATAGAGCCCCATTGTGAACCCGGACATGTTGAGTACACCAAGGTTTTATGTTAGAAATGTTTAGTATGGGTCCCCAGCATGTAGAAACTGCCGGATGCTAACTTGCATATGTTGAGCAATTTTAATAATTGGCATAATATGTGACCATATCATTAACAACCTATAGAAGGCAAAATATTCAAAATTTAATCATGCTTTATTTAGCAGGTGACATGTCAAACTAGGGGGTTTTCATGATGCTGAATCCATTCCAAACATTAGTTTTGCAAAAAAACACTCATTGGGCTAAAAACGGCCAATGCCGTCATCACAAATTGATGATGTCAGCACATTTGGGCATGGCCGTTTGAGTGTTTTTGAGTGTTTTTTTTTTTTTTCAAAACTAATGCTTGGAATGTATTCAGCATCATGAAAACCCCCTAGTTTGACACATCACATGCTAGATAAAGCATGATGAAATCTTGAATATTTTTCTGGTTGTTAATGGCATGGTCACATATTATGCCAATTATGAAAATTGTACACACTGAAAAAAGATGCAGTGTACATACAAATAGAATAATTATATAACAACATATTCTAGTTGTATAGTACACTGTATCTTTTTTTATTATTGTCTCCACCAGGCCGAAGGTCAAGTTAACCTATGATCCTATACAGAAACTGCCCCCGCAAGCCCGACACCTTTTTATTTATTTATTAGGATATTTCTAGCATGCGCGATTGCGCTGCTCACTCTCGGCAGCCTTCTACTCGCAGTGCAACGCGTTGTGAGCTTGTAGATCGGCTCTCCTATCTCCCCCCTGCAAGCAAAATCGAGGGTTACTGCGGCTGTCCGTCGGCTACAGTATATAAGGAAATAGAAGACCACCATTAGCCTACTGAATGGCATCAGCGTGTTTGAAAGTCGGCCAGTCATATCATAGTCTTAAGACAGCTCACCTCCACTCGCACTTGTTCACAAACATGACGGACAGACAGACATAAGAAAGGCAGCTGATGATCATCACACATCACTAACTACTGTAACTCACTGATGTTGACAGAGACTCAGCCAATGAGTAATATAATGCCTTTGCTGCAAGCACCTATATCTGCCTCCATTTGCGTTGTGATATTAATTTATAATAATGTATATTGATCACATGCGGACGCCCCAGTGGCCCACACAGAATAGCCAACTCTTACCTTGATGTTGGATCGGATGAAATATAGTCCAAAAACGGATTAAACACACAAGAAAAAAAGAGCCAAAACCTGCATGGTCCGGTGGATTAAATATGTCCATATATTTGCTTTCCAAATCCGACAGTGCAGGGCAGGGAATAAATCACCCCAGTAATCAATACAAACTGACCAAAGGAAAATGATCAGATTTTATAACCCTGCAGTGCATGCAGGCAATTCATCAGTAAGGGCTTTTATCATTGTCGAGTTTTAATATAGCATTTGGTCGTGTGGTGAACTGTACAAATTAACTTCTTTCTCATTATGTGAAAGTAACTGTAACATCAGTTGACTTCTGACTTTTAACAAGGAGTGAAGCAATGCGTGCCAAGTTGGCAAGTTTAGTTTATAATTATATACATCGCGCTGTTTGCTTGAAGATCTGTCCTGCAGAGACCCGCCTGTCATCGCGGTTCACTGTTGATCTGTGCAGGCTATGATGACGTATTTCCTGTTGCCTTAAATGGTGTTGAATGGGCGTGGATGTTCCATCAAACCAGGCGACACCAGGCGAATCGCTTGGGAAAAATGCGTAAAGGGTACACCCGGCTATCCACACAAATGAAGTGATTACACCAGGTTCCCTGATTAACACGGGAGCTAATCGTAGGTTGATCGTCCGGATAAATACACGATATATCATTACGCATCTCCTTTACACCTGTGCGTACATTTTCGTTGTGAATGAGGACCAATGTATACAAGTATGCTGTATGAAAATACAAAAAAAGAAAGACTGTCACCAATCATACAACACACTTATGGACATCAAGAGACACATGCTGTTTTGTTGCATCACAAACCCGTCTATGAAAGTTTTCTTACGTATAACATGTTTGAAAAAGTTTTTAAGAGTGTCTCACATATCAGTAGTCTCATAGTGTAGGTCAAGAACATTCTGTGCCATCCTCACTTTAACACCTCTTCACACTCTCCTTTTATGTCATCATTCCTTCCCACACCGCCACACCTCCATCTGCTTTTTCTATCTTCAGTACTTTTCTGCCACTTTCTCACGACAATGGAGTATAACTGTGTGAATGAAAGGGAACTTCACATCAGACAGCCCGTGAATGAAGGCCACAATGAAGCAGCTGGATGGATATGGTGCAGTGTTTTGAGTTTTGAGTCCTCTCCTCCCCTCCCCTCCTCTCCTTTCCTCTTCTCCTCCAAGTCATCCCGTCAGTCCATCTGTGGATTCCTCAGTGTTGTGAAAGAAAAGACAGATGGATTTCTTCTTCATGGTTGAAGTCAAAACTGCTAGCATTTACTTCATTTTACTTCAAACATCATGCACACCCACTAGAGTATGCACATCACATCACATCTCTCTCTCTCTCTCTCTCTCTCTCTCTCTCTCTGTGTCTGTCTCTCTCTCTCTCTCTCTCTCTCTCTCTCTCTCTCTCTCTCTCTCTCTCTCTCTCTCTCTCTCTCTCTCTGTCTCTGTCTATGTTTGTTGTCTCCCAAAATCAGAAAACTGTCAACTATCATGTTTTTAGCAGATGATGTTCATTCAAGGTCAGATTGCACTACACTCTTTTTCCCTTTTTCTTAAATGTGCTCTCTCTCTCTCTCTCTCTCTCTCTCTCTCTCTCTGATCACAGATACATGCACATACATATTTGGATATATTTCAGTTATCTCCAGGTGCAAATAATGTGCCAAAAGACTGATGAAGCATGAGGTCTTTGTCATGCTTACACACTCACAAATACACAGGCTCACACATACTGTACAAGTATTTTCTATTGTTCTATGGTATTGCGCACCAAAATTAGCCAATCTATGCTAAACTTGTGAGCTTGTAAATCAGCTTATCTTCAGCGTGCGACACGGCTCACTACCAAGTATAAATCAGGCAATATACAGTACGGCTCACAAACTAGAACAAACAGGCTCTGTCATTTGTAGTGTGCTACTGATTTAGTGTTTCGAGTGTGTGTGTGTGTGTGTGTGTGTGTGTGTGTGTGTGTGTGTGTGTGTGTGTGTGTGTGTGTGTGTGTGTGTGTGTGTGTGTGTGTGTGTGTGTGTGTGTTTTCCCCTGTCTGGAATGCTGGATCTCACAGGTCAAGGACCGTGTTTACAGTCTCTAACATGACTTTGGAACAACATCACCTCAGAACATGGTGTTCTTTTTATTTCTGGCTTTATAAAGTTTCCACAAAGTACATTGAAGGGTTATCTGCTCTTTCTTTCTTTCTTTCTTTCTTTCTTTCTTTCTTTCTTTCTTTCTTTCTCTCTTTTTTTCTTTCTTTCTTTCTTTCTACCCCATTTAACTAAAACAGTAGGCCTATACGTCATACTGTCATCACGTACTATGTATCAATAGATGAAAAGTGCATTGGAATATCAAATATCAAAAACGAATGTGTGTTCGAATCCACCGTGGTGCATCCAGCTTTGTCATGCATTCATACAAAGACAATTGGCCCCGTGTTTGGGGGAATGAAGGGGGATGACGACTAAATTGGGGACAAAAACTTTGGACAAAAAAAAAGAAATTGTCAAATTCCGATAGAGTTGAATGTTTGATCCTATTCATCATACAGACAGAACAGTGGGCTGGCTCAGGCACTCTCATTTTTTTTTATTTGCTTTTAACATTTCATTTACATACAGTTGTAAATTGCAAGTTATAAATAAATAAATACATTTCCTAACTGAACAATTCCAACCCTTCCCCGACCCTTCCTAGTACAAGAAACTATCAAATGCATGATTTTATTTTTGACCATGATTATCTGTGCTACAACATGAATAAAATAAACATGACAACAACAAGAATGACAAGCAGACAAATATAACAAAAATTACAACATCAACAATCTCCGTTGGCACTCTGATGGTGACATGCACTTAATCCTATCTATCTTTTATTAAACACCTTTTCACTGCATCAGTCTATCTCTCCCTATGATGCTCTTTATTGTGTTTGCCAGGCCAGACGACCGAAGGCCAAAGACTATCATGTTAAAAAAAAGGACGATTTAGTCTCCCTCTCTCTGTCTTGTACTTATCTATCTCAGTCAGTCAGTCAGTCCCTCAGACAGACATACAGTCCGACAGTAGGTCAGTCAGTCGGTCAGTGTGTTAAGACTATTAATTAAGATGTGGGATACAGTGTGCCAGGCTCTGATCCAAGCTGCTCTGCCTCCCCACATCACTCACCATCCTCTACCTCCTTCTGTCTTTTTCTCCTGTGATCTGTGTCATACTTCCACTCTGTCTTAGTCTGCCTCATCTCTCTCTCTCTCTCTCTCTCTCTCTCTCTCTTTTTCCAGGAGGAGTGATTGAGGAGACTGATAAGAAACTTTATTACCTTGTTCTGAGAACAGACAGAGGAGATTAGTGAGAGGGGGGTGTTTGAGTGGATGCCTGAAGGGGGGACAGGGAGAGATATAGAGAGATGGAGAAAGGACCGAGAAACATGCAATGAAATTGAGGGAGAGGGAAGGGCTGAATGAACAACAGGAATGGACTGAAAGAGATAGACATATTAGAGGTTGTTCATTTCTTTTATAGGACCTTTGAGCAGGACTGGACACCATACAGATGTCTGGTTACGATCATCATTTGTGAGAGAAAGTCACTGTCTGCATTCTGGGCCTGCAGGAGGGATTTCAAATGGTTAAGGAGAGGAAATATGAGTTGCCTGGTGTTAACGTGGAATTTCTCTGGGGCACTATTTCTTTCTCCAGCTTTATGAACTCTTTTTTTCTTTCTTTTTTTTTTACTTCAGCTCAAACCCTTCTTAAAGAAATTGTCTCATATTGTGAATTGAGAAAGCAGTTTCTAAGAACTGCTTTCATGAACGTGTTGCTTGAATCCTGAAAATCGCTTCATCTGTTTGGCCCAGTTCTGCTGCAGAAATGAGAACAGATACAACATTTATCATGCTGGAAAGAATGATTTTTTTGTTCTTTTTTCTCTCAACAGATATGGGAAGATAGTTTCAACAAAGGCCATCCTGGATAAGAACACCAATCAATGCAAAGGTGGGTTGAAAAAAATTCCATTGGCCACAATTCATTAAATTTGAATTTGCTGTTATGCACACTATTAGTGTGGAATTAGGAAAAATAAAAATCTAAACTTATTCCTTCTGGCCCCTATATTTAGCATTTATGAGGTATAAGGTATAAGGGGAAGGGGGATCAAGTGTTAATTATAAGGTTATTTAAACATCAAAAGTTGCAGTGCTTCATTAAAGATGCTTATCATTTTTCTTTTGTTTTTCATAGTTTCTATTTATTTTTATTACCAGTATTCACAGTGATACTTGCACTCTAGCATAAGCGGCTCTGGAAAGTTGTTGAGCATCATTGGCTCAATATGTCCCTACAATACGAGTGTTGTCAATGTGGGTTTCTAATAATCCAAGAGGGAGGGTCTCTCAGCCTCTTTCTAATGAGGGGCCGCTTGATCGTTAGAGTGGTCTGAACAAATCACCAATCGACGTGATTGCAGCAGTGGTTTGCCTTTGAAGAAGAGAGCCAAGCAAGAACACATCAACCATGGCTGTCTTAACAGCATTTCAGCACACTTGCTAACGTATGGTATGGACAACTTCTCATACTGTCCCCAAGAGACATTGCATTAGAATCATAACCATTTAAGACCTATTCAACAATATTCTAGAGCAGCGGATCTACTCAACGAGTCACATCGTGATTGCCTTGTGACTTTGTAAACCATCTATTTCTGTTTTTCTTTTCTTTTTTATACATGTGAGAAGATCTTGAATATCTTTGCCTTAATGACATGGGCAAAATAGTGATACCAGGGTGAAAGTGATAGTAAAATGTTGATAAAGATCATTCATAAAGATTAAATTATAAAAAAAACTGAATTATAGAATCATAAAAATCCAACAATATAAAAATAATACAGGCTAATATAATGCTCACACACCTTCATTTCAAATGGCACATTAAACGTAGTCTCCAGTTACAAAGATCTACAACCTTTCTATCACATACTGTACCTGATCAATAAAGATTTAATGCGTATTATGTTTATTTTATGTTATGTTATCTTATGCTATGTAATCTTATCAATCTTATCAAACTTTGAAATAATGACTGTTGTATGTGGAAATACCTACCACAATAGCATAGCCAGGTAGAATATATTATAATAATTTATTTATAATAATAAGTCATGCCTACTGGGCCATGATAAAGTGATGCCTCAGATCTCAGTTTAACATCAGAACTCATGACTATATCCAACTTTCCAAGTATGTCAGATCCATTATGGATATACGGTGTACTCACAGGTAAAACCTAGGGACAGCTTTTAACAAAACATGTTATGCTGCCTCAATCTGTCATCATGCTGTAGTCAACAACAGTGGGAAGAAAAAAACCCCATCTTTAATCCATTTGAGTCCACATAACCAAAGCAAGTAGTGGGTAAGTTGTGCCACTGCAGGTGGCACCACGATGCCTAGTTTGTTATAGTAAACACTGGAGAGACTGTATCAAAATGCAAACCCACGTCCGCAGCTATAAATTCTTGCTTATTATTTAATGCACAGTAGCAGCACCAGCTGCAGCAGCATAAGCAATTTTTACAGTCCCGGGCTGTCGTCAGCACTTTCACTGCTCACGACGTGGTAGACTTCATGCATCTTTTAGCCAGTTGTTAACTCACAGTGCAGGAGTTTCATTATTGGCCGGCCATTAGAATGCCTTACAACCGGATAAGTGTCGGTTTGATTGCAGAGGCATTCAGTGTGGACAAGATAAGTGCTTAGCGTGACTACGGACTGGCACACAGAGTGCTCCTGGAAGGGAGGGATGGGTGAGAGGAGGAAAGAGGAAGGGGAATCGGGGAGAGGAAAGGGAGGATGGCGGGTGGGGCGGGAGGGTGTATAAAAATAACCTGGACCTGACAGAATAGGAAGGGAAGTCTTTGAAACTGATGATTTAGCAGACGGCTTCTCTCTGTTCTGGAAGAATTCCTGCTCAGAGGGAAGAGTGACGGTGAGAGAGTTAGAAAGGCAAGATAAAGAGTGTTTGATGCATGTGCATTTTTGGGGGTTTTCTAATAAAGTGAGTGTGAGTTTCTGTACATTTTGGAAAACAAAGGACAGAACCCTTGTCTGTGTTCTCTATAACAATATAAGGTACTGAGGTGGCCATTGTAAAAAGCAGTGTCAGTGCTCTAGTGAGTCTAGTTAGCAGCGTGGGAGCTGTGAGGGAGGGACAGCGCACAGATGACAGCATGGAGGGAGGGAGGGAGGAAGGGAGGAAGGAAGAGGGAGGAAACCACTTCAGATTGTAAAGGAATCCCAAAACAACCATCTCTCCCGCCCTGCTTTCCCCTCTCTGCCTCCCCCATTCCCTGCCCCACGCTGTCAGACTAGTCTGATGACCCTTGGCCAGGAACTGTGGGAGCTCAGGAGATTATGTGGGAATGGCACAGTAAATTGAATTCTGAAAGTGTGAAAATTGACCCAAATGGACCCGGGTCCCGGTTACATTAACACTGCTGATTTGACTGTGTAGGAGAGTGCGTGTGTGTGCAATCTGTGCATGTATGCGTGCGGGTGTGTGCATGTGTGCCTGTGTGCATGTGCATGCGTGTGTGTGTATGCAAAGCTTTGGCTTTGTAATAAAACCTTTTTTCATTCACGGCTGACATATTTGTCAAGCCTGACTGAGCCGGGAGAATTTTCATCATGGTGTCATCTTAAGACCGCAGATGGGAGGGACAGGGCACAGATGATGAGGATTATATTATCATTCCTCTCTGGAAATATGCTTATCATCGTGCCCAAAGGACCTATCATTTCCTCTGGATAGAATGAGCATGGAAAAGTTAGCATTGAGCCTGAGAGGTGAGGTTTAGTTTCATTGCATTTCATTTCCATACGTCAGAACCGAAACAGAACAGAAAGTTTTGAAAAATAATATTGTGGAAAAACAACGATACTCTCACACTGTTGGGTTGAGAATGACAACGCTGTTTATAGAGAAAGTTCTAGTGTGCCAGAGTTACAGAGGGAGGAAGGAATAGACAGGAGGGTGGGTGGAATGTTTGGGCAAAACAATACACAGCAAAATGAGTGTCTCAGAGTTAAATTAACTCCCCACATTTTACATTTCCATTAGTGTGTGATACCGAAGGACTCACCCAGCCCACCTCAGCAGAGGCCTGGTTTCGATTCCCTGCAGTGGTGCCTCCAACTGCCGTTGCTCGCTGGCGGGCGGCTGCAAATTCCCACTGGTTGGTCAGGGTGCTTGTTCAGCAGGGAGTGACTTGACGAGTGAAGACAGTACTGTGCACTTCGGCCAAATTGGATAGAAAATAAGAGATATACTGTATAATATTATCATATACTGTATATTATCTTAGTCATATTGTGCTTAAATGGCATTGTTAAACTCTCATACTGTATATAGATAATTACGCTAATTTTGGTTAACCTTAAGTTGGATAAGCCCCAGCGGGGTCCAGGGGGAAAATCCCCAGAATCAACATTGCAATTGCAGATTGATTAGGTCTGATTAGATGTGTTGAGTGCTGTTCAGAGGTAAACAGCCATTGAATGGGGCTCAAGAGGTTAAAACAGACATTAATAGATAGGAGTATAGTCTCACTGGCAATGACACTGAATACACACCCTGCCCCCAAGCCTCCTAGGATACTATTACTGTATATACTACCATTCAGAGTTAACATGCGCCGGTAACATCGTCCGTTTGACACCCCTCTCTGATAGCTGGTTTATTGTCTCCACCAGGCCGAATTCATGGGGAGAGAGTATGTTTTGCACTCCGTCCGTCCGTCCGTATGTGTGTGTGTGTGTCCGTCCGTCCGTCCGTCCGTCCGTCCGTCCTGTGTACAGCTAATCTCCCACACACTCCCTAGATGCCAACGATGTTCTCACTCGACTGTGTTGAGTGAGAACAGTGAGTAGGACATGGCAAACACAGTAATGGTTTACACTGTCCTTTTATCTCCATGTTTGAACACATTTATTTTTGTAAATTAATGTCTGACGTGGTTTGGCAATGCGCAAAAGATATATAGCCTTCAAGCTCACATTGTCACAAGTCACAGTGCTTGCTATTTTGACTATTTTTTAAAGTAGTGACAACTACACTAAATCCATTCGATCACAGGTTCCTTTTCAGCACTTAATTCCTGAAAAGTAATGTTTTTGGACAATGGACATACATGGTTTCCCGTCCGAAAGCAGCGTTATTAAGTGACTTTTATTGTCAAGATTTGTGAGCATGTCACAGTTATCTGGAAAACCTTTTTTGCCTCATTATCTGGCTCAACATAACTGTGGAGTAAGAACATTCTGTCTGGGTCTACATTACAAAATTGGTGTCCAATTGACAATCCTTGGAGCTGGTCCAGGGAGTGTCCCTTAACTTCTCTGCAGATGAGAGTTTGCTGGGTTTTCTGCATTGCCATTTGTACAGTACATCTTTGTTTGAGCTATGCAAGATCAAAGAGTAGCTTTCCCCCATAACAGATAATTTAAATTAGTTTAAACAAACATGTCGTACATTAAATGAAGTGTAAAACACCATGAAGGCCCAAGGAGATATGACAGTCTGTGTGTGTGTGTGTGTGTGTGTGTGTGTGTGTGTGTGTGTGTGTGTGTGTGTGT
>NC_139698.1:35104530-35147030 GCF_964188405.1 Protomyctophum parallelum
TGGCTGGGTTCTTAAGTGTCAATTATGAATGCGCACTGCACAGCCTAAACCTTAGCGTATGAAGTAGGCTACTGGTGGTGGTGGGTTTAGTGGTTAGTGGTTACCTATCTCCGATGCGGATGCGGTCCCCACTTGCGCTGGCTCGGCACATTTGGCATTCGAGCGAGGAGATTGCACACACCGTAACTCCAGAAAGACATGGGCCTGCTGTAGATTACAATCCACGTTGGATACTTGACTCTCCATGCTGCAGCACCCTCCAATGCACCCTCCAATCATCGCACGTATCAGGCCTATGCGCTCAGGCAAAACACTGTTTAGATGGCTTTAGCATCTAACTTGCAAGATTGTTTTTAATAGCGCGATTAATTGCTTGTACACTTGGAAATATCCTACCAATTTCATATGACATGCCTTTCACATGTATTATTAGTTTTATACTGTACAGTGAAAACATATGTTTAGATGCCGGTACAGTTCAGACAATGCTGCTCCGCTTGTGTACGACAGAAAAACAGGTGAGGACAAAGCCTACGACAGCTCCCGACCGTTCAAGTTCAAGTTCATGCTGGAATGATAAATGTCGGCAATTTCGGTGTATGCTCATATTTTGGCATACGATGCGTTGATAAATGAGGGCCTATAACCCTATAGAACACTAAACCCAAAATCACAAAGAAATGAAAAACAGAATTTAACAGATATCATGGGGGGCTATCATATCAGGGTGGCAAAACCGGTGAAAAATGTGGGTATTATTTTAAGAAATATTCCAAAAATTAATGAATAACGGTGCTGGTAACTTCTCCTTTGGTCCACCCATTCCTGGGACATGTGAGAGCAAGGACCCAGGTGGGGCGAAATCCATTCGGGGCGGAGACGTAGGTCCCAACGTATTATCTTCCGTCGTGGCTTATTATTCAATAGGTCGCTGTTTAAATATGAATTCGTCCCGACGGTTTAATAATTCGCCGGGGCTATTTATGAATCCGTCGGCGTTCGCGACGTATTTTATTATAGGTCGCGGCGGTTTGATAATAATTCGCCTCGACGGTTTATTTTTCGTCGGCGTATTACAACTCGTCGTGCCGTATTAATTAATACGTCGAAAGGGTGCATGCCTTTTGTGGAGAACCTGCAGGGCAGCAGGCCTTTTTACGCGCGCATCGTGCCCGGCGTTCGGCCCACGCGCCCGGGCCCGGCACCACCGCAAGCTCTCCGCCGTCTCCAAGCGAGCCTGCGTTCCCGAGCTCTCACCTCTTTTGCGCACTGAAAAGAGCAGATCTACCCCTGGGGGGGTCCCCGTGGACCGCACGTGTGTGTGTGTGTGTTAGAGACCTGCAAGCCCGTACCGACGGGACCCGGCCCGGCCCACCAAATCGGGCCGGGCCCGGGCCGACTTTGTCACTGCCCAACGGGCCCAGGGCCGGGCGGGCTCACGCGCCGTTATATACATTTTCCGATGTGAATTTCACCCAGACTGGACTTGCTTCAGCAGCGCGGCAGCATGCTCCATAGTGACGTGACAATAACCCCTCCGCAGTGTCCGCACACACACAAGCCACAAGGCAAGCACACTAAAATCTGGCCGGGCCGGGCCCGGGCCGTTTCTGGACTGTACCAACGGGCTTAGGGCCGGACCCTGATTGGATCTCATCGATCTGTCCGTCACCCCCGGCCCCTCCTCTCCCCCCTAGTGCAGCGCTACGTCACATCATGTAGAGCGACGCCCACCCGGAAGGGTTGACTCCCACTTTTAGACTGGTTCAGCCCACGGCTTTTTCCAGGCTTTCATCTTTCGCGCAGACGAAATGAAAGCCTGGGTATCGAGGCTAGTGTGTGTGTGTGTGTGTGTGTGTGTGTGTGTGTGTTAAATGTGGTCATTTAAATGTAGGCCTATTATATATACACGCACCATACAAGCACCTATATTATATAATATGTGTTATCGCATACAAATGGGCAATCAACATATAGCAGCACCCCCCACCAGCAGATGTATATAAACATGGAACTGCGCTATGATATTAAAATGGACTGAGCTGTGATTGCGCCGTACTGCGCCGGCCGGTGGCCACTGGCCTATTATGCCTATAAATGCATATCATGCCTGTTGGTGAAATATAAACATCTAAAATGGTTCAGTAATAATTAGCATAAGTTATTATTAACGAAAAACATCTAATACTATTTTAAATTGTTCTAGTAAAGTTAGTAACTAATCAGAAGCAGCAACCATTTTGTTTCAAACAACTGAACTAGACCATTAAAATAGTAGGCTAGTATTTATGTTTTTCGTTAATAATAAATACATGCTAATTATTATTGAAGTAGGTAAGTACGCTGGTATGTACGCTATGGTACACTATAAGCTTGTATATCTGTTTATTTTAAGCATGCGCCGCTGCATTCTGTCAGAATCTCGTGTGTGTGTGTGTGTGTGTGTGTGTGTGTGTGTGTGTGTGTGTGTGTGTGTGTGTGTGTGTGTGTGTGTGTGTGTGTGTGTGTGTGTGTGTGTGTGTGTGTGTGTGTGTGTGTGTGTGTGTATATGTGCACACATGTGTCACACATGATGTGTGCTATATATGTTATAGCTCTAGAGACGCAGAGACAGAGACATATTTATTCAAAATCATCCTGGCACGTAGGCCTATAGACAACGGCGTCAACTCCGCGGGTGCGCAAGAGCCGAAGCACCCGCTGGCAAAATAATAAGCCAATAATAATAAGTTGCGGGGCGGGTGCATTAAAATATATAGGCTACTCTAAGGTGGGCACCCACTGTCGTTATAGGAACCTTCTGCCCTTGCCTATAGAGCCAATGAACGGAGCGCATTTATCTCTCTCTCTCTCTCTCTCGCTCTCTCCCCCCATCTGCCGTGCACATGCAAAGAGCGCAGGTATCCAACATTGATAAACTGGTTCGCTTATATGCCACACATCCACACATCAGTCCATTTATCGACGATCCAGCTGCACAGTAGCATACAGTAGGCCTATTAATCATCATCAATGAACATGTGTCAGCCGCTGTTGTCAAACTGCCCCCCCCCCCCCTATCTGTCTATCTGCATGCGCTACGACGCACAGAACGCAATGCGAGAACTCACTCTTTTAGGCCTATACTCTGTCTGAGTGCGATTACTTTAATAAAGGTTGTACTTGTAGCCTATATTATCCGCCTAAGGCGAGTCATTGAGACACAGACAGACAGACAGACAGACAGGCCGACCTGTCAATGCGCTATACGAGCACGGTGAGCTTTGATGATCGGCTAAATTAATATAGCCTTGTATATAAATTCATATGTCCTTGTAGGTTATCTATTGACCCCCCCACCCCCCCAGGGGTTCACGGACGAGAGTCGGGCCATCCCTCCACGGAACCGGACCGGCGAGGCGCACGCAGTGGTGCGCCGATCCCCGGGCACGATGCGCGCGTAAAAAGGCCTGCTGCCCTGCAGGTTCTCCACGGGGAAAGGCAGCATGCACCCTTTCGACGTATTAATTAATACGGCACGACGAGTTGTAATACGCCGACGAAAAATAAACCGTCGAGGCGAATTATTATCAAACCGCCGCGACATATTATAAAATACGTTGCGACCGCCGACGGATTCATAAATAGCCCCGACAAAAATAAACCGTTGGGGCGAATTATTAAACCGTCGGGACGAATTTATATTTAAACAGCGACCTATTGAATAATAAGCCACGACGGAAGATAATACGTTGGGACCTACGTCTCCGCCCCGAATGGATTTCGCTGTCTCTCCCTCTTCCTCAGACATCAGCAACATTATGAAAATCACATAAACGTATGTCCTGGAAATCACACAGGTTTCGTGTTCTAGGCATGGAGATTATGCGTCACTGTACATAGTGTCCAGAGGCGGCATCAAGGGTGTGCCAGAGGGGGCCCGGCACCCTCAGTTGCAAATTCTGCCCCCAAGTTTTATATACTGTACATATTTATATAGCAATCTATATAAAAATGAGATGTGAGCCTCACCATTTTCAACTGCCACCTCAGCCGAGCCTGCATAGAGTTGAGGAGAGGAAAGGAGGGCATGGGTGGGGCGGTCAAAGGGTGAGAGTGCATGTGTTTATGTGTGCGGGGTGGGGGGGGGGGGGGGGGAGGGGTTGGTGCCAAGCTGGTGCTCAACCAGCGATTGCATCGCCCACGTAACAGCAGTGTCCCTAATTAAATTACAGCTTGGATCCTGTGTTTAGTACGTCATTACACGCACGCACGTGCGCGCACACAAACACACACACACACACACACACACACACACACACACACACACACACACACACACACACACAGACTGTCCCTTCCACATAAACGACATTTGTTTATTAGTAAAAAATAGTGTGTGATGTCACTGTGCAAATATGGGTAAATTATTTTACACTCAGATTTAATTAATAATTCAAGACTTTACAAAAAATGTAAAATCCTGCCGAGAGAGAGAGATTGTGTGTGTGCGTGCGTGCGTGTGTATGTATGCTTCTTTGTCTTTGTGTGAGGCTCGACCCCGCCTCCTGTTCCTTTAACAGAAGGGAGGAGATGGAGGAAGAGGAGGATGAGGAAGAAGCAGAGCAAGCAAACCCCAATTGAATTAAATGAAATCTGGCCTGAATGTGAGCAGCCATCAGCTGCTCTCCAATCTTATTAGCCCTGCATTAGTAGCCGTGTGTGTGTGTGTGTGTGTGTGTGTGTGTGTGTGTGTGTGTGTGTGTGTGTGTGTGTGTGTGTGTGTGTGTGTGTGTGTGTGTGTGTGTGTGTGTGTGTGTGTGTGTGTGTGTGTGTGTGTGTGTGTGAGCAGAGAAGGGAGAGGTTTTAAGCATATTTATTCACCCACATAGCCGAAGAGGGTAACCGACGAAAAGCAGCAGGACAGGATGAGATTCCAGGGCGAGTTTACAAAGCTTGTGCAACACAGCTGGCCAGTGTCTTCACAGACATTTTCAAGCAATCTCTCTGTGAGAGCAAATATAAATCAGCAATCATTGTCCCAGTCCCTAAGAAAGGCAAAGTAACTGTTTTAAATGACTGGAGACCGGTCGCACTCACACACCCATAGTGAGCAAATGCTTTGAGAAACATGTCATAAAGATAATAACACCCTGAACGGAGGTCTCCGTCCTATGAAATATTACGCTCGACGCCCATGAGGACGGAGATTAATCAAAAGTTCTGTCTTTGTTGATATCATAACCGAGCGCACCAGTCTACATGCTGGGAGCGTCTATTGAGCAACATTTTAGTGGTGAGATCCAAAATCCTAAAAGGTGAATAACTCTTGATCTAAATCAATGCTTCCAATTCTAACCAAAGATTATGTTTTTGACGGCCCATCGAGGTCCGGTCGCTTGTCGCGTTAGAAGTAATCATAGCTCCCGTTGTTGTGTATCCCCTCGGGGGTGTTTTGGCTACTGAAGCTGCAAATCGCTGGGCACCCTGATTTAATGGTCCTAAATACCCCCAGGTGTTCGGGGTGTTAACACAAGCTGCCACCCACTTGACCCCCTGCAATTAGCCTACCGACAGAACAGATCCACGGACGACGCCGTTGCCACATGACTCCACACCACCCTCTCACACCTTCAGAAGGAGAATGAATGCCGTTCATTGACTACAGCTCAGCGTTCAACACCATTATCCCCTTCAAATTAAACACCAAGTTAAGGGCTTGGGTCTAAACTCAAACCTTTGCATCTGGAATCTCAACTTCCTGTCAGAGCGCCGTCAGGTGGTGGGGATGGGAACAAAGTCCTCTAACCCCCGTTACAAAATACACTTTCTTCTAGCCTGGTTAATAAACCAGACTAATATCGCACGGACCGCAGGATATTAGTCTGGGGAGGCTCAGCTTGGATTTCATTTCCAGGGGAGCGGGTTGAAACATTTTCTCTTTGACGCAATTGGTCAGAGCTACTGTCAGTCAAAGGTCTCAAGCATTGAAAGTCACTGTACCAAAGCCCGCCCATATTGCATACCGTGTCCCGATTGGCCGCCCCATTTCTCTGGTGTAGGAAATGGGCGTACAATTGAGCCTCTCCAGACCGTAATCCGCCGGCAGGCAATTTATTTTTGCCAACGGCTGATTCGGTCTGGTTTATTAACCAGGCTAACACATAATTCCACATAATTCAATATTTAAATTATACAACGAATATAATGGTTGATTAAAATGTCACAGGGTGGCGAGTTATAGTATTCCATTGGTTCAGTGGGTTTTTACTTACAGTAGATGCTGGCATTCGTTTTGTTAGAGTGGGTGTTGATATATTATATTTTAGATTAGATATCTGATTTTGAAACACGTTGCCTATGTTTCATCCCAATGAGAGCAGAAGTAGACGGCGCTCTAACCTGAAGAGGTATCTGCAGTACAGTGGAGCAGGTACTGTAGCTGCAGAGTGGAGGCGGCCGTCGCTTTGATGGAGCCGCTTGGAGAGCAGCTCCATGAGCATGGAGATAACTGGAAAACACTCTAAAACGCCTCTCCTCTCACATTCCGTCCCTCTGTGGAATTAGCCATTGAGTGGGCTGCTGGAGCGAGGGAGTGAAGGAAGGATGGAGAGATTGATAGAGGCAGATAGTGGGATGCCAGCGCTGGAGTATAGCGAGGCAGGTTGCAGAGAGACGGAGAGCGAGGGGAGTGGGCCGCTTTAACAAAACAGGGGAGGAATTTATCTCTTGAGAGTGTTCAAATGGAATCATTCATTTGCTGAGGATAAATGAGTTCATTTAACCATACATACATACCTTACAACAGTATAGATGTAGTCTGCTGTGTCGCGACATGACACATTATAAGGTTTCTATTTGCTAGTTTGACTATTTTTTAAACATTCAATGTTTTGTTGTTTTTAAAATGTTTCCTATAATGACATGGCCAGGCCAAAATGCCAGGGTTCATTTAAATTAATTAATGTGGTTAACTGTGAGAGTGTAAAAATGTACCTTTAAGAAACCAATTTAGCAATTTTTCTTTATTTTTACCTGCACATACAGTACCATACATTACTTACTTTACTACATACCAACACTCTATGCTATGTACAGTACATGCCGTCTGGAGAGGTGTTGGTGAGTGACTGCTTTGGCATCTGGGCTGACAGAAGCAAACCTGATTGAAATGTCTGTGGTTTATGGGTCACTATTAAGTGTTGCGCCCAAAGTCTATTTTCTGATTGGCTGCTGAGTCCTCGGCATCTCTCATTGATATTGGTGACAAGGCGTGTTGTTGTGTGTCATTGCGCTGAAGACGAGGGGGGAGGCTGTGTGAGATTCACAATCCGACGGCGTAGCTTGGCTATCGATCAAACTTTGTGGACAGCAGCGGCCAAACTGCTCCTCCAGAGAGCCAGAGAGAGAGAGAGAGAGAGGGAGGGAGCGAGGGAGGGTGAGAGAGAGAGAGAGAGTGTTCTTGAGCACCACAAATCAACTGCTGTAACCTTTTAGTACGTCTGAATCTCACATCCACCACACATGCACACTGAAAACCAATGAGATTCTTCCTGCCTGTTGGCTTGAATGCTCCACCTGTGCACCACTCTCTCTCTCTCTCTCTCTCTCTCTCTCTCTCTCTCTCTGTCTCTCTCTCTCTCCAGGGTTCCTACACAAGTATAGAAAGTATGGAAAAGTATGGAATAACTTTTAACTTTAACCAAATACACAATCCCCCACCAAATCAGTTGAAAGAATATGGGACAATACCTATGAATTGCATATCTCTGCTGTCGGGAAGAAACTCCCTAACTCCAAAATGTACATTTTTCAGGAAATGAAGAAAACCATATATTTTTTTAAACAATGTATACTATCAAATTCACCGTCAGTTGGTATTCTGACATTATATATACAGTATTGTCGATTACTTGCATGAGAGGGGGAGAGTTGGTGGAGTTAGCTGTTTTAGCAGACAGTTTAAAGAGTAGGTAACATGTTTGGCACTACTTTCCCCAATTTAATTGTGTAATAATTGTGAACACAATGGTCAATACAACTATAGTGTCATTGTGTGTACTTTGGGAGCTGTCAGAAGAAGGAGGTTACAACTCCCGAAGCACCGCCCATTCACCTCGGAAAGTCACGAGTCAATATGGCGCGTCATCAAGGGGGGTTATTGTCGGGCCCCCATAGGATTACATTGAGAAGTGGCTGTGGGAATTACCATATTAAACACTCTACTAAGGGAGTAAATATATAACGACCATGTTAACGACCATGACCGGGGATATTTCAGCTATCACACGTTGTGTTTTCTTAATAATTGAGCAGACCGTTTTTGCAATATTCATAGTGAAACAGGGCTAGCATCGGTGGCTAGTTGCGAGGGGCGTGTCTTAACTCTTCTCCAGGCTGGTTACAGCGGGCCACTGAGAGGCAGCTATCCCAGAATGAGTGCTTCTCTGTGGGTACTAGTAGGCTATAAGCGGGGTGACTTGGCATGATTATTATGGAGGTTTTTTTTCTAGACAACTGATGACAACATAGGATTAATACGGGACATGAAGCATATTCATGAGGGAAATTAGAAGAAAGACTTTAATAACATAAAACATTTAAACGTGGACCCTGTTGTAAACAAGTATAATGCTTTATCAGTGTGTCGTCCACTCCACAGTAATTGTATTGAGTTGTGCTTTCATGTTAAATGTACCCATTCTGCAAACTGTTAATACACACTTAATTAATTAAATCAATTAAACCAAGCACTTTTTGTCCGAGGTTTTCGAGACATAAATGAAAGATTGTGAGTAATTTCGAGTATGCATAAATCAGTAGGCTATAAGGCTATTAAAATAATATGAGGGTTTATTCTGCTGGGCGTATTGGGCCGGCCACCTTGGCTGACGGGATTATATTTTACCGGACAAAGAATAAATTAATCTGCTATATTTTAACGTGAATGTTTGCAGATACATGCACCAATGCTTTACACCTCGTTACCTTAGTGCTGCACTTCTATTCTACACATTTGTACACTGACTTAAATTAACATCGATTTTACACTATAAATCGGGGTCTCAGAGGTAGAAATGCCAAAAATGGGATCCGTAGACTAATGCATGTCAAACTGGGGGTCCTTGAAAAAACGGGTTGAGAATCACTGCTAGAGCCGTAGGCCTAAACATTTTCTCGTAGTCTATGGTGGTCCCTGGCATTATAGGCATCTTCAAATGGGGGTCCGCGGGCTGATTAGTGTCAATTTGGGGGTCCTTGACATGAAAACTTTTATATATTGCAGTCACATCATGTGCTTGCTTAATAATATCAATGTTCCCATCTTTTATCATCTACATGCGTCGGTCTTGGTTCAAATTATACCTACTGTTGGTTCCAAGGTATAATTTGAACCAAGACCGAATATCATTACGTCGGATATGAATTGCAAAAGCAGATTGAACGCTGGCGAGCCATAGTCTCTCTAGACAGACTGCATGTTGACTCGTAGGGCCGTAGAGATTATACATTATATACAGTATAATTGCGGGGGTGGGGGTATTGTATAATATAGGCATACTGTTAATTCAGTCAATTTCTGCAAACATAACTGCTTTTAGCTGATAAAAGTTCACCAACCACCACCAACCAACACCTCGTTCCTTTTGTTTGTCTGCTCCATTGAAGTGCAATGAAGTCCACTCCTCAGCGTGTCCTTTTTGATCAGATGATTGATTCACACACCTACCAACTGGCTGCGTTGCTAATGTTATTAATTTATCATACAATGGTAATTCTAACCTAACCATTCTATCAACGCAGTTAAAATATTTAGCTATAGGCTACAACATGATTTATGATGTACAGTAGTAGAAATAGACGACCTAGACTATAATTATGCAAGGAATAGGCTAGCTTGAAATGTGTGCAATTTCTGGTTGTTGTGCAGTGATTCTCAACATCGTAGAATGTCATATACATTATTATATTCATATAGGCATTTATAGTTATGTAGGCATACGCATACCTCTTCAAGTAGAGAAATGTACATTGCTCAATGCTCAGCTTCAAATGATATTGCAACAAAAAGTATCATCGCTTTTATTTACAATACAAAAGTATATATGACGGACAATATTCTGCAGTCTCCCCGGAATCCACAGAGCTCTGGAGTCTGGACCATGGTGGCGGCGTTCATGACACAGGCAATGTCCCCCTAAATGACAAAAGACTTGATTAGAACGGTAGACTAGCCCACTGTTACGGACTGGAATATATCCCACTAAATATTAATTTCATTTATGCAAAAGAAAAATACTTGGAGGCTATTTAGCTTCCATGTTTGGGTTGAATGAATGCATGTTATCATACACGAATGCCCCCGTCCCTACCACAATATTCCCTTTTGATTATTCAATTCTTACAGTAAATACACACTTACAGTAGCCTGATAGACATGTAAAAGGAACGCTGCATAGAATAAATTATTATCAAACCGATGCAATCGCATAACGTGCGATGCTCCACCATGTATCGGCTGGTTAGCATAGCCAAGTTGGCAACAGCTAATACTAGCAAAGTTTACTTACACGTGAAACAGTCCCGCTGGAGTGGCTGGAGTCTGGACAGTTACAGGAATCGGTGGCCCTTGTGTATGGAAGACTCAGCTTTCTTCTCCTGGCTAACCTTTATTATTTGTGCTTGTTATTAGAATAACAAGCTGCTTTCGTCCACATAATGTTGCTGCATACTGTAGTGTAGTGTGCGCCCGCCGCCCGGCATCCTGGCAGTCGATGGGCGTGTCGAGTTAGCATTCCACCGAGACAAGATTTCGACCTCCCTTGATGACGCTGCGGTGCGTGTCATCAGGCAACCCGAAGTTTATTTCTCCAAAATGGCGGATGTCGATCATTTCAGTTGATAAAGCTAAAATATCAAATGTGGCTCCTCCTCAAAAAATGTTTAATATATAGTTGACATACTTAAGGGTTTTCTGAGAGACGTGTGTCAACAGTTTAGCAAATAAATAATATGTTACCCTCTCTTTAAGGGTCCAATGGACTTAAGAGGTTATTTTCCAAAGTGCCTTTTAATACTTTTCATTGGTTAAATATTGTTTCTACCAACACACAGATGTAAAGGGTGTTCAAGCACTGATTTATGAAAACAAAAAAGTAAAAAGATGGAGTTAGGTGGTTTCCTCCCGACAGCGACGATATATACTGTACATAGCATCACAAATAACATTATGATAATAATATTGTCTGAACATCTATTCGTTATGCAATGTAGTTATTAAAAGTAAACACAACATTCGTCACCATGTCCATGGACACAGTTAATAAAGGATGCTTCACAGACGGTGCAAACATTTAATAATTTTCATTGACTCATTATTTGTTTTTCCAATCAAATAAGGTGAAATATAGAACCGTTTCAGTTAGTTTACTTATTTATAATTATTTGTTAAAGAGTGCTGACATGCATGTTTTACATAATCATATACCCTTTTATAAGCTTTTTTCTGTGTGTGTGTGTGTGTGTGTGTGTGTGTGTGTGTGTGTGTGTGTGCGCGTGTGCGTGTTGATCCTTGAGTAACTAACTATGTGACATGCTTATGGTCGCATTTTCTATGAAAACGTGCAATTCCCGTCAGTCAGTCAGTGTATTACTCAAAATCCCCATACTTGGGAAAGCCCCCATATACTGTATGGTGCCCAGGTCTCATGACATCACGTGACATCATCAGGGATGGAGAATGATCCATGGTGTCATAGTAGATCCGACGTGCTGTCGCAATTAAGCTCATATATGGAGATCCCTGATGTCATCAATATTGGCCAGAACTCTACATCTGACCTCAAACCCTTAGATCTCCATATATGGATATATGTCAGAACCTGTTCTGACCTTCCATACTGTATTTTTTTTAAACAATATATTTATTGATTATTTATTTTTTTGACAAACGGACAATACAACAAAACAATACATAATACAGACAATACAATTACTTAAAATGAGAAACAAACAAAAAACAAAACAAAAACATACAATACATACACATATAAATACAGTAATAAAATAAGGGCACTTAGAATGGTAACAACAAAGTCCTTATGGCCACAAGACCAAACAGCTGCAGAGAATACAATTAGACATTTTCAGTTTCCACCATTAAATAAGATAAATCATTAACCGTAATATATTGGATAAACCGTCCCCATATCTTATCAAACAGCTTCTGTTTATTCTTCAAAGTATAAGTGATTCTTTCCAGAGGAAGACACAATGATAACTCCCTAAACCACTGAGCAATACTGGGTTTGCCTATAAATCTAGAAATCTTTGTTCACTACTCTGAATCTTATGGCCAGGTGGGTAAAGACCTAATAGAAACAGTTTAGGGTCAAGCTCAATATCTATCGACAATATCTTCTGAATCTCCCTCCTCACTTATTCCCAGAATTATTTTACTCTTGGACATGCCCACAGACAATGGAAAAGTTTACCTTTGTCTTTACCACATCTGATACAAGTATCCGGAATATCTGCACTAAAATGATTTAATTTCTCTGGAGTGATATAGACCCTCATCAGCCAATTTCCATACTGTATGTTGATCCTTCCCCATCCATCCTTCCTCTTTGATGTCTCCCTTTTGACCGATACCTGTCAATTTAAACTCTAGACGGGCCTGCCCCAAAGTTATTAATGCAGCCGTGCCCAGCAGCCGACATGCCAAAGCGCCAGCGCTCGCCCAGCAGTCTGCTGTCACCCAGGCGGATGCGTGCACGCGACCAGGCGATGTTGCTTCTTGCCCTCAGGTGTCTTACTGGTAACCTGGGACAGTGAGGTTATTGCAAGTGGGCCCCGAAATAATGGGGCTTTTATTAAATAGATATTTATGGGGGTTTTCTGCCTTAATTAGTACAGTTGATATTGACAGGAAACAGATAAATACTCGGGGAGTGGCATGCAGCTCAGGCCCAGCAGGCTCTGGAATAGAGCCCGGGACAGGCTGCAACAGTCCGAGTCTCGGCCATTGGTGCCCCATTACACTAACTGAAAATGCATATGGTCCACCCGCCGAACAGCTGCCGTGTTAAGTGGTCCGGTGGGTGGGTCGCGAACGCTTTCGAGATTTTCAAGTGGGCCCTGATCCAGAAAAGGTTGGGAACAGGACAGGTTGTTGTGGGACTCGAGTGGCGGGATGTCACTCTACTCACTCTGATGAGCCTGTGTCACAGGAGGACACCGGATTTTCTCAAATTGGGTCCTGAGCTGAAGAGGTTTGAGAAGCCTAGTTAAAGCCTAATGACTTTGTGACAAAGGATTATGTGGTTTTGCAGAGGTACAATTAATAGATGTTTGCGTGCGTGCGTGCGTGCGTGCGTGCGTGCGTGCGCGTATGTGTAAGCAGAGAAGGGATAGGCCTATTAGCATATGCACCCACAGAGCAGAGCATGAGAAGCGTGTGTGTGAGTGAGTGTGTGAGAGAGAGTTTTGATGGGCTAGTGTTATTAGGCGACCTGTTATTCCTCAGTAGTTAATGCAACATTAAGTTGATTTAGTCTTTCAGGTGTAGAGTGTGAATAGTGGAGGGGTGTGTGAATAGTGTTTGTGAATAGTGTGTGAATAGTGTTTGTGTATACATGCATAATGTGTGTGTGTGTGATACAAGGAAAAGGAGACAGGGATTTATTTGGTTTGCTTGGTGTGTGCAGTGCATGTGTACAGTAATGTATAGTGTAAACTGAATTGAAAAGCATGGCAATATAGCTAACCAACAGTTGTGTGTGTGTGTGTGTGTGTGTGTGTGTGTGTGTGTGTGTGTGTGTGTGTGTGTGTGTGTGTGTGTGTGTGTGTGTGTGTGTGTGTGTGTGTGTGTGTGTGTGTGTGTGTGCGTGTGTGCGTGCGTGTGTGCGTGCGTGCGTGCGTGTGTTTATATGGGTCTTTCTGAGGTCCTTTTTTTTTGCCGACTCAAACAGTTTTCCCATTCTAAAAGTAAATAACCTTGGTCTGCCAAGCTGTTTGTTGGCCCCATTGTGCCCCCTGTTCAGACATGGACCAACAGGGGAAAGCTCTGGACGCCATCTGAATGCATGCTTTTTTTACATTAGCATTTTGTCACTGTAACTGCAAAGGAAATTGCATTCATACTGTATATAACATGCAAGAACAACTGTATATATTCCCACCGATGCCCAAACATTGAAATCGTTTTTCTACTTTATTATCATAATGTGTGAAGCTTGATTTATACTTTGTGGTGCATGCAACTGAGTATAAATTAAGCATTCGCTCTTTTGGGAAAAAATCATTAACATGGTGAATCACATCTTGATGATGTCATCAAGATGTGATTCACCATGTTAATGATGTTTTTCAGACCTACAGTTCTAGGAAACACAGAATGGAGGGACCTTTTTATTTATTTCCACACAACATATATTAATATATTATTAATGACGTAGTAAAATGTTGAAAATGAGTGGTATTCCCTTTTAATACACTATTTTACCTTTGCGGCTATACTGACGAGCCAAGCCTATGGTCTTTACTCTGATTGACCCATATGGCTCTGTAGTCTGTACGGGTCTATTTCAAGCCCATTTTGACACATAAGTTAAATTGACTGTGGTTGGCTTTGTAATGTCTACAGTGTATTGGTTTCTGATTTGGTGCACTTACTGTCCCACATGAACAAGAAAGTGCATCAGAAGGGCAACGCAACCTACTGACCTCACAAAATATTCCATCGATACTCTCTCTCTCTCTCTCTTTCTCTCCCCCCACAACCTTTTATTTGCTTTCAATCCCCCTTATCTCCCTCTTCTTCTCTTTCTTTGTAGCTGACTTTGATCTCAGTTAGGCCCTTGAGAAAAGAAAGGCATTCTCTCTCTCTCTCTCTCTCTCTCTCTCTCTCTCTCTCTCTCTCTCTCTCTCTCTCTCTCTCTCTCTCTCTCTCTCTCTGTCACTCTTGGTACTCATTTCACTATGTCGATCCGTTTCTCTCTACTTATGACCCTGTACTGTTTATTTCTCATCTCTCTCTCTCTCTCTCTCTCTCTCTCTCTCTCTCTCTCTCTCTCTCTCTCTCTCTCTCTCCCTCCCTCCTCCTGTCTCTCTCCATCCCCCTGGGGTTAATCCCTCCGGTTTCAAATAGAGATAACCATGGCAACAGTCCATGGCTGTGGAGCGAGGGATCTGTAGGACAAAAGGCATTGATCAGGATGAAACAGTGTCAGGTGGGAACCGACATGTATGCATGTGTGTTGCTGTATGTATTACTGTAAAGCTTAAAAGGTACAGTCCATTTGTCTCGACTGTGCACCCACCAAGGTTAGTAGAGTTAACTAAAACAAACAAAAACAAAAAAACATAAAAAAAAAACTAAGGAATAATCCAAAACTTTAATAGTCCTGGCACCTACCGACTGCCAAATGAAACGAGCGATGCCACTGTGCTGCATACTGTATAATCGAAGTACCAGCGACACAACCATAAAAGACTCCAGGGCAGGAAGGTGATCTCGCAGCGACATAACGTTAAAAATCGGGACTCGCCCTTCTTAGGCCTGATTGGATTAATTGAATTGCAGGAAATGTACCCCCGCCCTGTGAATACTGCCTGAAGGTTAGTGAAATATAGGTCTGTGACAGGAAGGTCACTAGTGGCCCCCAGATTGTCTGGGAACATTATGGAACGAGGGAAATAAGAGACAGGGAGACAGCGTCCCGTCCCACAGCCCCAACGACAAGGTATCCTTGAGCCAGTTTAGTACCCAGCTGGCTCCTGGGGAGCTGCTCTGTGACCGCTAGACTGTGGTTGTACGAAGCAGCGACCAGGTCTGAATGTCAGGTGGAGCGAAATGCCTTCACGACGTACGACGTACGTCGCGACGTATATTTTTCCGTCGCAACGTATATTCGAGTACGTCCTGGCGTAAATATCAATTCGTCCCGGCAGAACGGACTCGTCGCGGCTATATCTACCCGTTTGCGACCTAGTAGTTTGACTATTCTTTTACGTCGCGACAGAACGGGACACGTCACGGCTATATCTACCCTTCTCGACGTAAAAGGTAATTCGTTGTGGCGTGTGTGGACTCGTCGCAACAGAACGGAACTCGTCGCGGCTATATCTACCCGTTTGCGACGTAATAGTTTGACTTTGTTATATGCCCGGTGCGCGGTGCCCTGCGCGGTGCCCTGCGCTGCCCTACGCCCACCGCGTGCACCTTGCCGGTCCGCCCTGCGCCCTGTGGCCTGGCACGTGTGCACGTGTGCCAGGCCACCGCGTGCACCTTGCCGGTCCGTGGAGCCCTTCGCCGTCCCCAGGCGACCCTGCGTTCCAGAGCTGTCACCCATGCCCACCGAAAATAGCAGATCTACCAGCTCCTCTCCTACATACGGGATGGCCCGACCCGCGTCTGTGGACCCCTGGGGGGGTGTGTGTGTGAGCGTCTGAGCTCCTATCTGTGTGCCTCCCCCCACCCCATGTGGACCCTTGCAGGGGGGGGGGGGTCGGGGGGTCCCCCTATGCACTTTGTGTAGATGCTGCGTATCGCCTCATACTGAAAAAATTACTATTTTACGCACAGCGCAAGGCAATATGTGATTACGATCGTCCTTCTGGGGGGGGGGGGGGGCTGGCCTACACAATAGATAACCTACCCTGGCCAACACAATAGATAACCTACAAGGACATATGAATTTAATTTATATACACGGCTATATTAATTTAGCCGATCATCAAAGCTCACCGCGCTCGTATAGCGCATTGACTGTCTGTCTGTCTGTCTGTCTGTCTGTCTGTCTGTCTGTCTGTCTGTCTGTCTGTCTGTCTGTCTGTCTGTCTGTGTCTCAATGACTTGCCTTAGGCGGATAATATAGACTACAAGTACTTTATTAAAGTAAAGTAAAAGAGTGAGTTCTCATTGCGTTCTCTGCGTCGTAGCGCATGCAGATAGGCAGATAGGGGGGGGGGCAGTTCTATAGGCAAGGGCAGAAGGTTCCTATAACGACAGTGGGTGCGTGCCCACCTTAGAGTAGCCTATATATTTTAAGGCACCCGCCCCGCAACTTATTATTATTGGCTTATTATTTTGCCACCAGCGGAGTTGACGGTTGACGCCGTTGTCTAGTATAGACTATAGGCCTGTGCCAGGATGATTTTAAATAAATATGTCTCTGTCTCTGCGTCTCTAGAGCTATAACATATATACTGTAGCACACATCATGTGTGACACATGTGCACACACACACACACACACACACACACACACACACACACACACACACACACACACACACACACACACACACACACACACACCGAGTACTAAGTATAAGTAGCATATAGGGTACGGCTCTAAAAACATTAAATACTGCGGGAGCATTACACTAAACAAAGTTGGATTTGTACATTGCAGAAACGTAACATAACGTAAGTGTTCTTATTATTGTCCGTCTGGGTTTTATAATGCAGTGTGAGTCCGCTCCGCGATAGCCGATCTGCAAGCTCACAACGCGTTGCGCTGATTGACAGTGCACGTGCAGCAGCTACTGTATAAAATTATATTTAAGTAGGCTACTTTTTTGTGTGACGTCTGTGTGTTATTGACTTCTTGTTCCTTAATGTGCAGGTTTATCAGAGCGATATAGTGCAGCTGTGAGTGAGTAGGCCTATAGCTGCTGCTGCTGCGTCCGTGCACCAATAGAGCGACCGCGGCAGCGGCACGTATGCTTGAAATATTAAATAAAAATATGTTGGGCTTCCGGGCGTCCGTTTCTGGACTGTACCAACGGGCTTAGGGCCGGACGGTCCCTTAACTCCACGGGCCCCTATATTTTAGGCCCGTGCAGGGCTCTAGTGTGTGTGTGTGTGTGTGTGTGTGTGTGTGTGTGTGTGTGTGTGTGTGTGTGTGTGTGTGTGTGTGTGTGTGTGTGTGTGTGTGTGTGTGTGTGTGTGTGTGTGTGTGTGTGTGTGTGTGTGTGTGTGTGTGTGCGCGCGCACACACATCACATGTGCACACATGTGTGCTATATGTTATAGCTCTAGAGACGCAGAGACAGACATATTTATTTAAAATCATCCTGTCTCGCACGGCATATAGAGCCAATGAACGGAGCATACACCCCCCCCCCCCCCCCCTCTCTCTCTCTCTCTCTCTCTCAGCACACGCTGTGCTGTGATATCAATCAGACGCAAATGATCATTGAGTAACGTTAGCTCTGACTCGCACATTATGTGAGATCACATAAAAGGCCTTTAATATAGCCACAGATCATATAGGAATAGGCTTGGGCACTACCCTACCATCTCTCTATAGTGGGGCACCGACGATCTGCAAGCTCACAACGCGCTGCATGTGGACGCAACACTTGGAGCTTGTAGATGCGCACCACAGATCATACAGGGCGTGTGTTCCAGCTAACCCTATAGCATAACACACACACAAGCAACAGTATAGACATCTATTCATCATTATTTATTTCAAATCAAAATACAATGTAATGCTGCACCACTGTCATGAAGTTCGCACCAAGGTTATTATAGTTAACTATAACTAACGAAAAAACGAAAACTAGAATTAAAAAAACATTTTAGTTAACTGAAACTAAACTGAAACTAAAATAAATTAAAAAACGATAACTAAACTAAAACTGTATTGTGTGTTCACAAAACTAACTAAAACGAACTGAAATGATAGACAAAATGGCATTCGTTATCGTTTTTTTATCAATATTTATATGCCTTACGGACATTTAGAATATAAACCTTTTAAATTAATTCGGTTCTTTTCCTTATTTCCCGAGCCGTTTTTACGGCACTTTTCAGCACCGTAAGGCAGCAAAAACTAAAACTAAACTAAAACTAAACTAAAACTAAACTAAAACTAAGCATTTTCACAAAATAAAAACTAAACTAAAACTAGCAAACCCGCTCTAAAAACTAACTAAAACTAACTGAATTAGAAAAAAAGATGTCAAAACTAACTAAAACTAAACTATAATGAAAAAACCCAAACTATTATAACCTTGGTTCGCACGCACACGCACACGCGACACACACACACACACACACACACACGCACACACACACACACACACACACACACACACACACACACACACACACACACACACACACACACACACACACACACACACACGTTTGCTTTCATTCGCTGTATGATACATTAGGCGATATAGACCCGCTGCGGCCCAGCGATAATCAACCGCTGTCCGCTGCGATGCGTGAGCTTGTAGATCAGATGCCGACAGACAGACAGACAGACAGACAGACAGACAGACAGACAGACAGACAGACAGACATGAAATGAAATGGTTCAATAATAACACACACGAGATTCTGACAGAATGCGGCGGCATGCTTAAAATAAACAGATCTACAAGCTTATAGTGTACCATAGCGTATACATACAAGCGTACTTACCGTTCAATAATAATTAGCATGCATTATTATTAACGAAAAACATAAATACTAGCCTACTATTTTATTGGTCTAGTTCAGTTGATTGAAACAAAAGTCATGGAATTCAATTGCCTACATTCAGTATAGGCCTTTTGATATAATGATGCAGGGAGATTTTCTGAGCCAGTCCGTGCCATGTCATTTTTTCAGATTAATATTTAAATCTTTAGTTGGAAGAATGCAATAGCATATCATAAGTGTTGACCATAATGGGACGGTTGGAACCAAATGAACCCCCGACGGCCGGCGCTATTCAGCTATAAGGCCTATAAACGATATGGCCATACAAATATGGTTATGTGGTGGTCTGTGACATGTCTGCGTGCGTGCGTGCGTGAAAGAAAGACAGAATACGACGCAATGACATGTCAAATTGTCAATTGTAGATCAGCTGCTTGTTATTTAAGTAGGCTAATATGAAGGCAGCGTCTCCGCAAACGTGGACACCCGTGGCCCCCCTTGATCCCCAAGGGTCCACGGTGACCCGTACCGCCCGGGGGTCCCCGGACCCGTTTGGGCGGCCCGTCAGGTGGTTTTCGAGCTTGTGGATTTGTATTTTTAATATTGCTTGTCAAACGTTTAAGGCATATAGCCTATTTAATCTGATTGGTATAGCTCTGCATGGTTGCTGCTTCTGATAGCCTACTAACTTTACGCACGCATGCGACACACACACACACACACACACACACACACACACACACACACACACACACACACACACACACACACACACTAGAGCCCTGCACGGGCCTAAAATATAGGGGCCCGTGGAGTTAAGGGACCGTCCGGCCCTAAGCCCGTTGGTACAGTCCAGAAACGGACGCCCGGAAGCCCAACATATTTTTATTTAATATTTCAAGCATACGTGCCGCTGCCGCGGTCGCTCTATTGGTGCACGGACGCAGCAGCAGCAGCTATAGGCCTACTCACTCACAGCTGCACTATATCGCTCTGATAAACCTGCACATTAAGGAACAAGAAGTCAATAACACACAGACGTCACACAAAAAAGTAGCCTACTTAAATATAATTTTATACAGTAGCTGCTGCACGTGCACTGTCAATCAGCGCAACGCGTTGTGAGCTTGCAGATCGGCTATCGCGGAGCGGACTCACACTGCATTATAAAACCCAGACGGACAATAATAAGAACACTTACGTTATGTTACGTTTCTGCAATGTACAAATCCAACTTTGTTTAGTGTAATGCTCCCGCAGTATTTAATGTTTTTAGAGCCGTACCCTATATGCTACTTATACTTAGTACTCGGTGTGTGTGTGTGTGTGTGTGTGTGTGTGTGTGTGTGTGTGTGTGTGTGTGTGTGTGTGTGTGTGTGTGTGTGTGTGTGTGTGTGCACATGTGTCACACATGATGTGTGCTACAGTATATATGTTATAGCTCTAGAGACGCAGAGACAGAGACATATTTATTTAAAATCATCCTGGCACAGGCCTATAGTCTATACTAGACAACGGCGTCAACCGTCAACTCCGCTGGTGGCAAAATAATAAGCCAATAATAATAAGTTGCGGGGCGGGTGCCTTAAAATATATAGGCTACTCTAAGGTGGGCACGCACCCACTGTCGTTATAGGAACCTTCTGCCCTTGCCTATAGAACTGCCCCCCCCCCTATCTGCCTATCTGCATGCGCTACGACGCAGAGAACGCAATGAGAACTCACTCTTTTACTTTACTTTAATAAAGTACTTGTAGTCTATATTATCCGCCTAAGGCAAGTCATTGAGACACAGACAGACAGACAGACAGACAGACAGACAGACAGACAGACAGACAGACAGACAGACAGACAGACAGTCAATGCGCTATACGAGCGCGGTGAGCTTTGATGATCGGCTAAATTAATATAGCCGTGTATATAAATTAAATTCATATGTCCTTGTAGGTTATCTATTGTGTTGGCCAGGGTAGGTTATCTATTGTGTAGGCCAGCCCCCCCCCCCCCCCCCCCCAGAAGGACGATCGTAATCACATATTGCCTTGCGCTGTGCGTAAAATAGTAATTTTTTCAGTATGAGGCGATACGCAGCATCTACACAAAGTGCATAGGGGGACCCCCCGACCCCCCCCCCTGCAAGGGTCCACATGGGGTGGGGGGAGGCACACAGATAGGAGCTCAGACGCTCACACACACACCCCCCCAGGGGTCCACAGACGCGGGTCGGGCCATCCCGTATGTAGGAGAGGAGCTGGTAGATCTGCTATTTTCGGTGGGCATGGGTGACAGCTCTGGAACGCAGGGTCGCCTGGGGACGGCGAAGGGCTCCACGGACCGGCAAGGTGCACGCGGTGGCCTGGCACACGTGCACACGTGCCAGGCCACAGGGCGCAGGGCGGACCGGCAAGGTGCACGCGGTGGGCGTAGGGCAGCGCAGGGCACCGCGCAGGGCACCGCGCACCGGGCATATAACAAAGTCAAACTATTACGTCGCAAACGGGTAGATATAGCCGCAACGAGTTCCGTTCTGTTGCGACGAGTCCACACACGCCACAACGAATTACCTTTTACGTCGAGAAGGGTAGATATAGCCGTGACGTGTCCCGTTCTGTCGCGACGTAAAAGAATAGTCAAACTACTAGGTCGCAAACGGGTAGATATAGCCGCGACGAGTCCGTTCTGCCGGGACGAATTGATATTTACGCCAGGACGTACTCGAATATACGTTGCGACGGAAAAATATACGTCGCGACGTACGTCGTACGTCGTGAAGGCATTTCGCTGTCTCTCCTGAATGTACTGCATGTACGCAGTCAACTCCTCTGTGTTCAATTAACTCAGAGATTGTACAACGGTACCCAAATGTATATTTGTATACTCAGTTACAAATGGATAAATGACTTATATTTTCCCTTTTTGTCTTCTTTTTGTTTTTCCTTGGATATAGTGTATATTTATATTACCCGGGACCAAATGGCATTGTCTCATTTTCAGGCATCTCCTTTGTGTTTTATTTTATATTTAATTATGTTTATTGGTTTTTTTCACAGAAGCATTATTGAAGTTTGAAAACATTAACAGCTTCTCTTAAATAAACCCCACAAGTATGACATAAAAGAGTAAACACATTGAATTTTCACCCCAAAGAAAAAGGACAACAGAAAACAAGACAAACAAACCTTAAATACAAGATCAGTAAAAGTTGAAAAATAAAAGGCAGACAAAAACAGACAAAACAACAGTACACAACATCCTATATATAAAAAAATCATAGGTACATGATACATCCATAATCCAATACAATGGCATCTCCTTTGTGTTTAATCTGATATTTTTATTGTCATAAAAAAACAAATTAATAAATGGACACTGAGGATTTTACTGTGTATAGACGGTAACAAACGTTTACCTTCTGGTTCATTTACTGTACTCTATTCCCTGGTTCTATTGTGGCTTGTTTCAAAATGTAGGTCTACTTCACATACTGTATACTCAGTACAGGCAATAACAGCTTTGCTTACATGACAGCGTTAATGCGTTATGGTTGGTGAACCTTATTTCGTCTACTTGATTTGAAATAGTTTTCTTATAGTTTCCTCTTTATATACAATATTCTTAAGTGATAAATTGTGACTTTTGGCGCGTAATACATTGAGAATGTAATGTTTTTCTTAAGTTAATGTACGGTGTCCCCCCAGGAAGAGGTGGCAGCTAATGGGGTTCCTTGCAAATAAACAACATTGTGGCTGATGTAGTGAGAACATTACAAGGACTTTCTTATATTGAACATTAAAGCAGTATTCTTCTCCTCCAGGATTTGTCTCTGACAGCAGGTGTGGGAGGACTTGGCTCCATCAGTTGACCACTTTGTGCAATTTTTACACAACAATGTACTAGTAGCAACAGTGTTTTACGTACAATACGGTATATACTGTAGCAGTATATGTGTACTGTAGATATAAATATTTTAGTATGTATAATGTAGATAATTCATCATTCAGAAAACAAAACGGTACAATTCACAGTTGCTGTAACATTTCTTTAACCCAAAGAGAAATTGTTTGGAAAATGGCAAAGTAATAGGCTACTAACCCAGGATATGGTATTCTCCCCAAATTCATCTTGTTTATATGATATATACAATAACAGAGAAAAAAACGTGGTCAGAACTCAGAACCATACAGTATATGTTTAATTCTTCCCTCTGAGACACTGTGATTCTTGCATCTCAGCCAATGTTTTATGTTTTAATCACTGCAGTGCCAAGAGCACAAACATCCTCCCTGCACTTTTTAATAACCTTTATAATTTTAGTTTCATTTTAATTTATTTTCTCTCTGGCTGAGGCACTGAACTTCATTTCCCAATAAATTGTCTGAGGAGAAGCTGTTTGATATTGAAGGACTTGAAAATAGAAGCCTAAAACAAAAGGAGTTGAAAAAAAAATGCATTTAATAAGTTCTTTGGTAATTTTCTGTTCTTAATGTATCTGAGAAGCTGCTTCCTCAATATGGACAAGGCTGTTGTTTTTTATTGCATTTATTGTCGATTTGATCAGTCAATGAGCACTGAGAGCTAGAACCTGTGTGTGTGTGTGTGTGTGTGTGTGTGTGTGTGTGTGTGTGTGTGTGTGTGTGTGTGTGTGTGTGTGTGTGTGTGTGTGTGTGTGTGTGTGTGTGTGTGTGTGTGTGTGTGTGTGTGTGTGTGTGTGTGTGTGTGTGCTTGCGTGCGTACACGGCCATGCGTATCATTAGGTTTGGTCTAACAGTATACACACATTGTGCTCTCTTGTGCCTAAATGTCATGTGACCTGTTGTTGCCATGTCATTCCCTCCTCCTCCCATATCTCCCCATTATTTTCATTGCACACCATCCAATAAAGCAAGATATGTAACAAAATGTAAGGTATGTATCCTACCATGATAGTGATAATACCATGATGCACCGGGAACGTTACAGTTCACTGTGGGTGGGTTATATTGACACGTATAGCTACACATGGCGGCCAGACCACGTAGGCTACCCCTGAGTATGATAAAGTGTACATACATTATGCTTGGCGTGCAGTGGTGGAAGTAGTAGGCTACTCTGGTTTTGGATCTCATTAAAAGTAGCAAGACCACAGCATAAAAGACCTGGTTACACGTGAAAGTCCTGCATTCAAAATTGTACTATAGAGGCATATACTCTATCCTTTATAACTCTATGGTTCACCTGAACGTCCTCTCAGCCTATGGGATCACAACAGCTGGTACTACTTAAAGAGGGAAATCTTGCATCAACAATCAATGGTTGAATAATGGAAACATGTTTTATTTTGATTGATGAATGGTGAAAACAACACAGTTTACTGAGAGCATCCCTCCCCCTATATGACCTACATTGACAGTGATCAGTGTGATATCGGTAGGCTATCTACATTATTAGATCATGGAAACTCTATTGAGTGAAAGCCTCCTTAATTTAACTCTTGAGTTACAGTACTTTTCAAGGGTTTTACCTTTTTATTTTCAAAATAATTTCATAAAAATAGTCGATCTAGAAGAAAAGATTACTTAAGTACAGTACTGTACTTACTTCCCACCACTGCGTAAGGGTAAAATGTGCTCCGAGTGAAAACGGTCAGTGTATAGTATTGGGGCTGGTTAACAGAACTAACACCAACAGGGATTATAAATGATACTCTAAAGGATGGAAAAACAACGGGATGACTGGAGATCCACTGTCAATCACGTCATCCATCTTCACAAACTCTTTCAAGGCAGAGTCTTTGTCAGCTACTACGAAGAATCAACCTAACTTCTGTGTATGAAACCGTGGATCCAGCACAACACTCTGCAGCGCTCATCTTTGATGTGTCAATCTGTGTCTTATTGCTCTCATCCTCCCTCTCTTGATTTCCTCTTCTTATCTCTTTAATTTGAATCCTCCCTCCTCCTGTCAGATGCACCATCACTTCATCCCACCTTGATGATGGTGTGTGTGTGTGTGTGTGTGTGTGTGTGTGTGTCATCATTAATAAGTCCCCCTGGACTACATTGAAACAATTCTATTATCAGCCTATAGCACTGTGCGCACACACACACACACACACACACACACACATGCATGCAAGTGCCCACCCACCCCGTGTGAGACATCAGACAGGGTGTGTTCATACAGAGGCTTCAGTCTGAGACAACTCGCCTCCTTAGTTCCAGACTCCATTAATCACTATGAGGAAGGAGTCAGCTGAAGTCTACTGGCTGTCCTCTCACAGACACTGTGATGTAAGCTGCACAGACTGTCCTCATGCACAGACACTGTCATATAGGCTATACACAGACTGGCTATCCACACACACACACACACACACACACACACACACACACACACACACACACACACACACACACACACACCTCATATATGGTCCATATTCACATGGCCACTATTTTGCGTCATACTCATACGTCATAGTTGACCTACAATCCTCATCGGGTTTTCCTGCAGCATCAGCATTGATTCCTTTATGTTGCCATGCAGTGGCCAGTGTTTGTTATTATAAACTCCTTCACTCAGTGAATCGCCCTATGGGGAGTGCCATCTCTGGCACGAACACACAGAATTAAACCATATACTTCACGAACAATTTCATTGGTCGGGACTTCTACCCGCCCATGGCATGATGATCACCCCTCCCACCGGGGTGATAACGTACCCAACATGCCATACGGGTCATTCCGATTGTCTTCTGCTTGCTGAACGCACGTTAAGCCACGCTACCTGTTTGTTTTACCTGTTGAAACCGTATCTCACCAAGACGGGCCATCGGCTTGTACCAAGAGATTCACAGTGTTCTGCAAACCTCCCGGTAGCCCTCTTCACGACAACACGTCTCTTGCAAAAGACCACGTAAGTGTTTACCGGCCGCTGAGAAGCGTAACAAAGGTCCTGTGCAGTGTTGAGTTGTTAGCCCGCTAAGCCAGCTTCCTCCCTCTGGTCGTTAGCTCTAGCTAGCGGTCCTCCTCGGCTAGCTTTAGCTCGCTGGTGCAGCGCCGAGAGACGCCACTTAGCCTCGCTAGTACACAACGTTAGCCTCCTCCCGCGCCGTAAGACCGGGTTGCCTGCTAGCTTGCACTCGCCTACACAACCAGCCTTAGACGCGGCCCTGCTCTGTTAGCTTGACGCCGGAAGACGCTAGCTAACTCGCCGCTACGCTCCGCGCCGCTGAATACACATCGCCGACGCGACCTAGCCTTGTTGACTTGCCGCCGAAAGACGTTAGTTGACTCGCCGCCGAAGCTACTCTCCCTCCGGCCTTTTACACGCTCCCGCGGTAAAAACCGGAGCTCCTTGTACCAGGCCATCGCCGAAAGACGAGGCCTCACCACTGGGCTTATTAGTGTAAACAATAACCCACTTGACCCACGTGACGACCCGCGGATAGTGACCACGGTCCTAGTAGTTACGAAAGTAACTCTGGTTCCAGTACTTTCCCTGCTAGGTTACGTAAGTAACCCAAGTTCTAGTATTTTCTCTGCTATTTTTGAGTGCTTTGTGTAAACTCCACTCTAACTAGCAAGAGCCTGTGGTTGGTTTGTTTTCTCTGCTATCTTGAGTGTTTGTGAAAACTCCACTCTAGTTGACATGGATACTAACAAGGACCCAGCCCCCACTAGCACCAGGGCTAGTAGCCTAGCAGCTACTCCACAGAGGGTCTGTCTCCACAGGTCATGCTCCAACCTTCTGGCTGTAGATGACCTCCACACAAGCTGTGCCTTTTGCCTGGGCCCCGAACATCTTCGCCAGGCCATCCTTACCCCGGGCTTCTGTCCATGCTGTCTTCCCCTTTCCTTCCGGCGGAAGCAGAGGCGTCTTCAGCGGGTCGAGGCCCGCATCGCCCACGGCGATGCCAACTTGGACGACCCGGGCTTTGATCTGAGAACACAATTCTCCACTCTGACCCAGCGCCCCAATACAGGGGCTCGTCCTAAGCCTACATCCACCGTCACCAGACCGGCAGCAGCCTGCACCTGGAGCCAGGGGGATGGGCGCGACTACGCTCCGGCTAAGAAGGTACCTAAGCCCGCTGAAAAGCGGGCTCCAACCTCCTTCATTAACCCCTTTGGTGCGGCGCCGCAGCCTACCGTGAGACAGGCCCGGCCCCCACCGGCAGCAGGCCAGCGACCCCCCCCGATTCTCCGCCACCCTGCTGCACCTTACACCGCAACCAGGCCTAGCTACTACCCTAGCTATGAGGCCTCCTTGCAACGGCCGCACGACGCTTGGGCCGATGACATGGACGACGCGGATCCCCTGGACTTCCCTCTCCAGGGCTCCCCTTCGGATTACATGGTTCTCGATGAAGCCGTCTATGAGCAGACCACCTATGAGTACGATGATGACCCCCCAGAACAGGGCTACGAGGACGACTACCGTGCAGACGACCTGTCTGCCCGCCTTGCGTCCTCCCCCCTCCGTGTGACCTTCACGGACGGAGACCAGGCTGACCCAGGAGGCAACCAGGGTCAAGCCAGGGCATTCAATGCTCCTCCCCTGCCGATGGATGAGTCCTCCCTCCTCACCATCTACAAGGTGGCATGCATCAGGTGCGACCGCACCTGGCCGACGGAGGTTCTGCCCACAGTGGATGAGGACGAGCAGTGGCAGGGTCTGGTGGAAGACACTCCAGAACCTGCTCCTCGTACAATCCTCCCCCTAGCTAAGGGTTTTAAATCCTTCCTTACAGCCCAGTGGGAAGAACCGCTGAAACCCGTTCCGATGCCTCGGAACCGTGAAGGCCTGTCCCTCGAGACGGAACACATGGCCTCCGTGGCTCTGTCCGGGATGCCGGTCATGGACAAAACCCTGGCCGCGTTCCTGCTCAACCCGAACGCGCCCCGCATCACCCCGCTGACCAAGACCCCTGCGCTACCCCTCAAGATTGACAAGGATGCCTCCCTGCTCAACGAGAGGGCGTTTACCAACCTTGCCTGTGCTGGCAAGCACCTTAACGCAGGGTCGCTACTGCAGGGGTCCATGACGGCACTGCTTCTACAGGTGGGAGATGCTCCCAACGCAGAGCAGATGGCGGAGATCCGCCGCCTGCATAATGAGTCTGTACTCCTCAACCGTGCTGTCACACAGCAGGTAGGGAGGGCCATGACGTCCTCCATCTTACAGGAGCGCGAGAGATGGCTCAACGCTTCACCTGACCTGCAAGACGAGGTGAGAGGCAAGCTCCAGAAGTTGCCCATCCTACCGGGAGGCCTCTTCGAAGGCTACATGGAGGTCTTGACTCTCCTAGCGGACAGTCAGAAGAAGGTTGACGCCTTCAGGGACATCCAGCAGCCGCCTAAACGTCAGCCTCCGCCACGCCAACCTCCACGCCAGCCTCAGCGTCCGCCCGGGAAACCGGGCGACCGCCCCAGCTCCAAGCCCCGTCAGGTCAGGGACGCCCCACAGGACTCTTCCAAGCCCTCCTCAGGCCGCAACAAACCGCGTCCCCACAAGCGTGAGGATCGCGATCGCCGCCGTGACGACCCTCCAGCTGCCGCCAAGCGCGGGCGGGGCCGCGGATCTGGGCCGCGCAAGTGACCGACGCCTGGCCTCGGAGAGACGCGGCCAGACGTCTCTCCAGCCCCCCTCATGCTCCGGGCTCCCGCCAAGATGTAGTGGTCTCGGACCTCACACTTGGGCCGCCCCTGAAGCGGATGAGGCTCTCCATGGAGACCACAGATGTTGTTCGCACAAATGCACCTTGTTTTTCACACAATGTACTTTGTCATGTTTCTGTATTAAAGGCTTTGCCCAAAAAACACAAACAACAACAATATCGGGGGGGCATGAGCTCGCTGTGGAGGGAAACCCCTGGGTTTCCCGACACAATGAGACGGGACCTAATTCCGGTGCCGAGTGCGCCCGTTTCGACGGGCACACTCGTCACGAGCCGGACGGGTCATGCCCAATTTTTCTCTCGTCCAGGGAGCTCCACTGCCACAGTGGAGGCCCCCATGGCCACGGAGAACCCTCTGGCTCGATGCCGACCGCAGTGGGAACTGTGCGGAGCATCCCCCTGGGTTCTACGCACCATAGCGAAGGGCTACAGGCTCCAGTTCGCTATGAGACCCCCCGCTTTCGCAGAAGTCCTCTTCTCCGAAGCTCGTGGGCAAGCGGCAGAAGTGCTCCAGACAGAGATTCAGTCTCTGCTGGAGAAGAAGGCCGTCAGAGAGGTACCATTGACTCAGAGTCGCAGCGGTTTTTACTCCCGCTACTTCCTGGTCAAGAAAAAGGGGGGGGGGCTACGTCCGATCCTGGACCTACGAGCTCTCAATCGGTACCTCAAGACCTTCAACTTCAAAATGCTGACGGCCAAGTCCCTCGTACGTTCCATACGTCCGAACGACTGGTTCACGTCGATAGACCTGAAAGACGCCTATTTTCACATTCCCATCTACCCACCTCACAGGAAATTCCTGAGGTTCGGTTTCAAGGGGAGAGTGTACGAGTACACTGTCCTCCCCTTTGGGATGTCCCTGAGCCCCAGGGTTTTTGTGAAATGCACAGAGGCGGCGATTGCCCCGCTGCGGCGTCTGGGTCTCCGCGTAGCGAGCTACATCGACGATTGGCTACTAAGCGCGGACTCTGCACGAGAGGCGATGCGGAACACCACTCAAGTGGTGCTCCACATGACCTCCCTGGGGTTCACCATCAATCACGAGAAGAGTGTTCTGGTCCCCACAAGGTCGGTAGACTTCATAGGCATAGCACTGGATTCAGTCTCCTACACGGCTCGACTGAGCCAAGCGAGGATGGACGCTTTCCTGCAGTGCGTGACGTTGTTCAGGACGGGACGGAGGGTCCCCTTCCGAACCTGCCTAAGGATGGCCGGGCTCATGGCATCGGCCATCTCCCTAGTACGGCTGGGCAGGCTATACATGAGACCTTTCCAGAGATGGATAAGGTCCCTAGGTGTGCCCACCAGGTGCCTGTCACGGCGAGTGACGGTATCTGCAGGCTGTGTACTCGCCCTGAAGTGGTGGTCAAACAGATGTGTCCTGGTGGAGGGTGTTCCCCTGGGACAGACCCTTACCAGGAAGATCGTCACCACGGACGCCAGCATGTCGGGGTGGGGGGCCACCCACGACGGCAGGACGGCCAGAGGAGTGTGGCACGGAGCCATGAGACGTGCACACATCAACTATCTGGAGCTCCTGGCGGTCTTCCTTGCCCTGCGGCACTTCAAACCGCTTATCCAGGGGTGTCACGTTCTGGTTCGGACCGACAACACCACGACAATGTGCTATATCAACAAGCAGGGAGGGCTCAAATCCCTACGCCTGCACACGTTGGCACACAGGCTCCTGACATGGTGCCACGAGCATCTGCTGTCAGTCACGGCCTGCCATGTCCCAGGACTCCTGAACACAGGAGCCGACCTGTTGTCCAGAGGTCCACTCCGCTACCACGAATGGTCACTGCACAAGGATGTAGCAGCTCAGATATGGGCCAGGTACGGCATGCCGGTGGCGGACCTGTTCGCATCAGAAGGGAACACGAAGTGTCAGTACTTCTTCTCCCTGACAGGGTCCCCGACTCTGGGCATGGATGCGTTGGCGCACCCTTGGCCGAGGGGCCTGCTTTACGCATTCCCCCCTCTGCCCCTGATCCCCCCCGCCCTGGCCAGGGTGAGGACTCAGGGCCTATGCATGCTACTGGTGGCCCCGGCTTGGGGGTCTTGGAGGTCGGACATAGTCCCACTCCTGTACGACCAACCTTGGCAGCTCCCGCTGCGGAGGGACCTGCTCACTCAAGCAGGGCAGGAGATCTTCCATCCACGTCCACAGGACCTGGACCTCTGGGTCTGGCCCGTGAGGGGCTGAACCTGGATGCCGAAGGCCTGCCCCCGAACGTCATCACGACAATTCTAGGGGCGAGAGCCCTGTCTACTAGGCAACGATACAACACGGCCTGGACCGTGTTCGAACGTTGGTGTGCGGCCAGGCCTGTACGGGTTATCCCGTTTCAGGCTTCAGTGAGGCACATTCTGACCTTCTTGCAGGAATTCCTGGACAGAGGTTTAGGCCAATCCTCTGTGAAGGTCAACCTGGCGGCCATTTCGGCATACCACGTGGGGATAGACGGAAAGACAGTAGGTGAGAACCTACTAGTCCGTCGTTTCATGGCTGGCGTTAGGCGTGCCTGTCCAGTTTCCAGATCTCTGGTCCCGTCCTGGGACCTGACTCTGGTGCTGGACGCCCTTTCACAGGGCCCCTTCGAGCCACTGGGGACAGTGGACTTGAAGTTCCTCACCCTAAAGACTGCTCTGCTGGTCGCCTTGACGACTGCAAAGCGAGCCAGCGACATACATGCGCTTTCGGTCAACCCGAGCTGCATGAGATTCAGCGGGAACGACTCTAGAGTCTCTATTAGGCCGAGCCTCGCGTTCTTGCCTAAGAACTTCCCCTCTGGCTGCGCCCCGGTCGATCTGATGGCATTTCACCCGCCACCTTTCTCCTCTGTGGAGGATAGGAGGTTGAATTGCCTATGCCCGGTCAGGGCGCTGAGACACTATGTGGACAGAACTGCTCCTTTCAGGAATGGGGATCAACTGTTCGTGTCTTGGGGTTCCCAAAGTAAGGGGAAACCGATAACGAAGGTAAGACTTTCACAATGGATTGTGGAAGCCATTCGTTTGGCATACGCCGAGAGAGGGGTGGAGCCCCCAGGGGGCTTGAGGGCTCACTCTACTAGGGGTATGTCTGCATCCTGGGCGCTCGCTAAGGGTGTCCCCATTCAGGATGTCTGTACAGCGGCGAGCTGGTCGTCCCCTTCGACCTTCGCCACGTACTATAACTTGGATGTGGTGCCGTCTGCAATGGCTCATGCCGTTTTAGACGTCGCTTCCAGGTAAGAGGTGGGTTGGGTTGGCCGTCACAGGTGAAAAACCTGTGACGTTGGTTGGGACTTGTTCAACTGGTAGGTAGCTATACGGGAGTTTATATTTCCCCATAGGGCGATTCACTGAGTGAAGGAGTTTATAATAACTATAGGTTACTTTAGTAACCCCAGTTATTTAAACGACTGAGCGAGGTGAATCGCCCGAAAGACTACCCTTCTGACTTAACTAAGCAGAAGCCAATCTGGTTAACATGGAATGACCCGTATGGCATGTTGGGTACGTTATCACCCCGGTGGGAGGGGTGATCATCATGCCATGGGCGGGTAGAAGTCCCGACCAATGAAATTGTTCGTGAAGTATATGGTTTAATTCTGTGTGTTCGTGCCAGAGATGGCACTCCCCATAGGGCGATTCACCTCGCTCAGTCGTTTAAATAACTGGGGTTACTAAAGTAACCTATAGTTTCAATCACTTTTAACCCTAGGGTCCCAGTTTTGGGTATCTCACAAAAACAGAGAAATACAAGCTCACAACATGCCACGATGCATGCAGCGTGGTGTGAGCTTCTTTTTTTAAGAGCTTAAGTGATCTTAATAGCATTTTGATGTGGATCATCTTTTTGATGGCAATCTGTTCAATGACATTGAGCTAATTGAGGCCTTCAGCATTGAGCTGCAGTAGTGCTAAACCCCGACAATTAACAGCATTAAGGGTGCTGTTTGGCCCGAGGAAGCTCTGTGTTTTGCAGCCTGTAGACGTGGTAAAGACTTTCGTTTCGCTTTGTGGGCTTATAAGCCTGTAAGCTACTCATAGGGGAAGCCACGCAGAGCGTGTCTTTTTCTCCCCTATAATAGAATGAATAGTATGTCAGAAATGTGGGTTATGGAGATGCATTGGCGGGCGGTGTCCATGCAGTTTTTTTACCAAAGGGAGAGTGCTGACTTTGTTCTAAATTCAGGTCAGCGCTTTCATCTTCAGGAGAGTATAGTGTACATGTTCCATATGCCAGCATGCATAGCAATTACCATGTTACAATATCTTACAAAAGGCTACAGATACACCAAACAGATTTTCCAAAAATGTGATGAATGATGAACGTGTCTTTCACGTGTCTTTACGTGTTTTATGTTAGTTGTAATAACCTGATCTGTAATAACCTAATCTGTGAGGTTGTCATCAATAATTCTATAGACAAATCGCCCTGAACTTTTACTGACCTTTTACTGGTTATCGGTACACACAGTGCCCCCTAAACACACACACACACACACACACACACACACACACTCTTGCGCATGCACGCACGCACACAAATGCACAGAAATGCACACACACAAATGCATGCATGCACACATAAAAAATGGTTTTGCGTGCGCATACTGTACGTCTCTCGCACACCTGTCGTGTCATCTGTGTGTGTGTGTGTGTGTGTGCGTGTGTGCGTCCGTGCGTGCGTGCATCCGTGTGTGCGCGCGTGCATGTGGGGGGGTGCATGCGTGCGTGTGTGCCTATATGGCCAAGTCTCCAAGTCCATCCATCTGCATTCCACGCAATTAGACTGGCCAACAGCTGAATCCCATTAGCCTTGATTACAGCATTCAGTACTACAGTGGGTGAGAGAGATGGAGAGAGCAAGAGGCATACACTACGTCCATGTATGAGCAGAATATCTGTGAAGAGTGTGTGTGTGTGTGTGTGTGTGTCTGTCTGTCCGTCCGTCCGTCCGTGTGTGTGTGTGTGTGTGTGTGTGTGTGTGTGTGTGTCTTCTGGCAGTATCCTGGCACGGCTGCTCGTCTTGACAGACCCAAGTCCCTCATGTGCTACAGCTGTTCTCTGAGGCCGGGGACTGAACCGTATGTCTGCGTGGCTTCTTTATCGGCTTCTTTGATATGCTACTTTGGAACACAACTCTTCCAAATTGTATTCATTCTTAATTGGCAGCCAATTTGCGGACTTTTAACCACATGGACCCTATAGCATCCCTATTCTGCGGTGAACACTCCCCACGGACCCCACCATACAGCCTCACAGCACAGCCTCACGATCTACAACGTGAGCTTGTAGATCGTCTAGTTTTGGCGATAGGATGTGGTGCATAGGGAAGAAAGCAGGAGGGCCTAGTATAGACCCCTGGGGAACCATACTGCTTTATCAACTTCATGTACAGCAATAAGATCGGTACCTTCTTCATTGCTTTACGTGAGGCATGAACTTAAGAATATATAGTCAACAACAGCAATTTGTGGGTCTGTGTCAGCTGACACCGCTATACAGGGTAATTAAAAGTTCCAAATGACATCTCTTGGATTTAATGATCAGCATGCAGCCCAGCTATATAGTTTGTTTGATCAATCCAGGGTCTCCCTCTCTCTCTCTCTCTCTCTCTCTCTGTCTCTCTCTCTCTCTCTCTCTCCCTCTCTCTCTCTGCTGTCATCTTTCACTCCTTTCTTCCCCTCTCTCCTCTCTCCTGATTTCTGTGTTTGATCAGAGGGTGATTGATTCTAGCCCTGTTGGATGACTGGCCAATAGGCAGCAGCATAAATGCAGGTCTGCGGAACAGGGCCGCCCTCCGCTATATGGACTCCTTGATGAATTACTGGGATCATAATGCACACGCCAAGATATGGCAGCGTGAAAGAGAGCGGTGAGAGAGGTGAGAGAGACTGTTTTGAAGAAAAGCACATTCCTCCCTTAGCAGAACATGGAGACAGAAGAATAAAAATGTAGTGATATATTTGATGAAAGATGGAAAGAAACAGAATGAAAGTCAACACACCTAGAAAGCTATAGAAATTGAAACAGAGAGAGAGAGCGATTATGGTGTAACATGCATGTGACTAGAAAAATAAAAAATCTATCTATCTATCTATCTATCTATCTATCTATCTATCTATCTATCTCTATCTATCTATCTATCTATCTATCTATCTATCTATCTATCTATCTATCTATCTATCTATCTATCTATCTATCTATCTATCTATCTATCTATCTATCTATCTATCTATCTATCTATCTATCTATTTATTAACTATCTATCTAATAACGCAGTGGTTGATGGTGTATGGGAGTCACAGAACATACACACCAGACAGTGGCAGACACCACAATCACTGTTTTGAGTTTGAGTCTTATGGCATGGCAACAGAGACTGTTTTGAGCCTTCTGCATTGGGCCCTAAAGGTTTGTGCTGTTTCTCTGACAGTAACAGAGTGAATAGTCCATGGCCGGGGTGACTGGGGCCCCTGATTATCCTCTGGAACGTCACCTCACTTCTATGGGTCTAGACTCCAGAGGTTCTGCATGGCTGCTCAGTCCGGGTGACAGTCCATGCAGTCCATGCTTCTTTAAGCGCCCTCTGAATGGCCTTGTGGTCGTGGATGGAGTATCTTACACCCACAAGGCAGAGAAATACACACAGTGCATCGTTGTGAAAATGAAGATGAACATGTGGCTAACGAGTCCCTTGGCATCCCACAGTTTAGGCTTCATCAAGTATTCATGGCATGTTCATTAAGTATTGATTACCTGCCTTTAGACTGCATTTAGATAGCTGGCCTATCATTATGGAAGATGAGTTGGTGGTCAGAGGAACAGCGGACCGAGTTGAAAAGAAAGAGGGAGAAAAGGAGGCAGAGAGAGAGAGAGAAGAAGAGGATGAGAAAGTGGCAGGACACAAACGGAAGGAGAGTTACGGAAAGGGAAGATGCGGACGGTGAAGAGGAAGTAAATGAATGTGGTGATAAGAGAAGGAAGGAGAACAGGAGGAGTATTGAGGAATGGGAGAGAGAATATGGTAATGGCTTAATTCAGTCGTTCTCAAAGTGAGGTCCTGGTCCCCAGCAAAATTAGTTAATATACAGTAGCATACAAATCTGCCCAACCACTTTATCCCTGTACAGCAGCAATTTGAAAATAGCCAATCTACAAGCTCACATGTCACATTGTATAGATTAGTGTAGAGAACAGTCTGATTATGAAATGTTTCTGAAATACAGAAATCAGGCAAGGTAACCAAAAGATAAAGCAAAATCTAACTATTTATGATTTATTGTTAAGATTTATTTATTATTGGATTCTGGTATCATTCCCGTGATTTGAAGATGACTCGAGTAGTTAAACAAGAGCGAATCAGAGACAGGGAACTATCGGCCTGTGTCTGACCTTAGCATTATTTAGAAGGTATTCAAAAAGGTTGTTTACAAGCAGGTAAATGGTACGGGCACGGTGGCACAGTCGGTAGTGCTGTCGCCTCACAGCTAGAAGGTCCTGTGTTCGATTCCCACTGGGGACACTGTGGCCCCTGGGGGCGTGTTCAGTCCTCCGCGTCAGTGCCCATACCGTAGGTGGTGTTGGCGAAAGGGTCTTTCTGTGTTCTCCCCCGTGTACCCTAGGTACCCTAAAAAACATGCAGTAATCCTGGTCTCTAAACTGCCTCCCCCAGGCCCTGATGGCCTGATGGCGATGGAATCAGGATACTAAACTGAAATTTGGAATATTGATTCCACAGTGCTTTATATCTTATTTAACTGGATGGACGCAGGTGACAGATATGTTGATGGTGTGCTCAAAAATATATGTGCTGCTGAAAAATATACCATACAGTATACATTAACGATTATGTCTGCTTCAGTCAAATGCAAACATTTGCTGTAGGCTATGCAGATGATTTGGTATTACTAGTTCCAGGGGAAAAACTATGTCTGAGTTCTGAGATCAAGAAGACGGAATAAGAATCTGTCAGTGAATGGCTAACAGAAAATGAATTGTCACTTCATCTTGGAAAGACAGAGACTATCTTGTTTGCCTCTAAGAGAAGTCTTCAGAAGGCAAATAGGATAAAGTTGTTTAAAAAGGGGATGGCGACATGGGCTGTAGCTCAGCGGTCCAGGCACCTTGGCTGGTAATCCAGTCTGGCAGTGTGCCGTGGGTTTGACTCCCAATTCCGACGGCCTTTACAGAATGTCACCCCCCCATCTCTCTCTCTCCCCATTTCCTGTCAGCCTACTGTCTATCCCTCTATACATTTTTTTTAATAAAATAAAGACGAAAGCTACAAAAAAACATTTAAAAAAAGAAGGAAAAAAAGGGGGGATGACATTGGATCAAAGTCAACTGTAACATATTTGGAGGAACATTAGACCTGTCTCTGTCAGGGGAAGACATTGCGACTAAGGTGATCTCAAAATGTGCAAATAAAGTTATATCAGAGTGCTGTGGTTCAGTGTGTTACATACTGCTGTTCCACTAACAGAGAGACTTAACAACCCACAGAGAAATGTATGCTGACTGGGCTTAATATAGTTTCCTTACCTACTGAAGTAAAGATTTTTTAGTGATGAAAGATGGTGTGTCATGGTGGCAATGGTCTCCATTCTCAGAAGTTTGTCTAAAAAACACATTCACTGCCACAAATTGTACTGTCACCAAACTGTGGAAACTTTTCTCTCATTTGAGAATGCACCAGATTTCATATTGAGTGAAAAAGAACACACACTATCTATCTTCCAGTAAAGGCTCATTCATAGTCTGGATTTTCGGTGGTGAGGTGACCACCGAACTACGGTGACATGACGTCACAAGCCGCGGTGAAGAGCAAACCACCGCCATCGCCCCAGCCCTTCTCTCTGTTTTTACTCACCACCGCTCAACGTTATTTCAGCTCCGGTGGTCAGCTCACCACCGGAGCGGTGGTCACCTCACCACCGAAAATCCAGACTATGAATTAGCCTTAAGACGCCTGAGGGTGAGAAGCATCCGCCTGGGTGACAGCAGACTCCTGGGCGAGCACTGGCGCTTTGGAATGGGGGGTCAGATCAACATATCCGCCTGGGGGACAGCAAACTGCTGGGCGAGCACTGGTGCTTTGGCATGGGGGGTAAGATCTTAATTTTCGGGCCTGTTGAGAACTCCAGTTTTCGCTGTCGTGCCTGACCAACCAACACATTATGTCTGTAATCTGTAATCCACGAAACTCAAGAACCGTTCGTCCCACTGTCAAAATAGACACACACATTCCACATTACCACAGGGAGTGCAGTGCCTGGTGTCGAGTCGGTCAGACCCACGGTTGCCTAGAAGCGCCACAAAAGGCCTCTACCCGGGCTCTGCCCTGGCTCCATATATGGAGCTCGCCTGTTCTGACATCACAATGATGTTCTGACTTCACAATTATGCGCGACCTCGCCCTTTATTTATCACACCTGATGATCACTCCCCATTGGGCACTGTTCTAGTTATAATATAGATGTTAAAGAAATATCAATAAAGTAAAAATTATATTGCTGAATCCAATGCATGCACAAATAAAACGTTGACTCATAAATTGGTTATTCAATACAATTTGTACTAAATATGTTTTGTTTGTTTTTAGACAAAAGTTTTAAAAGGGAGACTGTTGCCTTTTATCACTTGAAAACCGCCTTTACTTCAGTGTTTAAAGATAGTATCTTTAAGTACATATAAAACCAAGTCACTGAAGTAGAGAGTGAAAATGTCTCTATGGGCTGTTAACATTGTTAACAGCACAACTGCAACAAAGGCACTGGACCAGAGCCTGACAGCCAGACTGATGTTGTGGATGTTTTTAGGGCTGAGTAACAGGAGGGGCGACTGAGGGACTAAAACACCACTGGAGAGCAAAAGATGAGAGGATGAAGAGAAAGGATAGATAAATAAACATGTTATTTTGCAACCTTCCTCTTTGTTATTTTTGTCCCGTTTATTTTTTTTTCTACAGTGGGCTGCGTGACGCATTAGCTTGAATGTGAAGTGTCGCTGCTTGAGCTGCGAGACAGATTATCGGAGATATTTGACATTAAAATGCCACCTAATTTAATCTGATTTACCGTCTCAGCTGGTGTTCTTCACAGTTGTTTAACCACTGCTTTGCCCTCTGTTTACACTCTTGCTCCACAACAGGTGTTGCTATAGAAAGCTAACCAGCAAGTAGCATGATGCCAGGCATAAGCCCCACTGTAATGATGCAGCAATGAGGTTTAATGGGGCTGAAAACGCAGGCTGACTGGCTGGCAGGCTGGCTGGTTGCACAGCCAGGTAGAGGCACAGTTGGGGTGAATCTGCTTCCAGCTCCAGACAGATGTTAGAGAGAGAGAGAGAGAGAGACAGGCAGACAAAAATAGAGAGACAAAGACACAGAGAGGGCATTAGAGAGAGAGAGGTGAGTCATTTGCAGCATGCAGAGTGAGAGATCACCGGCAGTCGGCAGACGCTAACTTTGAGCAAAGTCATGCGAAGTTCATTTAATGTGTGGGCGCTCAGAGGCACCTCATTTCATATCCCCATCGCCCAGCAACTTTAACAAGTAATTGTATTTTATAGGACGCCGGTGTCTAGAGATGTGCTCATGTTTAATATTCCAGTCACTCACCTCGTTGTTGATTTTGTGGCCCTCTTCCCACTCGCCCACCCCTCCTTTTCTGAATGAAGATCATGCGAGGAGGAAGTTGTACTCTCAGTTATATAATGATTTATGCAAAGGATAAATCCGTGCTAGATCATTTGACCGAGGAGAGGGTACATGCCACCCCCTTTGTTAGCTTAAATGGTTGCATTTATTCCACTGGCTAATCGCTTGTACATGCATATACTGTAGCCTATATGTACCTTCCACATTTATTGGTCCAAACCAATAAACCAATGAAACAGTGGGTGAAATTTGTTTTTGTGCAAACTCTATCATTTGTGGGGTGGAGGGAGGCTTTCGCCAAAGCACATTGCATTTATCAAATGGAATCAGGAACCTTCCGTTTCCAAGATGGCCACTCTACATCCTGAGCTACTGTTGCCCTAGGTACTGTATATCTACTGCTCAGTAGTTACAGAGAAAGGCACAGGGACAGAGAGTCCTGCAGTATCTCTGGAGATCTTTTCTGTTCAGTGATGCCTAAAAAGGAGAAAAGTTAATTCTGTGTGGCTTCTGTTTAGTCAGCCATTTATGATCCGATTACAGGAGAAGTTGTAATTAATATTTGGTTATACTTTGTCACGGATGATGCCAAAGACCAAAGCTTATATTTACAATTTAAATAAGTGGAGCTGATGATTTGTCTGGATGACATTATGTTGTGCTAACTCCAAGCTTTGTTTTATGTGTATTATTTGTGTTATTGTATTTGTTGCCATGCAACATTTAATGCTTTGTTTAAATGACAAGACTGTGATCGGTGACAGATGGCCCAGCTGGCTTGCCGGATGTCTTCCCTCTACAACGCATTTAAGGTCCTTTCAGATGTCTTTCCTCTTTGAGGTACCTACAACCCAGTTAAGGTCCTTCAGATGGGCAGCGATTAATGCAGCTAATAATTCATTTTCAACGAGAGGTAGGCTGCAGGTTTTTGTTTGTACGTGCGGAGAAGTTGAGGGACGACAACGCATGCGTATTTACGTGGGCGCTGTCCCATCACTCCCATGACATTGTGGCGTGCATGCTCATTTTGTGCACACACCTGCGACTGACTAGACCCGGATTGGATTGCGTTGTTGCGCCCATCATGAGCACACCTGCTGTTGATCCAGGCTACAACGTCTGCGTCACACGCCCATGCCCATCTGAAAGGTTGAAAGGCTGAAAATATGAATTTAATTTGGACTAAAGGCATAGCTGTTACTCTTTCTCCAAGTGATAGGCTGGGTGGGAAAAACGAAACAAAAGAAACTCATCTTTGTAGTGAACGTGAACAAATTAAATTCCACTGAAATGAAGGGTAATTCCCACCACTGACTCTCTCAGTGAGTCAGGACCTTTAGGTTTCAAACAAAGACATTCTGCTCCACTCATCCTCCTATGACCTTTTCTTAACAGTTTCCGTGCCTTGAATGGATTACTCCAGGTTAATGTCGCTGCCGTATCGGACATACCCGCCTTTTGTTTTATGTGTTTAATCCGCCGTAATGTAATGAATCAAAAGAAAATCCGTCTTCGTCGCGGAGTATGAGACTGGATGCCTTCGCTGTGATGACAAAACCGGAAATCGTCACATGCTGTGGGCTGCTAGGGCTTCTGGGAAATTGAGGCCAATGGAAATGCATTGGGTGCAACGCCTCATTGAAACCAATCTTGTGTGCGTCTTCCGCGTGCACCAAGATGGTGGATGCTACACACAGATCATAACAAACCACGGGAGCTTTTTTTGATGGATTTTCGCGGATTAAAAGCCCAAATAATTCAGCGTATGCTCTAAAGGTAATACAACAATCTCGGCAGTGAAGGGGGGTTGATTAAAATGCGGGTTAATCGTAAAAAACAGTCAAACTGTTAATGGAAAATCCCATGCTGGGCATCCAGAGGGCATTGATGACTCTGATCACACTGGGTTTAGAACATTGTTAACTCAGACATTCCACCCTTACGTGGTGTCATTTGTGCCTGCTGGCATGTAGGGCTGCAACAAAGTGTCTTTATACAGTAGTACTACAGGAGTGATAAAGGGTCTAGCTCTCCTTCCACTGTCCTGGTGCTCTCGGGTCGGCCTCTTTTACGTTTACGCCTGGTGTCCAAGTGAAGGCCAAGTTTGGCTATGTTGTGCAGCCATTTTATCTTGTTTGCACCAGCCAAGTAGATGTTGGTCGGAGATGGAATATTCTAGTTTCTGTAGGCTATTTGTTTAGAAGGCTGACGGCTTGTGGACATTGTCTTCTGTCTTCTGTTCATCTGTACATCAGCTATTTATACAATTCATCATTATACAATAAAGTACAGTATATAGGGTGTAAGTGATGAGTGACTCTTGTTATTTAGATAGATATGATATTTAGATTGATATGTTGTCTACTTGCTATCCTGTTTATTATCAGTACATTGATTTCTTAGCACTCTTAATTCCTCGAATACTTAATCCTATTGTTGGTTGTCAAAGGTTCATGCCACTTACTGCACTGGCCTTGTACTTTGCAAGTCGCTCTGAATGAGCCAAATGCCTAGGCCCTAGGCCCTAAAATGTCATTTTAACATTCCACAATGAAAACCAGACATCTTCTCTCAGGGTTAGGGTAGAGTGCTTGCACTCACACATGCTCGCACGTTTTACGTAATTGTACCCTTAGCTCTTTAAATCTATGTTAACCATGAAAACAAAATTTTTCTTGTGCAGAAAATGGTCTTTATATAAGGTCAATTTCTCAAGTTCTACAAGTTCAAGTGTGGGGATATCTGGCCCTCATTATCTGGTGT
>NC_139698.1:35152030-35399530 GCF_964188405.1 Protomyctophum parallelum
CAAAATGTCTGGCATATGTCCAATAGCCAGTTGATTGTTCCTTTGTCAAACAAAAGACTGAAGGCAGGAACACTAAAGTGAACAGGCTATGAGAAGAGAGATAACAGAGCAACTTTATCCAGCTTTACGCTTATTTATCAGATATTATTTTAAGCATTTAAGTTTGGCACAAGTTGTGCAAAAATATTTTTTCTTTGGCCTGGTTCACCCAGGGGTCTGTACTGTACTCACAACGCGTGACATCACTTGGAGGTCTTTTCTGTGAATGTTTGCCTGTTTCCCCCAAATATTATTCTATTGTTACTGTTGTAATCTGATCGCCCATGGCTGTGTACTTGTACGTGAGAGAACAGTGTACTTGATAATGTATTGTGTACTGACTGAACTGTAGCATACTTTATAGTTAGCTACTGGAGACATCTCAGACAGCAAGGTCAGCTTGCTGCAGTTAGCGGTTGTTATGTCTCAAGTGTTGTGTCACTTCATTAGGATCCAGCTCTATATATTTCCAGTATGTGTGTAATAAACTTTGTGAACCTTTAGTGTGACACTGTCTCGTTGTTCTCCCGGGCCCGTCGACCGCCGCCGCCGTACCAAGGTATACTTCAACCGGATTGTCACACACCACCCAGCCGGCACAGACTACCTGTCTGTCAAACCAGATGAGGGTCCAGTACTTAGAGTTTACAACAGTTACATGCACCAAGGGATGCTAGGATTCATGTGGTTAAATGCTTGGCGTCCTGTTATAGTGAGCAAGCATGTTAATGAGCTAATTATGTGGCAGGTTATGTGAATATACACCTGGATAGAGGATGCTATTATAGTCAAAATAAGTACCACAGACGAAAAACAGTCTAAGTCCAAATTTCATTCTGACCCCTCCACGAAAAGGCCTCGTTGTCCTGAACCAATAGTGTGGACTTAGACTGTTTTTCGTCTGTGGCATTGTTCAGTGGTTCCCAAAAATTGCAGATCTCCAATCTATACAATTTTCACTACTTATTAAACATTCATTTTGTTTTCTAGGCTAATTCATGGAATTTCTTAGATTTCTCAAGATTTATTTTCAAGAAATTACGTTTTTGCATAATGAATGGTGAAACACAGCCCTGTATATGTGTATATACTCGCGCAAGCGTGTGTGTGTGTGTGTGCGTGCACGTGCGTGCGTGCGTTCACATGGGTGCGTGCGTGGGTGAGTGGATGTGTGTGATTAATTCCACGACCTATCCAACCATGCTGATGTATGGATAGACCACAGTCATATTTCACCATCTACGCTGCAGATTTATGTCTGTATTGATCACATGACTACAGCTCCCATCAGCATTCATTAACAGGAACTACATTGATCCAGCGCTTCCTGTCTATTGCATAGATCTGTATCATGCAGAATGGATATGTAGACTAGACTGTAGATGTCTCATATGGGTGGTACATACAGTTGTTACAAATGTATTGGCACAACCATTGCAATTAAGAGTGTGCACAATATCTTGAACATACATGGATTGTCACTGAGATTTCCCCACAGTAAAGAGTAAAGTGCAAGTGGAACCAAAAAGAACCCTTAGTTCCACCGGTATTAAAGAGTAGATCCACAGCCTCAGAGATGAAATATTTGTAGTATGGCTGCTACTACTTTTTCTAAAGACAAAAATGTTAATACTATAGCCTAATTCCATGTGCGTTTTTCTGACGAATAGTTTAGAACACGTATTTGTGTTGGGGGGCTTACTGTGACAATCGTATATTACTAGCCTGCATAATCGCATGAATATTACAACACTGAGGCAGTCTCCCGCTGTGAACTATGATTTTCCTATCTTCGAGAGTGATGAATGCTCACATTCTATGTGTCATACTTCTGTTATCTTTTGCATTCATAACACATGCCCCCAACCCCCAATGCTGTTAGATAGAGCCAGCATCAGCACAGTTCAAGGGAATCATTCAGCTTACAACTGGCGTCTATGGTCGTTTTACCACGACCCCATCACACCAAGCCAAGCCCTGCTAGTATAAATCTCACGCAGAATTTGTTTTGATGGCCAATTCAATTTGTCAGCTTCTAATATAGAAAGCCGATTGGAAACAAATGGATCTGGGCTTAATAGATTTATCTGCAGATCAACCAACCATGTCTGGTTTGCCTCCTTTTTATTTCTTTCTTTAGATGGAAACTAACGTCAAATTTCTCTTCAGTTGGGTTGTTTCACTAACTACAGTAGAAATGCACTCAAAACAGAATTCCTTCTACTCAGTTTAAGACAATCTTGGATTTGCAAGTGAGCAAGACTTTCACAACTGTACAAATAAGACTGCTGAGTCTTCATAACACCAATTGCTTATATTCTGAGTTGGGTTTTCATGTTCTATTTCACTTTGTATTTCTATTCTCCCCTTTTACTCGTTAATAAAAGACCTTTGCAATGTTTTGATTGCAATGCTTTTCATACACACATGTGCACGCACACATGTACGCACACGTGGGCACACACACACACACATGCACATTGCTTGATAAGCCTCTTTTATATTCATGCAGCCCAATAATTCCCATTGTTATTCATTCACCATAGGAATTAATTTACAAACAATTGTATCTGATGTGTTTTTACAGGACACAGCACAAACAAAACCACAGAGCCCTAATCTACTGCATTCAGTCAACTAGAGAACTACTGTGGAATAGAATAGGGAATTATCTTTTATTTCTTTGCTTGCACTCACATCACTCTCTCTCACACTCTTCCCTTCTCTCATCTCGACTTTACACGCTCTTTCTGTTCATTTTCCGTCTATTCTCTGCAACCATATACTCCTCCCTCACCGCTCTTTGTCTCTTTTCTTCCTCGATTGCTCTATTTCCGTGTGTGTGTGTGTGTGTGTGTGTGTGTGTGAGAGAGAGAGAGAGTGCGCACGCGCGCAAGCGCATGTGTAAATACACTGTCTTACTGTATATACACCAGTAAGACACCCTGAGGTCATGCTGAAACAACAGAGCTCTTAATACGGCACAGAAGCAGGAGTTAAAGTAGCTCTGGTCCATAGAGCTCTAATGCTTTGCATTTAGAGCTATGTTACTCTCGACTTCCAGGGCTCGCATGAATGCAGACCAGCCTCTCGTCTTTAGCATAAATAAAAATAATGTTTTTGCTACTCACCAAAACAAAGGTGGGAAAGCCTACTTTCCTTAGTGGAAGCACTTTGAGCCCCCCACACACATAAACAGTACTTTTTGGCCAAAAGGGGATTTTGTTTCCACTGTGAAAAAAAAAGTACCGTTTATACGTGTGGTGGAGGGCTCAGAGTGCGTCCACGAAAGTAGGCTTTCTAATGACACAACTCACCTTTCTTATTATTTACGCTAAAGACGAGAGGCTGGTATGCATTCATGCGAGCCCCGCAAGTCGAGAGTAACATTTCTTTAAATGAAACACATTAAAGTTATGGACCAGAGCTAGAGTTAAACTATTAATCTGGTGTCCGTGAGGTCAGATGTAGAGTTGCTGGCCCGTTCCATATTATGCAGAACTAGTTGATGATCCAGTCTTTTCCATGTATGGCTATCCACGGTTTGATGAGGTCAGTGTTGTGATGGAGATCCAGGTGATGATAGTCAGCTCCACATATAGAGGATATGTGTTGTACCAATTAACTTGGTTCATTTGCAAGTGTGACTGATGACGTCAGTGTTGTGGTGTACTGAGTCAGCACCATATATATATACATGTATCACCTACAGGGTTTGATGAGGTTTGATGTCAGAACAGGTCAGCTCCATATATGGAGATCTAAGGGTTTGATGAGGTCAGATCAACATATGGAATGAATTCTTTACTGGCCATATATGGAGCGACGAGCGTGTCTTGAGTGTACAGGGTTTGATGAGGTCAGATCAACATTTGGAATGAAGTCTGTATTGGCCATATATGGAGGCGTGACGGACGCCTCGTTCAGGTTTTCCTAGTAAACTGCGACCTACTGTCGCAATTATATGGTATGCTTTTTAATAGCACTTTGTTCTCGACTAATAGAGGGACAGACGGAGAACAACAATGGAGAGAGTTGGCTCAGACGAGGCCCATCAATATCCAATTGTTTCAATAATAATCAGGAGGCTTTTAAAGGAGCCTGATCAGGGGCCTGATGTATAGTATCTACTAATGTCCTCGGTCACCAGCCATTTGTTCCCTATTCATTGGCAGAAATGGCTCAATGGTTTCATAAATGGGAACAGATTTCAGTTTGATGCTTCGGTAAATGGTGGGTAAATTGAAAGAGGTCACAAGCACGACAAAAAGAGCCCTCTGAGGATAGGTGTTAGTAAGAGTCATTTTGAGGGCACTTATCCTAAACTGAAGTAATCCTTCTTGAATCGGAACCAAATGGAGCTAAACTGTCATTTCTACAGGATGAGGAGTCTTGAGCACTTAGCCTACATGACGAGACATGATGGAATTCCCTCTCACGAAAAAATATTTCCCTCTTTGATGCTGAATGTCAAGCAGACAAAGACACTCCCCCATTAACAATTCCTCATATATTTGCTTTATTCCCGGGGCTAAATTTCAATTTTCCCATACTGCATCTCAATTATATGAACGACTTCTCATTTTCCCATCTGGTCTCATTTTAATTCATAATGTTATGTATTCTATTGAGAAATGTGTCTTGTTGACTTGTGACCTGCGGGTCCTGCAAGAAAACCTTCAATCGGGGTGGATTAAGGCAGGGGTTCTCAACGTTTTTGGCTGGGGACCCCCGGAAATGCTTTGGCCATGTCTCGCGACCCCGAGCCCCTTCCCCACCTCCAATACAAATGGACCTCTACAATAGAGAAAATACATCATAAATAAATACTGAAACCATCATTAAGGAAAGTTTAGGCATGCATGTGTACTATGTAAACTCTTAATTTCAGTTGCATTCAGTTTTTATTTTTTACTTCATGTGAGTGCAGGTGTGGGTCTATATATTAATCATTTTCTCTAAGATATTTTTTTTGCTTTTTCTGCCTTTATTGATAGGTTGAAAGTAGACTGACAGGAAATGGGGAGAGAGATGGGGGGAAGACACGCTGCAAAGGCCGTCGAGATCAGGAGTCGAACCTGCGGCACGCCGTCAGGCTGGTTTAGCAGCCTAGGTGCCCAGACGGTTGAGCTAACCATCCGAATATATTAATCATTTTCAACACATTTCCATTGACTCCGTGTCAAAGTGTCCTTGAGCAAATCACCAAACGGGAGCACGGTTGAGACCCTAAAGAGAAATGTTGCGGTCTCCCCGGTTGCGAAACTCATGAAAATAACAGATCTACAAGCTCATTTAACACATCAAACTGTGAGCTTGTAGACCAGCTATTGTGGGTGCACGACGCAATGCGCCATGTATAGATCAGGCATAACTGCACCCGCAGGTTGGTGCTTTGTGTGAATGCCTCCGTTGTGGGTGAGTGAATGTTTACCGAATTGTAACGTGTAATTTGTAATGGGTGCTCAACCATTATTTTGTTTGTGAATGAATGAATGCGATGTACATTGCAAAGTGCATTTGAGGGGTTAGAGACTATAGGAAAAGTGCTAGACCCTGTATATATGAATGCAGTCCATTTACTGTATACTGGGTGTGTCCCTGTATCTCTTTACCTCATTAACTCATTAACAGTTAAAACATTGTCTGGCCCTTGCCAGCGTTTTTGAGCGTTTTTACTAACCAAAAACTCTGTCCCAACAACAGAAAGCAGAGAAAATAATATTTGTAAAAATCCTTTATTATTACGCTCAAACAGTTTGGAAATGTTGTGATGATGTCATTTCTGGCTGTATTCTTCCTCTGAAGATCTGGGTTGACTCACATGTAAACCACTGAAAACACCACATGACAAAAGATACATCAATGTCGGTGTGTGCCTTGGATTGAAATGATGACTATATTCTTCAATGGCAGTCAATGAATATTGAATGCGCAGTGTGCACTAACGGTAGATTTTAATCTGTATACTAATGGCTGTAAGGTACAATTTACAATTTACAATTTAGGCATTTAGCAGACGCTCTTAATCCAGAGCGACTTACATTAAGCAAGGTAGAATCGTTGTGCCTCGATCTGTCTAAATTTCTTGTTATTACTTTTCCCTGTGCATTTGTATTGTTTTAATTTAAATGAATGTATGCGCCGAAAATAGCAGATCAACAAGCTCACACTTAGATGGGACTGTAGATGGGCTGTTTCCAGCTTGGGACACCATCATATGATGTAAGTAGTAGATCGGCTGTTTCCAGCTTGGGACACCATCATATGATGTAAGTGTAAATGGGGCTTCATTCTCTGTCTCTCACTCCATTTCAGTTCAGTCCTGTCTTCCTAATGGATTGCTACTATCTTTGTAATGGCGGCTTTTTAGCAGCTTTCTCCATTCTTTGCCGGTGAATTGCTCTACGCATAGACCAGCTGGTAGCTTCATACGAAATCGAAAGAAAAAAGAAGATTACAAAAAATATATATCAGCAATTCCTCAGGAACCGTTTGGGGACCAATTCTAAATGTCCTGCAACTCTGTATTGGCCACCTGGCACAGCCTCTGAAAAGCAACAAATAAACATCTGAGGCAACAAAAAAGAGACTACAAGAGAAAAATCTAAAAAGCCAGAAATTCTGCCCATAAAATATCCAATATAGTTTTATCCTCCCGGCTCTGTGGCTTTGGACTGCCACACACATCACCCCAGATGTGTGTGTGTGTGTGTGTGTGTGTGTGTGTGTGTGTGTGTGTGTGTGTGTGTGTGTGTGTGTGTGTGTGTGTGTGTGTGTGTGTGTGTGTGTGTGTGTGTGTGTGTGTGTGTGTGTGTGTGTGTGTGTGTGTGTGCAGTCATGCATTCATGTTTCCCTTTAACCTGGCTTATTGTTTTATTATTCTTGTCCTGCAGCACTGGGACAGTTTATTGGCTGGAGCTGTTTCACTGTCTCAGCTCAGATATGGAGACGCTGCTCCTTTATGTGCCTGTGTTTGTTTGTGTCCACTGTGTATGTCTGTGCATTTCTGGCAATATGCTAATTCCTTATTGCTTTTGACATGCACCATATGTCTGCACTTTAAGACATGTGCCTCTGACAACATCATGTTAGTTGGGGATTCACCTTGTAGTATCAAATAGGTTTAATCTTGTAGATTTTATGTCAGAGGAATTCATAATTATGAAATAATTAATCATAAATGAATTATGAGTTTTCAAAATGAAGAAGTTCAATCTGAATTTAATAGGGCACCATTGAAATGAGCTTATAGGAATAAGCACAAGATTAATTTGTATTTAACCAATCACCAATACAATAATTACAAATATTAAATCAGTTATTATTTTATCTTAATAAATCTACGGAATTGTTGACACTTTGCATGTGTCGACAACCCTTATAGTAAATCAACTCTTGAGCAAATGAACAGTCTGGTTTATTCAAAATGAATCCATTTATTTAAATCCCACATAAGCTAGACAAACTCATGAAATGGATAGTAATTAAACAAGAGTTCAGGCAGGATTCAAATAGAATCTAAGAAACAAATCAAATAATAATGAAATGATAATAGATAATGTCTTTTAGCCATGATTTGGTAACTGATACAATGCAATTCACTTTCCTAAGATCGTAGGTCTTTTGAGCTTTGAGTGAGAGGCAGACTTTGGTGGTCGTCTGTCTTCTGAGGGAGAGGGATAGCGTGGCAGGCAGGTGGCAAGGGTGGGTCTGGAGGACCCCTGAGCCTTTTTACGTAGTGCCTGGGACGCTCAGGTCAGAGCGGCAGGGATGGCAGCCTGTGGGTCAACCTTTGTGAGCGGTGTGTCCTGGTAGGGATGTGGCCAAGACCCTCTCATCAGAGATCCTTCTTTGGTTCCTCGTCCTTGTAAGTGTGAGAGGATGAAGTGAATGGTTTCTGTCATATTGCCAGCAAGGGCATGCAGGATTTGATGCTGTCCCAGTCAGAAGGTACCATACTGACCATTCTTGAGGGTCAATAGTTCAAAAGACCCCTCTGCAGGGCTATAACTGTCCGTCTTCTCCACTTACATGCACTGTGTGCACGTCAGTATGGGACAGAGAGATCACTTCATATGTTCATTAGATTATCCAATGCTGCATTATATATGCTATAGCTGGATATGATAGCTCAATTGTGCTTTTATACCTTCCTCGTCTACTACAACCTTAATGGAAGCATTGGTTCTAATACAAAATAATTGAATGACAAAAAGATGTGGAAGTTGAGAATATCGTCCTTGTCCAGCAGAAACCTATATACTGTATCTCCATAATTAAATTAAACTTTCTTCGTAAACGAATGCCCTACTTCGTACCCTTTTCTCCTTTACCCAGTTTTAAATTGGCTTTAAACTGATACCATACTGCACTGTTATGTCATCCCTAATTAAAAACTGAGCCGGGAAATGAGAGTTTGCTGTGGTGCCAATGCAGGATATTTTTCCTCTCAGCAAGTTGTCAACGTAAACAAAAATAACTGATTACTGTAAATTCACCACTGTATATCAATGCCTCCGTTTCTGTAACTGACAGACAAATTTAAAACAAATCTTAGATCTACAGGAATTCCTGCTAGCTTTTTGTGCGGAACTTTGAAAACAATTGAGGAAAAATAAGTATCACTGACAAGCTGACAAGCTGTCAGCTTGTTTGCTATGTCCCTGGACCCTGTCTCTTTGTCTGTCAGCCTGCTCAATCAAAACACAGCAGTGTGTGTGTGTGTGTGTGTGTGTGTGTGTGTGTGTGTGTGTGTGTGTGTGCGTGTGCGTGTGCGTGTGCGTGTGCGTGTGCGTGTGCGTGTGCGTGTGCGTGTGCGTGTGCGTGTGCATTGGCATGGGAGTGGGGTGGAGGGCAGGCACACATGCCCTCATAAACAGCAGAATGTATTTGTTGTGTTTAGAAACAGATCCGTGTTAACTCCACTGAAGGACGGGTGGCGGAGGGGTAAAGTACCTGTCAACCATCACAGAGTCTAATGATTTGTATCCATCGCTGTGCATCCAGCTTGCCAAGTGTCAATATTAACAATTGGGCTCGCACTCGGTTGAGAGAAGCTGGGCGGGGAGGACAATCTCTGTCGCTGTGCTAGTGACTCCTACAGCAGGGGTGGCACCAGTCAGCAGGGAGTATTGAACGGGAGTAGTAGGACAGAGGCGCTACGTCCTCCCAGTGGGGCAGTATATATATAGTGTTTCCAGGAATTACATTTTGGGCAGGCAAGGTGTGTCGTCGTCTGGTGTTTGTCCTCTCTTTTTTTCTCAGTGTACAGTATGGATTTTGGCCACGTAGAAATGGATTTGGACAGGCAGCCGCCTGGCCTCGCCTTGTTGTAGATACGCCACTGCAGTGGGGGCTCCTCACTGGCATGTGAGTCAATATAGGGTACAATTACAGTGGCAACACAGAAATGTGTGGGAAGGATTGGGAGAAAAGGGAGTAAATATAATTCTCTACTCTAAATGTATACAAAAAACCACACCCGTGTGAACTGAGTGGTGCAACTCCCCTCCCCCCCTCTCCTCTCTCTCATTAGCAGGCAACAGTGCAGCACTAATACTATCTCTCTCTCTCTCTCTCTCTCTCTCTCTCTCTCTCTCGGTTTCTGGCACAACAGCGCCCCTACTGGTAGTCAGTCATACTGGTGCTCATGAACACATACATAGGGACACACATAGGCGAACACATAGGTGAACACGGACATTGCTGTTCCTTGGAGTGGTTGCACCACTCAAAAAAATAATATATATACTGTATATATAATATAAAATAAAATAAATATTTTTTTTTATTGAATGAGCTATTTGTCCCACTCCGTGCACACATCGTACACTAATGAATGTATATAGAAGGAGGAAGAAAACAAGAAAGAGAGATATCAGATCAGCAGCACTATAGTGTGTCAGAGAGCCACCAAGATTAAACAGCATGACAAGGCACTCCTCAAGCTGGCATCATTTTCATTCTACTTAACCCATGTGGAAACTCAGAAACAGAGGAATTTCTCAGATGTACTGTAAAGCCCCCAGGCCGCAGCGTGCATTCCAAATGTCTTTGTTTAAACGTTAAGCTCTGTACACTTTATCTGGCCACACAAGGTTCTCCTTTTCTTTTTCTCTTTTATTGAGGCGAATATGTCATTTTCTTGGAAGCTGAAGTCTAGAGTAAGAAAAAATATACTGATTTACAGTTTTCTATAGTTTTTATTTAGAGTAGCCAATGATTTTGTATGCCCTTTTTTATCCCCAATTTAGTCACTATGCCAGTTGATTCCTGCCCATACACATGTTGTTGTGTTGTGTTTGTTGTCACTGCTGTTTTATCCTACTGGCTCACCTGGCAGTGAGGAGCCTTTACCAGGAGGATGTTGAGCCTTCTCCCTACTCCTTACAGGCCTCAGCCCGAGTATGTGCAATGACAATATTATCACCCTCCCAGACCCTCGACAAAGCAACACGGTGTGGTGGGCAGGAACTTTACCAATGCGCCACCCGTGCGCCTTGATATAAACTTTCACTGGTATATTTTTCACAATAACCAACCTTTGACAACTTCTTTAAACACTATTATTTGTGAGTGCATGCCACAGACAAATACAAAGACTTGTTGCATTCCAAAATATCCTTAGTCACTAGGACACTGCTAGCTGGGGAGGAACTCGTGAGACATCACCAAGATTTGGCTTTTGATGAATTTTGGCATGGTGTTGGGTGCGCCCCTAGTTTGCAGTGACTCAAATATTTGATAGGTATAGGTATGGTTGAAAACCAAGATAATTGATAAAAGAGTTACAAGTTACAAGTTACTGTTCTCTTGTATCATATACTGTACCGTACTACTATTATTTCCCACCACCGAGTAACCTCGCATCAGACTATCCACCATATTAGCTATCCAGCTCAGAGGACAGTCAAGACGGGCAGTGTCGGTAGGCCAATCAGAGGCAGCTGCACAGCTTTTTAAAAACCTCATACCCATAACTCCATGCTAAAATTCAAAAACTAGACAACAAAAGCCACCAAAGTTCCTCCCCAGCTATGCAGTATACATGTTTGAGCAATACTGCGATAAAGACAAACAAAGTAATAACAAATCGACAAAATATGAATGTTACATCTTGGTATGGCTTTAAGAGACTTGATATGCAGTAGTCAAATCTAATCCATTGTGAACTTTGGTATGGGAGGATTAAATTATCCTATTGGGAATCAAGTCTCTCAGGTTCAGAAAAGGAATTGTGCTGAGAGACCACTATCACACTAGCCTTGGGGTCATATACTGTGTTGGGTTATTTATCGTGTTAACTAAGCCTGATTGTGTTGCCAATGGAAGGGCAGTGGAATGATGCGTTGATGTTTAGCCAGTGGCATTGTTTTCTTGTCAGAGCTGGTTTGTCAAAGACTTGTTATGAGCATTAGATGGAGTCATAACTCTGGTATTGTTTAATTGGAAGATGTAGGAGGAATAGATATATGCAGGGGCTAGGGATTCAGGGCCAGTTGCTTCATATTTTGTCATTGCTGATGTGACAGCATTGCTCTGCCCTACCGCGCTGATTGATCCTTCAGTGTTAATCCGTTATTGAATACCTGACATTTAACTCTTCTCTTCGCCTTCTCTCTCTAGCCCCTGCAGAGCCACTGTTGTGTAAATTTGCTGATGGAGGCCAGAAGAAGAGGCAAACCCAGATCAAGTACCCTCAAAATGGCCGACCGTGGACGCGGGAAGGAGAGGTGAGCCTTGAAAAACAGCTAGCATGCTTTTGTCCATACATATGCAATTAACCCTTGGCCTACAATTCACGGAAAAAACGGAATTAATCGAAAAATCTAAACCTCCCGTTAACGGAAAAAACGGAATGACAATCAATATCAGTTATCGCGGGGTCAAAAGAGCAAAGATTTATATTTTTTCGCTAATATCACTAATGTTGGATGTAATTTATCAAAAAACGGCCGAAATCCACGTGATCGTGCGCTATCGTGCACGCGCGCCGTCTCTATGTGCGTCGCTGTAAACAAATTGATATTTTGCGATCTTTTGGGGTTGATTTGAGGTTAATTTGACTTAGTTATGAAAAATATAGCATTAGCTTAGCAATCCGGACCAGCCAAGCTATTGACTAGGGTCAAAATACTACAGGATGTTGTTGATCGTTGAACCGGAAGTGACTTAGGAAGATCCGTCTATTTTAGCCAAAATCAGCATAATGGTGCTTTCCCGCCATCTGGTGGCGATTCGAGAGAATACATTTGCAATTAATGAAAAAAAAGAAAACATCTCTTCAATCCACCAGATCTTTCTTGTATGTTAAAACGATGAATTAAAAATATGCCAATTTGTTACCCAAACAAAAAAATTGGGACTGGTAGTCCAAGGGTTAAGAGAGGTTTCTTGTTACTCACTTATACAGGTGCAAACAGCAATAATTATGTATGTTCCTGTCTCTTTCTGTGATGTTCTGCACAGACTGTGTTAACAATATAGATTTTGTATTACAAAGTAATAATAATAACAATAATAATAATGATAATAATTGATAACAAAACAAAGTAGCCCAGGTGAGAAAAACAACATCATACAGCTTGCTCTTTCAATAGCACTAAAGTAGTCATAGCAGCAATTCCATCTCAAAATGTATATTCACATTTCTCTAATTAACTGTTATATTTAACAAAATGTTCATGTTAATTAAATGTACATTTATTGTGCATGAAAAAAGTTAACTCTGAATTTGTCTATGGAATCAGGACATTTACTAACATTAGTGTTTTTGTTGATATAGCAATAGCCTGACTTTAGCCGGAAAGAGATTCGCACATTCACGGATACATACTGTACTGTATTCACACTCTGAGTTGGGACGTGTCCAGTCACTGACCCCGGATCAGTGAAACTTAATCCGATGGTTGCCCATTAACACTGAACCACAGACATTTCACACTCAGCACTTCAAAAGGCAGAAACGAATGCTAGCAACAAAGGCATGAATTGCCTGTGAAATGTGAAACATAGTGTTGATAGGGAGAGATTTTCGAACTGATCATAGCATTATCAGCACTGCAAGCAGTGTTATTGTAACCTTATTATATTCATGACTATGGCATGTATACCCGCAAACCTCTTTCAACACCTTTCCTGCTTAGCTTCCTAACGCTACCAGGAACTATAATCTTATCATAATAATTCCAGCCTATGTCAACAGCTTTACAGCTTTGTGGTTTCACAGGAGTCATGGGAGTGAGAATAGAATACAGTCACACATACGTATGTACTGTACTGTACTGTACTGTACTGTACTGTACTGTACTGTACTGTACTGTACTGTACTGTACTGTACTGTACTGTACTGTACTGATGACAATTAAATAATGCCACTGCAGTAATCGTAAACGCCAAAACGAAGTATAAATATTTTGAAAGTGTTCTAATTAGGTGCCAATGGTTTGGGTTCTTCACTGAATCTTAAATAAATACTGCCCATGGAGGACAGTATTTGCAGATATTCCCCAGTTAAAAAAAGTAGGAGATACTGTATCTTTCAACATATAAGCTGGTAATACATGAAAGCGGGCCCACATAAAACTTTCGGATTTGGATTTAAGATTAAACACCAGCAGCAAATTGTGTCTCCATTTATTTCAACTCCTACTTCCACACTGTTATCTACAGAATCAATGAAACCTTGTTCAGCAGATTAAAAAAAAAGAGAAAGAAAAGAAAGAAAAAGTGTCTGGTTGTGTTCAAAGTTCAGAAGTTGTTAGGAGTCACATACCACAGCATATATTTACAGAACAAGAGAAAGTGAATAATAATGATGCCACCCACACAGTCAGCGGGGTTTGTAGATGTTTCATCCAGTGCATGGGAACGAGCCATGCGGTGAAGTGAAATGAAATGAAACCAGGGCTGCAACGCATGCAAGCTGAAACAACAGCGGTCGAGGGGATGCCAAAGCCGCAGTGACTCTCCCTCCGAGTTCCGCCTGTATGCGCGTGTTTGCGTGAACGTGCATGTTTTTGTTTGCCAACGTGTGTGTGTGTGTGTGTGTGTGTGTGTGTGTGTGTGTGTGTGTGTGTGTGTGTGTGTGCGCGTGCGTGCGTGCATTCATGTGTTTCTGAAACCAAACATGTTGTCAGGGTTCCACTGCTGGACATACCTTAGACGACTCTCGGTTGCCTTATATCTGTTCTCTCTTCAGTGTAAAAAAAGACCATTCACTAGCAGAGTTAAACGAACACGGAGGATTTTACTATGTACGTCAACATTTATGTGTTTCACATTGAAGTGATTTGTCAAGTGGACAAATAAATGGACAGTGGTTTCAGTCATGTTGTAATTTGTAATTGGCTGTGGCCGTGACAAGGCCCACTTAGCCCTGTGGTGGCAGAGCAGCCATTGAGGGCTTTTCTATTGCAGCCAGGTCTGGTGGCAGACGGATAGAGACATCTGGCCATGGAGGTGCTTTGAGGTGCCTCACTGCTTCCCCTCACTCTGCGACTCAGTCAGCCGCCACTAATCTCACAGAGCACCTCTCTTCTAAATGAGTCTGGCCTTGGGACAATGACACACACACACACACACACACACACACGCTCATTTAGAGAGCAGACACTATCAAGCCGCCTCTCAGAATTCATCTTTCTTCCTGGCACTGCCCCAGGAACAGGTTTTTCCATGTACAACAGAGGCCCAAGAGGTCAACTCAATGTGCTCAGATTTGCACTATTGCGTTCCTGTTTTCTTGTGTGCGTGTTGATGGGTATTTTTCCATCATATACTGGATAAGACTAAGGACTGTATAAATTAATAACAATTAATAGGATCGATAGCTTGAGAGCTAGAGCTAGAGAGAGCTCCGGAACACCGGAACTGTATAAATACTTTAGAAAGTAATCTAAGTACCATAAAATACTCTTTACCAGAATAGAAGCAGAGGGCTTGTAACTTTACAGAAATGGTTGTAAAAACCTTTTAGGCTATAATGAGTAAAAGTCAGAGTATAACAGAGTTAACCAAAATACCTTAGAATGAATTGACAGACACAAGAAGAGAACTCAGACAAGCAGAACTTAGAGGGAGGTTCAATCAGATATATTCACCATTGTTTCGGGAGAGAAGAAGACATGCCATCCGGACAGCGTTTCACAACGATCTCTCTCCATGTTCAGATTGAACATGGTTAATATAGCATACCGTAATCAATACACCGGAAAATGTGTTGAACAACAAGGTCAAAAAAACATATTTGTTTACAAATGGACAGATAATGCAAGACGTCACTGAATATTGCATACAGAAAATATCTCACGGGGCAGAGATAGTCCTGATATGAATATCAGTTAGTGGAACCGGGTGACAGGGCAGAACGTGCAGTTTACCAGTCTGTTAGAGCGAATACTAACTTTCAAGGGCAAAAACACAGAGGCTGGGTGTTATGGCCAACGGAAACAAAACAATTCTTATCTAACAACGCTGGCTAGGGGAGAAGTTTTACTATCTAAACTCAGAACCGGGTCATAGTTCACATGAAAACCATCATCCACCAAAATCACAGATCTACAAAAGAAAAAGACCTAACACGTGTGTGCGTGCGCGTGTGTGCGCGTGCATGCATGCGTGCGCATGCGTGCGCATGCGAGCGTGTACACCTTGACCACACACCACACTCAGACCCATGGTCAATCAGACTTAATTTAGCAATATTTAAGGGACACAAACATGATTTACCGAATATACATTTTGATCTCAGATTCACTCTCATCTCTACAAAATAATTCTGCACCAAATGACGACCACATCGGACCAAAACAAGAAAAAAGAAAAGTCACAGAGACACAGAAATTCTCATGAAATGGGGGTCTGGTCTGTGGCCTAATGCACGTCAAATTTGTCCTTGAAATGACTGCTATACACTTCAGTGACATTTTTATTTGACCTAAGCCTAATGGATTTCCCTTTTTCTCAATCCATCCTCTCTCTCTCTCTCTCTCTCTCTCTCTCTCTCTCTCCCCTCTATCCATCTATCTGTCTATCTGCAGAGTGGTATGGCATTGACGTACGATCCCACTGCGATGCAGAACGGGTAAGGGAAAATTTCTACCTTCTTCTCTTAGCTCTTGTTTATCTCAACTTGTCTCTAACTTTATTGTATAACTTTATTTCTTGCTGGTGTTCAGCACACCTCATTAAATCCAGATCAGGTCTGAGTTTATTTATTTGTGTTGTCTTTTGGTTTTTTAACTCGCACACATAATATGCACCCACACACACTAGTGCATAGTATAGACACACAAAAGGTAAACATGAGCACGCGATGGCATGACATCGTCCCAGGGAAGAATCCCAGTACTTACTGACACACGTCTTTTCAAAACTTCATAGACTGTACTGTACAGTGTACACTCTCTCTCTCTCTCTCTCTCTCTCTCTGTCTCTCTCTCCCTCTCTCTGTCTCTCACATATGACAGTGCTGCAGCTGCATTTATTTATTCACCTTCGCAGGCAGTGCTGTCAGGGACGTTAGGTTGTGATTTCACACCGAGCAGCAGGCTGGTGTTGCAGCGGTGCTGTAAGACTTTCGTCAGCCGAGGCGATCTGTTCCCTGTAGCCCGATGCAGAGTGCCGCTGAGTGTCGGTGCGGTTCAGGGGGAAATTGGAGCTGTTATCCCTGACGCCTCGCTCGGCCCTGTCTGCCAGGAACACGGCCGCTTGATGGACTCCCAGGGGGGCTGTGCGTCGTCCCTCCCTCCCTCTCGTTGACTGATATCTCAGTCCCTCCTGTGTTCCTCCTTGTAGCTCCTCCTCCTTATCTTGCGCTATGCGCTCCTAATTCCCCCATTCCTGATATGTCTGCTCCTCCTATACCCACCCACACCCTCTTTATACCTGATCCGGTTCTTCACCAATGTGGACCCTCTTTTCTGTCCCCACCCTCACCCCCTCCTCTTTTCCACCGCAATCCTCCACTCCGCCATCTCTTCATCGTCTTTCTGATTCTCTCTCTCTCTCTCTCTCTCTCTCTCTCTCTCTCTCTCTCTCTCTCTCTCTCTCTTTCCCTATCTCTTCACTAAATCCCTATCTCCATATTAATGCTGTCTGCTTTACATATTTCCATATTGGATGTTTTAGTGCATGCGTGCGTGCGTGCATGCGTGTGTGCATGTGCGTGTGCCCACGGCCCCCCTCAGTCCTCTGTCTCAGAGGTCATGGACTCTCCTTCCAGCAAGGCATTAAATGACCATAAAATGGTAATGTGGCTAATTAGGGAACAGAAAATAGGAGAGCAGAGGCCGTTGAGAGTGGAGGGGAGGGCGGGGTGAGGTGAAGAGCAGGGCAAGAGGAAGAATATAAAGTATAGTGAAATACAGGGGAAAGGTTGCCATCGATTGCAGTTTTGCTGTTTGTTCTGAGCTCATGGAAGGCTGGTTTTTAGGGTCTGATGCGGAACTGATGTTATTAGAAACATGTGTCCCTACTCGCCAGACCACTCTGGCTCATGGCCTGTCCTCTCATTCATCAGGGTGACAGGGCTCTCTCTCTCTCTCTCTCTCTCTCTGTCTCTGTCTCTCTCTCTCTGTCTCTTTCTCTCGCTCTCTTTCTTGTTCTCTTCTCCTTGTTCCTCTGTGTCTGTATATTTCTCTGTCTCTGTTCTTATCTGTCACACTGCATCTATTGGCTGATTTATACTTTGTTGTGTCACTGCATCACTCGTTCAAAATAACCAATTTTCCACTGAAGATTTAATTCTGTTGAAAATCATACATGATGCGTCATGATTTTCAGCAGAAAATTGGTTATTTAGGAGCGAGCAACGCGGTCATATTTCTCTCTTTTTCCTCTCTTCTCTCTCAGTCTCTCTTTCGCCCACACACACACACCACTTAAAAGTCACTGAGGTCAGCAATAAATCATGGTCTAATTTTCTAGGGTGAACTCTTTTTGACAGCACAGGTAGGTCACACCGGAGGTCTTCGGGCAAGTGTTTTAATTCAATCCCCTTGTAATATTCTGGTTCCAATTTCATGTTTAGTGTATCGTTTAAATGGCTGTGCTACAGTCCTTATTGACAGCAGCACTGCTCTGGGCTAATAGCCTCCATCAATAACCTTGTATCTGTCCTCTATCCACTCTCTCTCTCTCAATACACATCACTCTAATGAAAAATACAATAAACACAATCAGAGAGCTGCATTGAATAACCACGCTGCATTAATTATTATTAGTCAGTGACAGTAATACAGTTTATCTAGTACAAGTCATACGTTCATTGTGCGTTTGTGAAAAGGATGGATGCAGCAAGGCATTCCAGCATTGGTTAAGGAGGCTTTGTAATAATGACTGGTCGTATTGGAAAGTTTCAAACAATGCCAGAGTGTTGAAGTGCTTTGGCTCATTTTAGATATATTTTTTTGTGCATGCTAATGTTTAAATAATGTTGTGTTTCTCACATCCGTCACTTACTGTATATAAAAAAAGATACTGCTGCCGTGTGAAAGAAATATATTCAAATATATTCCTCAATCTAGACACACAAGAAAAGAAGAAAAAGAAAATGCATGCATGAAGTTCTGTGTCTCTGGATCTTCTAAATAGCCATTAAAGCATAAATTAAGACAGATAAAAGATACAAAGAGAAACATCAGGGGAAGATAGTTCAGAACAAAGTACAAAGTTAATATGGGGCAATTTGAGGAGAAGCTAGTTCAGCCAGAGTTGACACAGTTAAAGTGAACCTAAGGAAGACTGAATAAAAAGTGGTAATAATTCATTAACTTTCTCAGAGAAGTCTTTGTGTTTTTCGGAAGTGTTGTCGGGTGCAACCACTGGACCATGTTTTTTTTTTTGCATAATTAAGTCTTATCATGTCAAGCGGAGCATATAGGCATTCAACACCGTGCGGTCCCTGTTGCCAGTGTGAAGCATCATGCACAATAGAGCGGCCGGATGGGAACCGCAAGGTTGCCAGTTCAAACCCGGGCTTCCCCAGAGTTAGTGTACACTGAACCCCTAATTGCTCCTGATGTGCAGGTTGGTGCCTTGCATTGTTTCCACTGTCATCGGTGTATGAGTGTGTGTTAATGGGTGAATGTAATGCACAATCTATGTAAAGCGCCTTGGATAAAGGCGCTATATAAATGCACCATTTACCATTTAATCATAATACAAGGTTCAAGTGAGACCGTTTGAAAGCGGTTTCCTCAGAATCAGACCGCAGCAGCGCTTAAGTATCTGCAGATGTGTTCGCCATGGTCCCATGCTGTTTGTTTGTACAATCAATGAGTAAACCAAAGCAAGGTATAAAAAGAGTCATCTGTAGTGTGTGTACACAGTAAAATCCTTTATCAATCTGTTAACACTGAGTTGTGCGTGGGTATGTCTACTATGTCCCACTGGAGTTGTAGAACACAGACTGATGGATAATTTTTAATTATTAAGACTTTGTTGTTTGCGCATGTCGTTCCCGTGCGCCCTTTGACTTACTTTTCATGTCACATTGATCCCACTGACTTTCATATCTCCCGTATTTTTATTTAGCTACATTCAGTGGCGCCCGTTTATCTGCCCCTTTTGTGAGAACTGTTATTTGACCTTTTGCCCATTTACGCACCAGACATTCTGTCTCTTTCTCACTGACTTGAGTTGTGAACTACATTGGCTTAAAAGACTGCATTTCCCATCATTCAGACTTCCTGGATATTACCGGAAGAGTAATATGCCACGTCTCCCATAGTAAACCTCCCAGCGTTAGGGTTCGCCATTATTCACTTTTTGTTAACCTCTGAACTCAAATGTAATACGTCCCATGTGTCAAAGGTTGTTGGATTACATACAGTATATATATATATATTATGTTCACGGACATTTTTCCGTGGGAGATCTTTGAACGCTGTGATGGATGTACCATGATTTCTCTCCCCATATAATTGGAATATATCATCTGAAAAACCATAAGCTTTGGGCTCGTCGACTTCTTCTTTGTGTCTTGTGTCAATACTTCTCAGGTACTCTGGTATACTCTGAAATACTTTTACTCTCCCTATTATCTCATTTTTAGTATTGTAGTTTTCCTCTAAAGTATTTATCCTTAAAAAGGCTTATTAATATAGTATTACATTCTTCTATAAGATTAACATTATACCATTAAAGTAATTGTCTCCACCAGGCCGAAGGCATGGGGGGAGAGTATGTTTTGCACTCCGTCCGTCCGTCCGTCCGTCCGTCCGTGTGTGTGTGTGTGTGTGTGTCTGTGAGCAGCTAATCTCCGGAGTGCTCAGTTTCAAACAAAATGCTGCAAATCATGAACACATCGCGTGATTTCCGTGAAATTGTGCACGCACATTCCCACTAGGCCGAGGAAGAAATGCCACATGAACAATTTCAACTCAGCCTCAAGGTGGCGCTATAACTGGCCGAAAAGTGTTTTTGCCTCAAATTTTCATTGTTTTGTTCCACTTTTGCTGTGGCAATGTAAACGTCACACACACACACACCCAAACAAACATGTTTAAATTACTCCTAAATATTTTGCCAAACATCACACACTCTCCTATCCTCCTGGTGGAGACCTGTGCCCAGAAGGGCACTTTTTCTAGTTGATGGGTATTTTTCCACCATATAGGCTACTGGATAAGACTAAGGACTGTATAAATTAATAACTATATAATAGGATCGATAGCTTGAGAGCTAGAGCTAGAGAGAGCTCCGGAACACCGGAACTGAATAAATACTTTAGAAAGTAATCTAAGTACCATAAATACTCTTTACCAGAATAGAAGCAGAGGGCTTGTAACTTTACAGAAATGGATGTAAAAACCTTTTAGGCTATAATGAGTAAAAGTCAGAGTATAACAGAGTTAACCAAAATACCTTAGAATGAATTGACGGACACAAGAAGAGAACTCAGACAAGCAGAACTTAGAGGGAGGTTCAATCAGATATATTCACCATTGTTTCGGGAAAGAAGAAGACATGCCATCCGGACAGCGTTTCACAACGATCTCTCACCATGTTCAATTGAACATGGTTGATATAGCATACCGTAATCAATACACCGGAAAATGTGTCGAACAACAAGGTCAAAAAATGGACAGATAATGCAAGACGTCACTGAATATTGCATACAGAAAATATCTCACGGGGCAGAGATAGTCCTGATATGAATATCAGTTAGTGTAACCGGGTGACAGGGCATAACGTCATTGAGTGCAGTTTACCAGACTGTTAGAGCGAATCCTAACTTCAAGGACAAAAACACAGAGGCTGAGTGTTATGGCCAACGGAAACAAAACAATTCTTATCTAACAACGCTGGCTAGGGGAGAAGTTTTACTATCTAAACTCAGAACCATACTATTTTAAAGTCAGTGGGACAGCCTGACATCAAATGTCAGTCACAGGGCAATTCATAATCCATGATTCTGCAAGACCATAGGGGACACTGAGTCATAGATCACATGAAAACCGTCATCCACCAAAATAACAGATCTACAAAAGAAAAATACCTATCAGTAATGTAGGTAAATTACATGTTAGATGCTCCTTGCCTGGGTTTTATGATTGAGCACCAATTGCAATCTGATTATTTTCAGAAGTATTTCTACATCTATCGAAGTAAAATATACAGTCCTTTCTTATTAGCATTATTAATTAGGTTAATTATATATTCATCCATTTTGTTCTCTGCTGGCTACTGAGACTCAGTCTGGTCTCAGTGACTGTCAGCTGCTTACCCCATGACTATGAGATGAGAAAGACAGAGAAAGAGACATGGATGGACATAATCGACTCTCTATCACGCACGCACGCACGCACGCACGCACGCACGCACACACACACACACACAGACACACACACACACACACACACACACACACACACACACACACACACACACACACACACACACACACACGTATATAGGGGAAGACATTGAAAGAGTCACCCATCCTCATCTGTCCTGCATTAGTGCTGTAGCAAACACTGCAGGGAATTTGTTTTAATAAGACAACACAGCGCTAGTTGTACATTATTAAATGCAAAGCTTGTGCCTATGATATTTGTTTGAGGGACAAATTATTGTCTGCATCAAAACGTTTAATTTCCCCCACAGGATCAATAAACATCTGTCTGTCTGTCTGTCTGTCTGTCTGTCTGTCTGTCTGTCTGTCTGTCTGTCTGTCTGTCTGTCTGTCTGTCTGTCTGTCTGTCTGTCTTGCGTGGGAAAATACTATAGAAAGTGAGATTTGCATGTACTGTATGCACCATTTGGGGCTAACCCTGGTTTAGGACATTGTGATTCAATAGTCTACATTTGCTGCTCTGGTGCTCAGTGTTGTTTCACAGGAATTTGCCTTTGCTGTTAGAAGTAATATGAGCCTTCTAGCAGGGAGGGCCTCTCTCCCTCTCTCTCTCTCTCTCTCTCTCTCTCTCTCTTTCTCCATTATTCAGTCAGCAGACACTTTGGGATCGATCAGGCTTGCGGCCTGGCGGATGAAACATGTCCTCTCTGGATACACAATGATAAATAAAACGCTGCGAGCTGCAGCGCTCCGCTGCCGCGGGGATGAGAGGGCTAGATGAATAAATAAAGATAAATAGAGAGAGAGAGGGGGGGGGGGGGGGTACTAGAGAAAGGTCAGGGGTTATGCGGTACATACGCCAAAGTAAAGTGACATCCGGAGCCAGATATGGTTTGTACAGAACTCCTACGCAGTTGGAAGGAGTGTAAGATGATGATGAGTGTAGATGGGAATGCAATGGGCATACAAGACCACCCACACACATACAGTACACCATTAAGGTGATGTCATCATTATTATGTCTTAATTCTTTTTAAAGGGGTTCCATTCAACAGCGACCACACAGTCAAATCGTCAGTGAGCACTGTAATTCTAATTCAGTTCCATTTGTATACTCTCAGAGTTAATTGAAGTTACTCCATCAACAGTGTGCGGTCCATATAGCGTACTTTGGAGTGTAACATTGTTGAGGGTGTGACGCACTTCTGCAACCTTGATGATGATGACACAGGTTTTCGTCCAGTTGCGTTAACTCCAACTCAACTCGGCTTTATTGTCACATCGCAGGTTTATACAGGTGCAATGAAGTGGTTGAAATTCTTTGTCGTACACAAGCTCCGTCACTGCAGTTTCAAGAAGGGTGGAACTATTATAGAGAAAGAAATAAACAGTTACTGTACTTATCAATACGAGCTGTGTGAAATGCACATAAAGAACATGAAAAACACAATATATACATAATACAGTATGGAGAATAAAGGAGATCAATCATGCAGTTTCACCATGGTACTGTTTATTTAAGTAAAGATTTTTTTTTTAATTGTGTAACCCTATAGGTTCTACTCGTCACCATATAACATCACCAATCGGATGATTGCACAGACGTCCATCACGCCCTTCATTGCTGCCTCCCCTGTCTCCACGTATCAGGTGGGTAGAGCCTCTCTGATCCTGTGTGTGTGTGTGTGTGGGGGGGGGGGGATGTGGTGACTTATCCTATTGTTTTGACGATAATACATTGTGTGCCAAAAATATCTTCTGTGCTTATTGGTTGGCTCTGCAAAAACCACCTAACTCCATTTTTATTTATTTATTATATAAATCAATGCTATTGAACACCCTTTACGTGTGTTGGTTAAAAAAGATTCAACCAATGACAGTATTACGTCATGACCATCCATGCTGTGTGTGTAGAGAGGCTAACTGGTAATCAGTAGTTGACCAGTGTGCGTCACACCCTGCCCATGTCTACGTGTGGAAGTGTCCCTGAGCAAGCCCCTAACAGCTCATCAGGACCATCTGAGCAGACATCAGCTGGGTGAAACTGTAACTGAATCGCCCCCAGATATGCAAGTTCTCCCCTCCTCTCCCTCCGGCACTGCTCCCAGAACAGTCGATGAAGCTCCTCTTCGCTGTGCGAGAAACTTGTTTCATCGTTGTTGTCTTGACCTTATTAAGCGCAGAGACATGGTGGGCGTATCGGTCAAGAGGTCTGCGATCTTGAGTTATGTGGTCATGGTTCAATAACTCTCTTGTCTCTTTTCATTCAAAACATCTTCTTATTGCTGTGACGACAGCATGAAAGAAGGTCCGCACAGCCACAGCGTAGCTCCCTCAAGTCATGCACTTAAGGGAGCTTCAGTGTGCAGAGCTTTCTTTCATGTTGTCATTGCTGTCTTCTACTGGGCCAGCACAGGCAGTACTTAAAATCATTGGTCACGAGTAAATATCCCCTTTTTTCATTTCCTACATTTAAAAATGTATTATTTCAAAAGTTTAAACTAAATAAATCACAACCTTTCATCAATTAAAAACAATTCCAACATGTTTCTATAGTATTTAGAGGTTTGGCAACCACTCCCCTCCAGGCTCTTTGTTTGTGACATACAGTATTCTCTTCTTTCTCTGTATGAGAGGCATACAGGTGACACACACACACACACTCATGCACATGCGCATGCACACACTCATGCGCATGCACACATACACAGAGTTACATATATAATACATGTGACAAAAGGATCTTTGCTCTCATGTTAGGGGTGTGAGTAGGTGATAAAAGTGCTGATTTGTGGTAAAGACAGGCTTTGATGATGAAATCTCAGCTGTGAAGCTGTAATTATTAGACTGTATTGCTGTCTGCACTCTTCATACCCTCCTGTAATTACAACATAACATACACTGGACGCTCTCAGTGTCTGGTGTAATATTATGTTAGATGTTCCACCACAGGGAGCTTCAAATGCGCTTGTGAATAGTCGTGCTAATGATTTGTTTCATGTCCTCTACACTTTCTTCCTTCCTTCCAATTCTACCGTGCCAATGGCCTTCCTTACATTCTCCTTTCCTCCCTTCCACTCTTTCCATTCTTGCTTGCCTACTTTCTTCCTTTGTTCGTTTGTTCGTTTGTTCGTTCCTTCCTTCCTTCCTTCCTTCCTTCCTTCCTTCCTTCCTTCCTTCCTTCCTTCCTTCCTTCCTTCCTTCCTTCCTCCTTTTCATTTATTCTGCTCATGCTACTGTGTCTCACCATCCACAGGTCCAGAGTACATCTTGGATGCCTCACCATCAACAGTATGTTATGCAACCTACAGTAAGTTAAAAAACAGCTTTACTATACACTTTGTTGTGTTGTGTGTTAACTCAATACTCTCCCCCCATTTCCTTACCTTCCCTCCCTTCCAACACTATTGTCAGGCAGTTTTTGTGGTAATGCAATTAACAATTAAGGGGGAAGTATGCCCCTGGCCTGAAGGGACACAGGGCTGGACTGGGACAAAAATTTGGCCCGGTCATTTTCGCGCAAATTTGGCCCAGACCAGCCCACCACAACCAGCGCGCAGATAGCAGAAACTATACCGCCCGCTCCTTTGAGGCACACACAAACAAGTGCTAATACCACCACTTTTACAGAACAACATAAATGATACAAACCAACAGACAACTACACAACCCTTTGTTGCTCTCACAAGAATGATGCTGACAAAAGGATTCAAGATAAAAGAGGGTTTATTACTCACTGATACAGGTACAGTGAAATTATCATGATGGCACTGGCAGAATGGCAGCACGCCCGGATCTTTCCTGGTGGCCTGCCGCCTATTGGCCTGCCTGCCTGTCAAAAAAATAGATTTTTATTTATTTTTTGTATCATGGCGGCCCCCTACGGTCTACGGTCTACTGGGAATATGCCTGGTACGTCCTATGGCCAGGCCAGTCCTATGGCCAGGCCAGCCCTGATTTATAATGCATTATAATGCACATTATAAATGCTTAAAATTATGCAGAACAACGTACGGTATAGCGTATTATGATGGTCATGGTCATGATGCATTATTATTATGCTGCAGTATTAAAGTTATAATACTCATAAACCTTGTTATAAATTGTTATGCATAATTATAAACATGTATAACAAGTCTTACAATGCCTTAAACGTGCATTATAAATGAGGTTATATATGCATTATAAACCCAATTGTGTGTCATGCATTGCTTTTTCTTAGTTTCCCAGGCTAATTACCGAAAAGCGGCCCAAATTAGCTGACATCACCCTTTAAGTATAGTGTTATCGACTTTTGTTTAAAATATAACACAATATAACATGTATGTTTATTACTAACACATAAAATGTAAGTTTATTACTCACAGGGCTTGTGGGTTCAAAACTATCCACCAGAGAGAAAATTATAGTCATTGCTAGCATTTGATTGACAACTATAATGACCACTGTTCAATATCTTTACATTTACATTCATTGCTGCATTTCTATTAGTTGTTGAAAAATATGAACAAGAAGCATTTTATTGACGTATGTGGTACATTTGCCCAGTTCATTTAAAGGTAATGTAAGAGATCATTCTTTTTTTTTTTTTTTTATAACTTTATTTATAAGATTTTCAATTTTTTGTAGACAAACAACCCCACATATACCCCACCCTCCCCGGTTCCATCACAAAACAAGACAACAACAACAACAACAAAACAACAAAGAAATAAAAAATAAAGTAAGAGATCATTCTTGGTTAAAACAAAAAGTCTATTCTTAAAATCTTAAAGGTTAAGAAACCCGCAATGATAATTTATCAGCTTGTGTCCCAGTAGCAATTTAAAACGTATTTTAACAAACAAATAACAATCTCACCCCCTTTAACACATTTTACAGTTACAAATGGCTAAATTAACTCACAGCTTAGCGACTACCTGATTGCCAATGATACATTGTATTGGCTTACAACAACTGTGGGTGGACTGGAACACACGTACATTGGCTTACATTGTTATCCACGGTAATTCAATACAAACAAAAAGGGACCTCAAATCACCATAATTGCAAGTTGCCTAAAGAACTGCTTCATGCTCATTGTTTCCAGACGTGTCTCAGGGTATTTGGTAATGTTGAAACATGGGAGACAAAGCCACGTCCCAGCCAGCAAAATGCAAAACGGCAGCTGGATGCTAGGCTTATCTGTCTGTGGATGGATGGAGGCTGTGGATGTTGAGTCCATCTTACTGGAGTCTGACATCAGTTATGGAAGCCCGCCCTCTGCTGGTGCAAATAGCAACTACTGTATAACTCTAGTTTTGTCCAGGCAGGGAACAGTGAATGCCGAAGTGGCCATAGTAGCAGTTCTCCCCACCCTGAAGCTATGCTTATTTAATAAAGAGTGACTTTCCATTCCTTTTGAAGAAAGCACAGGAAATGGTTTTTTTCTTCTCCCCCTGTAGTGCTGTACTGGGCACTGAGTTGCACGCATGAACACATGTGCACACGCATACACACACCCCCACGCATGCATGCACGCACGCACGCACGCAAGCACGCACACACGCACACACACACACACACACACACACACACACACACACACACACACACACACACACACACACACACACACACACACACACACTCATGATCATGATCATGTCTGAATAAACTCACTCAAACTGGTAGTGTAGGCTGGAAGCCAATGATCATTTGAACAATAGATGTGGATTTAGACCGACTTACACTTCCTGAACTCTGCTCTCCCACCGCCCCATCTAGCCTGGTTAATAAACCAGACTAATATCGCACAACATCATAATCCGCCGGCAGGCAATTATTTTTTGCCAACGGCTGATTCGGTCTGGTTTATTAACCAGGCTACCGCCCCACCATAGACATAGACACAGACGCACGCACGCACACACGCATGGGTCGCACGCACATACGCACCAGAGTTGTAGTATGTACGTCCAAACCCACAACGACATTGGATAATAACTCTCTGTCTGTGTATCTGTCTGTCTGTCTGTCTATCTCGCTCATAATGTACACCTGAAGGAATAAAACAAACAATCCCAACAATATGCTGTGACACCCATGAATTTTACACAGCTACCGTACAGGACCAGTTAGTTGCCCACTCTTCCAACGGACCTCCCAGCCCAATTCATAGGCACGGCTGCCATTCTACCTGTCGTGTCCGTTAGAACTTGAAATGAAACATCACCTCAGGCAGGCTGTTGCAGATTCCTTTCTTTAATTGGCCTATGGTGGAAGGATGTAGGACAGGGGTGGAGGAAGAGGGGTGTTTGTTCCTTTTACATTGTATTATGTTGTCTTAGTAAAGGAAATGTGTGAAATGTAGTTGATTGTATATTCCTCTAAAAGATAGTACTGTGAAAGATTACTAGTAGGCTTTAGTTAGCCGTGTGGTGAGTTAATTATCACTTACTGATTCGAGGATGGTTTTCCCCACCTGTTTAAGAGCAGGATTGCTGCAGGTGGAGGCAGTTCAGTCTCACTTGAGGCTAGTCATGAAAGAGCAACAGGTTAGAACTGTGAGCCAGGGCCTCATCGCAGGAGGCATTTAAGCCTGTAACAGTTACTGTTTGTTGTTTCCTGTTTGTGTAATGTTATTTTGGCCAGTAGTTATTATTTATTTTTGTATTTGCACTGTCTAAAGACACTTTTGGAGGTCAATAAAATGCCTGAAACGTTTTTGTGGACCTGTCTACTCCTTGGAGCCTCCGACCATCGGCTGGCATTATCACTATATATAGTTACTATTATCGCTATAGTTTCCTGCACTTTAAAGGGATTTTGCTTTTCTGTGACTGGTTTGAAAGTAGAGAGATTTTATGGCAGTGATTTTCAGCAAACTGAGTGGGCTGATTTCCTGCCAACAGCTCCAAACTATTTCATAGGCTACCTGCAAAATTCAGTTATGCTCTGTTTGCTGAAATTGTCATCTCTAGAGGGACAGAAGATAGAGACAGCATTGTTATGACATATCAGCCAAGCACTGAGGCTTTCCAACAAAAACTGGCTTGCACAATAGTTTAACTTGTCCAGACTCTCTCTCTCTCTCTCTCTCTCTCTCTCTCTCTCTCTCTCTCTCTCTCTCACACACACACACACACTCTCTCTCTCTTCTGTTCCTTTTCTTTCCTCTCCTTATCCTCCCCTTTATCTTCCCTTTTCTTATTTGTCTTCTCCGTTTCCCACACTCTTGCTCTCTCTCTGTCTCTGCCTGCCAACTCCTGATGCTATTTTGCAGTCATGTCTGATTAAAACCTTGTCTGTGACAGCGGATGTGTTCTGTAAATGTGTTTTCAAACAAATCTGCTGTCTAATTATCTGGCACGCCGCTTGATATGGGTTCCTGCGTCTTGGGAGACTGGAGAGCGCGAGAGAGAGAGTGATAAAAACAACATTCAGAGATTACAAGAGGAAAGAGAGAAAGAAGTGCGGCAAGAGATGGAGATGGAGAGAGAAGTAGGTAGACAGAGAAAGGGACTTAAAAAGAATATCTTGGCCCAGGCCGTAGCGTAACGGTCTGGGCACCGGACTGGTGATCCAGTCGCGGTGTGCGCGGGTTCGACTCCCGGACCCGACACGGCCTTTACCGCATGTCATCCCCCCATCTCTCTCCCGTTTCCTGTCAGCCTACTTTCTATCCCTTAAAAAAATCAATAAAGGCGTAAGCCGCAAAAAAAAAAAAAAAAAAAAAAAAAAAAAAAAAAAAAAAAAAAATATCTTGTGATAGAACTAAGAACAGAAAACAAGTATAAAAGAATAGCTGGACTGTGCATGCCATTTCCCCATCCTCATCTTCGCTTAGTCAAAATGCCAGTGTGGTAACAAAGGCAGAGGTATAGTCATTGTATTTCTTGGATACTGAAAAGTTGGGCAATTAAAATGGATTTGGGCAAAAGAGAGAGACAGAGACAGAGAGGTGCTTAGACAAATGTAGATTGTGTCACATAGCGGTATCGCTCACTGAAAATAATAGATCTCTGTTATTTTGTTGATATGGTTGAAAGCTATTTAAGTGTGATTTTTCCTTAGTCTATTCCTGTGGTAGCAACCAATTCATTGTCTCATACTCATATAGTTGCAAGCAGCAAAAACAGTGCTAAACACTATACATAAACAATATAACAGGATGATAATAATAATAATAATCAAAGCTGCAAGCAGCGATGACCGGCCCTTGCACGTATGTGCATGTTACGGGCAAATATTGACCAATCAGAACAGGGAGCATGCATTCACTCTACTGAAGGATTTTCAACTGAGTCCAGTAAGGTGACTCATGACTAAGTTTATGGCAAATGATAGAAACTATAACATATTGACCAATCAGAAGAGTGGGAGGGGCTAAGTTTCACCAATGAAAGACAAGGACACCACCCACGAGTCTGTATGACAAACCGTTGAAAAGTTATAGCAAAAATAAGAACTATCAAATATCAACCAATCAGAAGAGGGGGCAGACTGCCAAGTCTGTACGAGTGTACGTCAATCAGTTCAATAATTCAAATTCAATTCAAATAAAAAAATTTTTTTGATCTGCTATTTTCACTTCCTGTTTGGCTTTGAAGTTTGACGCTTCACCATGGTCACGCCGTACGAAAACTCATGATTTTGATAACCTTTCGTCATTATTCGTCATCTTTTGTGTACGCTAAGCAAGTTTTATTTGGAATGGACCATCATGCTAGGAGGAGTTCATTAAAGTGCGACCCGTGGAAATGGCATAAACTGATTTCCTGTTAGGTTTAGGTCATGGCGCCAAGATACTTTTTGTAAGTCGTGACATGATACAAGTGTGTACCAATTTGCATACATGTAGGTGAAACCGTATTGTGGACTTCAAGCAGAAACCTTTGTAGAAGTAGGTCGGTATCGGCCAGTAAGTCTGTCCCCGTTACAATGCGCTAGACCCCTGGGAGATGGATTGCTGAGGTGGAGCGCCACACCTAGAGTACCATCAGCTCCCAGTGCACAAATTGCCGCACGCAAGCCATGCTACTCATACGTTGAGTTGGTGGTACCCAGGATCGAACCCATGAACTTGTGGTCCAAAGGCTCTACCGACTGAGCTACCCAGACACATTTTTTGAGATGATTAAAATACGTAAGGGTTTGATGAGGTTTGATGAGGTCAGATCAACATATGGAATATCAGAACAGGAAGGACGGGTGGGGAGGATCAACATATGGAATGTCAGAACAGGTCAGCTGGTTTGAGGTTTGAGGTCAGATGTAGAGTTGCTGGCCGGCTCCATATATGCAGATCTAGGTGATGATCGAACCAACAGAAAATTATATGGCCATATATTGGCATTCCCATATATGGGGAAGGGCCCCTGGCGATGTCGTCTACGTCGCGACTACATATATGCCCATATATGGAGATCCCTGGTGATGTCACGTGATGCCACATGATGTCACGATGCATGACCATGAATCGGTTTGAAGGAAAAGGAAGTTCCGGAAGATTTCTGACTACAAAACAATACTACAACATACGTAGCGATATCAACCGCTCCCGACCGGTTCATGAACCCGAAATGGAATGGTGCCCAGGCTAGCGCCTTGCACACAAGTAGGCCATGTATGACCTACTTGTGCGCAAGCAGAGCACGCCATGAGGTGCTCTCACAACTCCTAGAGTCCTACAGCTATACTAACTAATGTCTCATACAGCTGCTGTTCTAAATCCTTTAGGCCTGTTATTGACCTTATACCAACCTTGAAACGTACAGTACCTTAGTTACGTCACCAAGAATGGTGGTCCCTTACTGGCTGTTGATGGTGTACTTGCTTTTATTATTACTGCTTGCGCAAGTAATAATACAAATACTTTGTATTACTATTATAGAATTATTATAATGAAATACTGGATGTAATAAAAATATTGAAATAAAAACAGCTAGAAAAAAAAGAAGAAAGTAATAGAACAGGTAAAAAATGCACAGGGAAATGTGTAGGATATATGGAAGAGTGGGATTTTTTTTTTTTTTTTTTCATAAAATATTTTTTTCTTTTGTTTTTTTTAACTCTCCAGTGCCTATATTCATGTGAATATCCCCATGTGTATAGTTAGTCACTGTTTTGTCCATGCACATGCTGTCTCCTCCCAATCAAATGATGTTGCCAGCCACCTGCCACTCTTCTCACCTGACAGTGAGGACTTTTTAACGGGATGGCGTAATGTGCAGAGGAATGGGGAAAAAAACACCATCCCACGATTCCCACCCATAAACACGACCAATTGTTTTGGTTGGAATGCCCGGGCCAAGCCAAATAAGGCACCACTTCCCTTCAGTCCATCCATGGCTGATGGGCAGGAACTTTACCCCTGTGCCACCCAGATGCACTGCTGATTTAATCTGACCAGAATATGTGAAAATCCTTCTGAATGTAATTTGTAATAACACAGAAACAGCATGTTTCTGTGTGTGCCTCCCCTCTCTCCCTCTCTCTGTCTCCCCCTCTCTCTCTCTCTCTCTCTCTCTCTCCCTCTCCTGTTCTCCCTTTGAGCTTCTTCGGTGGTTAGTGGGTACTGTGTTTACTGTATGAGCGTTGCATGTTTGGCCTGTTATTGTCTTGTATTTATTGTTACTGGCCGAGCTGTGTTACTTATTTGCCTCTTCTCGTGGCCAGTTCACACTTGTAAAAGAGACTTCAGTCTCAATGTGGTTTTTACTGGTTAAATAAAGGTTAAAAAATAATGAAAAATAAATAGAAGTAGAATGTGGGGAAATCCTCAAGGCTTAAACAATTAGGAAAAAATGGAGCCTGGGGTTAGAATTATGCCTGATTTGGAGAGGTGGTCTGGCTCCCAGAATGCGTTTTGTCTGTCCGATGGGTTTTTCTTTCTCTAATAGTGTAGTAAGCAGCTACCTGATACATGGGTATCAGTCGGTATGGCCTGCCGTCATGTTCCATTATTTTATTAGCTCCAGTTGAAGTCTATTGAAAGGGAGGGAGAGGGAGGTTCAACATTAACACACACACACACACACACACACACACACACACACACACACGTCCGTGTGCATGGCATCGCACACCCTTGCAGACTGCACACACACACACACGCGTGCACGCACGCACACAGACACACACAACTCTTTGATACAGTCAGAAATTAGAGCAGATAATTAGTCAATGTGGATTGTGGGTTTATCTGTTCCTTTATTGGACTTATCCCAGCATGAAAGCTTGATGGAAAATTACATGAGGGGAGTTGAGGGAGGGGGAAGCATGAGAACGATGAGAGGACATGCATAAATAGACTGGGTCTATCTTGTGTGTAGACTGGGTCTATCTTGTGTAGACTGGGTCTATCTTGTGTGTAGACTGGGTCTATCTTGTGTGTAGACTGGGTCTATCTTGTGTTTAGACTGGGTCTATCTTATCTTGTGTGTAGACTGGGTCTATCTTATCTTGTGTGTAGACTGGGTCTATCTTGTGTATAGACTGGGTCTATAGCTTGTGTGTAGACTGGGTCTATCTTGTGTGTAGACTGGGTCTAACTTTTTTTTATGGTAAATTAATGCCCTATTGTAGGCCTACTTTTTCGTACCACAGTGTCATGCAAAAGTAGCAAAAATCTACTGTTGTAGCTAGTTTGTGACTAAATAATAACTACATTGGCATTTGTTTTTCCATTTCCTGAATAGTAACAGTTTTGGCATAGTAAAGTTTCTGCCTAACAGTGATGTGTCTGTGCATGTGTGTTGCCTTATTTTTGCATCAATGTATTTCGTGTGCATAAAGCCATCCATATACTGTATATTACCTGGGTCTTTCTCATTGACCCTAGTTATCCAACCATGGACACAGCATCTGCCATTTATATATTCAGGCATTTCGCAGATGTTCTTAACCAGGCTTACAAAGTGCAAGCTTGCAAGCTAAGTGGCATGACAGGGTCATGTAAAGTCAATGCAAAGGATATCAGATAAACATCATAGACACTGTGACAGAAGTGATAGAAGGAATGAGAGATTCCAGGGGGTTAGCTAGATAAAACTTTTAGAGGAAAAAAATTGAGGTTGTGGGAAGACAAACACTGTTCGATGTCAGGCAGGCATGCAGCGATGCTTTCTTCAACATGTGTGGCAGAGGGAGGGAAGGAGAAAAGCAGTTGGCCAGTAGGAACATTGGACAGCCAGGTACTGTAGCAGCTCCAACTCAAAGACCAGTGCCATTTGGTTTGACCGTAAGCAGCAGCATGTGCCGAACATGCATGTCTATATACTATTCAGTTTGTGTCTTATTCAGTTTTGTGAATTCGTATGAGAGAGAGAGAGAGAGAGAGAGTGTGTGCGTGCGTGCGTGTGTGCGTGTGCGTGCGTGCGTATAATACAAAAAAGGCATGGTGGCACCGATTTATTAAAAAGAATGCTAAAAGGATAACCAAAATAAGCCCTCAGGGCACATTCTGGTGGCATAGTAGTCACCCGTAACGAATTTGACTCCATGTTTGTGCCAAAACTAGGTTCAGTGAGATCAGTCAGGTTGTGACATGGTGTGCCTGTGTGTCTTTTGCGCTATTGAAGTAGTCTGACAGGGTATCTCTGTTTTCTCACATACAGTACAGTATGTAAGACCAGGCCCATTGCCAGTTGTTGCCAGTTGTCATCTGCCTTGAGCCATCCCACCCTATACTATAGCATAATGAATGAGCAGGGTTTAGGTGAGTTTGTTTGTTTTATTTTGTTTTAAAAGGTCTGCAGTTTAGTTTTTAATGCCTTTGAGGTGCTAATGTACTTGGATGAGCTCCTGCTAGTGTTCCTACTGACCATGAGGAGATCCAGAATAGAAAACTTGTTCTTTGGTTGACTTTTCTGAGACAATGCCTTCTAGGATACAACCCAGGTAATTTCATCCTTCATTGTGATGACATTGACCCACTTTGACCATGAAGTCTTTGGCCTTGCAGAGGTTTATTCTGGACACAAAAATAATGTATTCCGTTTTGCCTATAGGTGTAGTACTGATTTGTTATCAGTGAGCCAGGTGCATATTCTACAGAGTTCAGAGCCTCAACCTGCAATTTATCCTTGCCCGAGACCAAGAGTGCCGAGTCGTCCGTGAACAAGAACAGATTGGAATACATGCTGATGGCAATGAAGAGTTAGAAAGAAAGAAAATAATAGAGCGGAAAACAACAACTAAAGAAGTTAAACTCAAATATTCAATGTCCAATATACATAGTTAAAAGATAGCCATGATAAATATCATAGCTATACAAAAGGCAGAAATGCATTGTCCAATGCACCATGTCTCTGCAGAGCCATATAGTAAGACAGAGTTACGACAACTCCATTCACTTCATAGGGCCAGTCCAATGGCGGCTCTTCTACATGCATAGACTTCTATTGGCGAATAGTGACAAAGGCCTGAACCGGAAGTTGACGGAATGCATTGGAGTCTATTCAGTATTTTAGTGTGACATAAGCACCCCCTCCAGAGATACTTCTGGGTCCTACTTTTGTGTAGCTTTTGTGTTCCCATAGAGTTATAGGCCCTCATTTATCAACCGTGCGTACGCCAAAATATGGGTGCACGCCGACATTTTCGACATTTACCATTTCCGCCAAAGCTTGAAATTTAACTTGAGTAGGACAAAAAGTCACGTCTGGTCGGGAGCTGTCGTAGCCTACGCTTTGTCCTTGGCTGTTTTTCTGTCGTACACATGCGGAGCAGCATTGTCTGAACTGCTGACACGCTGTCACAGGCATCTAAACATATGTTTTCACTCCTAAAATGTTAATATAAAACTGTATGTGTATGTAAAAAACTTTACAAGTAATTAAAATCGCACAATTAAAAACAATATAACATGTTTACAATGTATTAGTTTGTGCTTAATCAAACAGTGCTTTACTGGCCTTGTTATGCGAGCGCACTTGTGAGATGATTTTGGAGCGCATGCGGTGATGCGGCATATGTGATTATGATATCATAAAAAAAGGCATAAATGGACTGCACGCCTTTATTTCCAAGTGACAATGACAAGCATACAGCTTGCCTATTTGCAAGTAGCAGGCTATATGTGTAAGGGGGCTTAATCATTCACCATTTAAATAAGTGCTTTGACAGTTCAGATAAAAGGGAGATCATTTTCGGGGGTCGGGAGGACGGGACCGTGGCATGCGTCGCCAACACATACCAGCACACATGCAAGCGGCAAGCCTTCATCCATATGTTTATGATTCGTTCATCAATGATCAAATCACTACATTGATTATGACTGCCTTGATGAGTCGACATGATAGCCTATCTCTCATGCAGGCATCACTGAGTGACCCACAGGACTTTAATATCACAGCAGTGCGCAGTCTGGTAACAAGCAGTCTCACGTCTTCGCCGTGCACTGCGCACGAATGGGTAAAATTAATATAGGCCAGCCTACAAACTAATTTCATTCATGGCGATGCGATGTCGATGTGTCATGTAGGTGCGTGCGTACGTGGACATGGCAGCAAGGCAAGCGAGGTGAGAGGGAAACAGACAGGGTAGGCCTACAACTTTATTTAATTCATGCAGGTGTTCGTTCTTTATTTATTTAACAAGACACCAGTTAGTTGGGCTTGCAAGTTGCGTCTGTGTGTGTGTGTGTGTGTGTGTGTGTGTGTGTGTGTGTGTGTGTGTGTGTGTGTGTGTGTATGAGAGAGGGGGGTGAGGCGGGCAGCAAGGCACGGGAGAAACCTTTTTCCCTGTAACCATGGTTTCCACAGGTCGTATTGCATGTGTTCATGTCGCAAAAACGAGGGCGAGGCTTGATTTCATAGGGCGTGCCAGATAGATTTCAGCCGTCACATTTATTAACGTCAGAACGAAATTAAGGAAGGATCAGCTGTTAGCGATCACTTTATAAATGCTGTGGCGACGTGGGTGTACTACGAAACCTGCACTCGAATCTGTGGCAGATTTTACACTAGATTTTACATACTGTGTCCCTCCGTCGGACTAAATCTGAGACTAAAACAACCATGAAAGTCTAATTTTACCGCTTTCCTTGCAACAACAAAGCTACTGGTCTCCCAAATCTGTCTGCAACAGCATGATCTTGTAGACCAAGTGTTTGCCACTGCTGGAACTAGTGCCCCATCAGGACAAACATCAAGCATAAACATGACAGAGGCGTGAAATAGACCCATGATGAAAACAAAGGCATGCAACCCTCACTATGCCACAGTTGCCACTACATACTGTAAGTGTTTTATAAAATATAAAGATCGGATCTGGAAAAATCGGTATCAGCATGTCTCAAAATCAAATGATCGGAATCGGATCGCGATCACGTTAATACAGCTCATATATATATATATATATATGAGCTGAATTCTAATCTAATTCTCAAATCTACATTTGACGTAAATTTTCCTTTCATTTTCAATGGCATTTAATGTTTGTGTTTCCACAAAAAGACGATTTGTTCAGACTCATATGACGTTAATTCTCCTTTCATTGTCAATGGCAAATGTGACAAGAGTTCAGCTGTATATAGGAGGCCCTCAAAAGGACTTTTGTCCATAATAGTCTCTTGTGCATATACGTCGTTTAGCAGCAGATATCAAACATTATGACATTGTAACTGTATCTTATATACTCAAAGAAATAACACGGTGGGGTGGCCTGTGTCATCAAGACAGCCTAGCACTGGCTGGGGCTCAGCACTTGTTGAACAACCTGATGGTTGTCATGTGGAAACTGTTCAGAAGTCTGGTGGTATCGTTTGCCTGGCCGTGGCCGCAACACTGGTGTGAACAGATTGTGTTTGGAGTCATAAGTGTCCTTCGTGATCCGCTCAGCTATGGCTACATACCGCTTCTTGGATATTCCCTGGAGCGACGGACGCTCATGTCTGATGATGTGCTGGGCCATCTTTAATGCTTTCCGTTTGAAGGCGGATGATGTGCTGGGCCATCTGTACCAGCCTCTTTAATGCTTTCCGTTTGAAGGCGCTGCTATACTCAATGGTGCTATTGTACAATAGCCTGAGGATGTGGGGGCTCACACTGACTGTCTTCATGCGGTGGAGGCAGTGGAGGCATTGCTGAGGCACGCATGTGTAAGCTAAACAGATACAGTATAAGAAACTCGGAGGGGAAGTGACGTATAAGCGCAAAATGGCCCCCTTGTGAATATGGAAAAGGTTTGCCAAGGTTTTAGGCTGAGAATGATACACATAACTGCAGGGCACATGGGGCATTTGCATATTAACACCGTTCCCACAAGCAGTTTTGCTGTCCTAGTTAAAAGAAGAGTGTAGGACTTTGACAAGGACTTTGGCTCAATACAAAGTTTGGAAGTCAACACCAAAATGCAAAGAAACTTTCACTGCAGTTCGTTCTGCTGCTACTGCAGAGTCACTCCTGCCACACCTACGATACCCAGTAGTTTTCTGTGCATTTTGCTTGTACCTTCATTTAACTAATAGCCTGTTCCATCTTGTTCAGCAGAGGGCTGCTGTAATCAACCCCACTGACATAGTCTGCCAGTTCATCCATCCCTCCATCTCTGTCTCCTCATCTCAGACTCTCTATGCAACTCTTATTTTATTTTTATTTTTTTTATTATTTTCATTCCTTTCCTATGTTTTGATGTTTAATTTCAGTTTAGTTTGTGACTTCCTTCCATTCACAGGGTGCTGTGACAGCAGCCATGGAGCCCAGTCTGTCTCTCCAGCCCTCCAGTATAATGGCTCCTCTCGCCCAGCAGATGAATCACATGTCTCTTGGCACCACAGGCACTGTGAGTCTCCCCATTTAAACCTTTTTTGAATAACATTCATATGAAATTGCGTAAAGTGTGTATACCATTGCTAGGGATGAGGAATGAATTGTGTGTCATATTGTGCCCATAGACCAAACCAAATTTCAGAAAAAAGACCAATGTGCCAATGAAAAAATCAGCCAATTAATCTCCACTACTCAAAGTTTGTATCTACTGTCTATATGATTTTCTCTCTCTCTCTCTCTCTCTCTCTCTCTCTCTCTCTCTCTCTCCCCCCCCCCCCTGCAGTACATGACTGCTGCAGCAGCTGCACCTATGCAAGGAACCTACATTCCCCAGTACACTGCAGTGCCTGCCTCTGCCATCACAGTGGAAGTAAGGACAAAACTATGTTGCCATGTTTGCTGAGCATGCCTTGATGGCATCCATCGTGGTAAAAGTATACTACAAAACAGTTTTACTTTACTCTCATACAGTACCATCGCCTCAACTGTCAAATCATGTATGATCAAACACATATTGATTGATTGATTGATTGAGTGATTGAGTGATTGATTGATTGATTGATTGATTGATTGATTGATTGATTGATTGATTGATTGAATGATTGATTGATCCATTCATTCATTCATTCATATATACATACATTCATGCATACATTCATTCATACATTTATTCATTAATTTATTTATTTTTATGTGTCACTGATGTAAAGTGAAAGGGCTTGTTTTAAACAGCCAACTATTGTATCTATCTGATTCGTCTTAACCAGTTAAATCCTATATTTGCTTTGTTGGCTGGGATCACCTCCTATCCTCGGAAATGCATAGCCAAGCTACATATTTTCACAAATGTTCATCAATTATGCAATGTCCAAATTTGGGATGCTAGGGTTAATAAATTGCTCTTTCTGTGTCAGGGTGGTTTGACAGAAGCTTCTCCACAGCCAGCCCTTCCATCCTCACAGGACCCCAGTGGACAGCAGCCGTTACCAGTGGACAACACAGGGGACCATGCTACAGCCTACACCTACCAACAAACTAAGTATGTTTCGGATACTGGCTCCCAACCAAGCTCTGGAACAAGTACAGAGCAGCATAGACTATATTCGCACAGTGGACATAACTCTCATGTCATATGTGTGGGTTGGGAAGAAATGCCACCCCAATGTGTTGGCATTTCATTAACTTAATAGCAAAATGGCCACTGTGTGAATATGGTGAATAGAACTTAATAGACATCTAATAGATAATACTTAAATTAAATTGCCACAGTCTGCAAAGCACGTTTTCTTGCTGGTAAACATGGGATGTTTTGTCTGCCTTTTGGAAGAGTAACATTTTGTTATCGATTTCCCAGTGGGCCTTTTCTGAATTTGTCTTCCTCTTGTGTCTCGTTCAGATAAGCAGACGATGGGAGGGTTACTGCTGCACTGCCTTGAGAGAGAGGGACTGCACTGAGGCACCATGGGCACACAGAGAGAGTCAAAAAAGAAGGTGAGCTAGATGGACGACAGTGAGAAGAGAATGCTTCCACTTTGCACAGGCACCAACAAAAAAAGAGGAAAGAAAGAAAAACGAAGGAAAAAAAATATTACAGTTGTATTTTCTACTCGGTCTCTTTGAGAAACAAAAACAGGACAAAGTAAAGACGGCAGGCTAAGCTCAAGTGGACTTGAACTGCAACTTTATTATCTGTCACCATAAGATTGGAGCGTGACAATAGACTGAAGCAAAAGTCAAACAATAAACTATATGGGAATAAAAGAACATTTGAATGTGCCGATAGATTTTCAAACTTTTTTATTAGAAAAGGAAGGAAGTTTAAAAACTTCAAATAAAAATAAAATAAAACAGGTTGTCTTCCTTTGGTATTAAGCTACTTTATTTTCCTTGTTTTATGAGTTTAGTAGTTTTCTAGAATATAAATGTTTTCTTAAATCTTTATTGCCTTAAGTTTCTCAGACTTTGGGGGGGAGGGGATTTTTCCATTGTCTTGAATCGTTAAAAAAAAGAAAAGAAAAAAAATGATTTGAGAGGTCTTTGGACATTTTAGATCATCAGAGATGAAATCTTCAAATATCACTGTACAGGTTAAAGATGCGGCTGTATTTGTATGAAGATTTTAAATTATGTGGTAGGTTGCAACTTGTGTGGGTAAAATAAATCTCCTTTAAGGAAACAGGTGGGAATAATGAAGCCACTGCTTCATGGTAAATGCAGTTATAATTTGTTTATGAAGAAAACATGTTTCTCCATGGCATTTTTTTTAAAGAAACTTGCAATTGCTTCATGAGCTTCAAAAGAAAATAGTTGTTTTGCCTGCTTTGCTTGTATCATTACAAAAAACAAAACGGAAAAACCCAAAACAGATCTGATAAGGAAAAAGTATAGACTTTTTAGAAGAACTAATGTGTGCTAAAGCAATAGTTTTAGGGAAATTGTCACAATTTTTTTGTCTTTGTTAGTTGTTGTTAAATACACGCAGCCTACAGGTGGCACATTTTATACCAAAGATGGATAAAGACTGGGAATAAATAGAATATTATTTCCTTATTATTCTTAAATTCAATGCTGACATTTTTCATGCTTGTCATGTTGTCAGTGTGTGTTGGAAAAATTCAGAAGTGACAGACAATATATGTCACAAATGCACACACCTGCCTTGACTGCCGGAAATTGGAGCTTGCATGTGTTTTCTTTTCCATATAATTATGATTCACACTTGGTGACGTTCCACAACAATGAATAGAATAGAAATGTTTGGCAATGGTCTAATGCTCATAGAGCAGTGTTACTGTTACTGTTCACAGGATCTGTGAATACAACCCACTATTCTATTTTAAATATAAACAGATGGAAAGGAAGGGATACACATACACTACACCTTTTTGGGGTTTTAGCTACTTTGACTGTCATGATCTATCTCTCATCGAAAATGCAATGTAAGGCAATGCAATGTAACTAACTTTCTTAAAGCCTCATTGTGCGATATGCAGCTTCAACAATCAGAATAATACGTTCTGTAACAAAATAAATCAGCTCTCCCTCTCCTCTTCATATACACCAACTACTTGGGCTGGATAATCTCGCATAGGGGGAAGCGCAGCAATGGGATGGGGTGAGTGATAATGGGGTGCGCAGCAATGGGGTGGACATGTCATGGTCATGTCATGTCATTCTGGGAATCATTTGATTGGCTATTTTCAGCAAACAGATTTGTGGTCAAGGGAAAAAAGTAGAGGACCAAGTTTAGACCACTGGGGGACCCCGATCACTGTTTAAGAGGTGTCATTAACAATAACAAATCTGGGAGGCTCTCAGGGAGAGGAGCCTCAGTTTTTATGTTGAGCTTAGAGTCATTAACTTAGAGACATTGACAAAACGATTTTGAAAGGAGGTGGGAGAGAAAACAACTAGCACATATATTTATTGATGGTGTTGTGTCTCAATTAAACCATAGTATTTCTATGAAAATATCGCACAATGATGTAATGATGGTTGGACAACAGTTGGGAACATTGATATGTCCATGCATTGTATTATTTCAACCTCAGCCAAGCAACATTATTGTTATGCCATTGTCTTGCCAAACTCAAGCCATTTAAAATGTGAGCAGGGTAATGATCTGTGTTACAGTCTGTGGGCTATAAGTAAAGGGCATTTCTTTTGAACTGAAGGTCTACTCAGAATGCATTTCAGCTTATTGTATGACATCATCTTCTATGAGGAAAAAGACAAGAAACAACAACATATATTTTAGTTTCTGTGTTGCCTTTTTTGAGGACTGACTTTGTGAGAGCTGCTATAATCTGGTCAGTATTGAGGAGCCAGGTTTTCTTGCCTCATCTGTGTGGGAACAAGTTGCCCAGCAGGGGGCAGCAACAACACATTCAAAACCAGTTTGGAAAATTTTAGATTAGATTATGGAAATTATTGTAAAGTTCCTATAGAACACCAACCTGTCAGCTGGGGCCCACTAGTGGACCACAATGGTATTGCAAATGGGCCCTCAAATAATTGGCAAACACCTATATATATATATATATATATATATATATAAAATTGACATGATATTTTTTGTTTAAAACCTTGAAAAATGTGTTTTCATCGTGATACTGATAAATATGAACTTAAAGTATAGCCTACTACATTAGGTCCAAGCCAGAACACAATCGATTGAGCCATATCCAGAAAGGCTTGGGAATCACTGCTGTAGAATGCACTTGGCAGTGCAACTAGCATAACGTTTTTATGCTTACAGCATGTTTCCTCTTGACATTGAAACGGAGGACATGCCAAATGCCAATATGGGCAATCACAATGTAATTCAACATGTACTGAAATGTGTACTGAAAGGCTCCTTTAATTCTGAAGTATTGTTTAGTAGCCTACTAAACAATACATGGCCCATCATACTGCATGTCTACACCGAAAAAGAGAGTTAGTTTAACTGTGAGAGTTGCACTTGGAGTAAAATGTAAGTATTTTGCTGTGTACATATTCTGTCAGTCAGAGTATGGTTATAATTACAGCAACAACTGCTCTGAGGGCACACATTCAGAGGTTTGCCCATCTGGCCCTGGCAGGAAGGTATTGGAGAGACAATAATAAAGAAGCATGCTAAAGTTATGGTTCAACCAAAATCATGTAGAAACAGTGAAACCTCTATTGGAAAATAAATTATTGCGCGTGCACGAATGAGAGAGAGAGAGAGAGAGAGAGAGAGAGAGAGAGAGAGAGAGAGAGAGAGAGAGAGAGAGAGAGAGAGAGAGAGAGAGAAAACTGATACAGAGAGAACAAAAGTAATATTTATGAGATCTTTTTGTACAGGTGTTTAAAAGAAGATGCAACAGAAATACTTTGATGATGCTATTTTTTTATTTGTTGCAGTCATATGCCTCCCATGTCTTTGAAATTGTGATTCTGAGAGTGTCTGTAGAACAAGTGGATGTTATTGTAGTTTGAAATGTCTTTTTCTTTGTGTTTTCTTTTTAAACAAATCTTTCAATAAAAAAGGTTTTAAAGAATGTGTGTACCAATTACTTTGTGCTAATTGAGTTTGTGCGAGCCACACTAGTGAAAAATATTTATGAAAAAGAAAATTCCATAGTAAAAAAAATCCATTTTTCTGACTAGTGTTAAATAAATTATATAAGTTTGGTCTATGAATTACATAGTATAGTCTAATGGCCACTGGAAAAATATAATGTTAAATCACCCCTTCATCAAGTTTTAATAATTTTGCATTAAAGGTATATTCAGTGATTTCACTCAAAAAATCTTAGGTTTCGTTTTTGGCTGGGACCTAAGCCTTTCATCCAATCAGGATAGAGAGCCAAAAACTAAACCTAAGGTTTTTTGACCCCCAGGGGTTAACTGGGGACAGGGAGGAACTCCTTATATGGTCAGCACACTCTATAGTAGAGCGGATTATCACAACAAAACAAAAAAATAAGTGATATTTGAATTAAGTGAAATCACTGAATATTCCTTTAAAGATGCACATTTTCAAATCTGCAAGGTGTTCAGATCTAAAACTCACTGTTTTAGACTGAGTAATAAATGAAGAATGAATGGATCTAATTTTATTTAATTCATGATCTTTATAATTTCACAGACAAATTACACTAAAGACAACGGACAATAATCATAATATGAATACTACTGTACAGTAATGTAGCCTGGGCTGGCGTACCAGATTAAACACATACATCACCCCAGGCCCCACCACACCACTGCAAGAACTAGAACATACTGTACAGAATAATGCATACTTCCTACTTAAAACATCTGGTGTTTTGTTTTATCATGCAACATTCTGTGAGAAATGTGCAGGATATGCATTTTTTTGCCCTCTTTTGTTGATAACACACAATACATGTTAAACACAGAAAGTTCTTTAGATACTTGCCCAATTTTCTTTTAAGAATGAGACATGCATTCCAAATGGGGTTTTTTGTGCTAAATATATTTCACATACATTTGTGGGGGCATATCAAAGAAGGATATCCTTTCAAATTAGCTATTGAGTATGTAGCGCCCTAATATATTACCTCAGTCCTTCCAAAAATAATTGGAAGGACTAAGGTAAAAAAACAACTGGGAAAAAACATTGTGCATATATAGTTTACTTCATTAGAATTGTCATTCCACCTGGCAGCTGTGAATGTTATTTTTTATTTTATTTTAATATAATTATACTGTTTTATCAACACTGTTTGCTGTAGTATTCCAGAGTTGATCAGTCTGTGTGATTGTGTGACAACATTTTCATTTATTTGCAGCATTTTCAAAGGCTATTTGGAATGGGATCAAGCTCACAATGCATTGCACAATGAGCACTTTTACTATTTGTAAGTAAAGTACAGTAAGTAAGTATATTTTGATGCAGATATTTTTAAAACCTTTACTACAAGTACATTTTGAATAACAGACTTTCACTTACTTAAGTACTTGTAACACAGTATTTTTTACAATGTTGTATATTCATTTTCCTTTACTTAAGTAAAACATTACAACAAACAAGTACTTTTTCCACCATTACATTTTTGGCATGTGACACCATTGTACAATGAAGTATAAATCTTTAGTCTACAGAAAATAAGGGACACACTTTGCATGGCTGTAATCCTCTGTACATAATTGTCCATCAATGCCACCACACACACAATGCTAAAGGTATTGGGTGAGGCGAATGTTGAATTTGGAATTGTCAAGGTCCTGGAATGTTACATCATAAACAGTGCTGCATATGACTTTGACGTCTAGTCCTTCATATTATATTGTAGCTTTTTACAAAGAGGTACAATTTGGTGCATATATATGAAAAGCGTGTGTGTGTGTGTGTGTGTGGGATATGTAAACCAATCACTGTAACAGTCTGACTTTAAAAGAAGAATATATCCCCCTCTAGTGGAAGACAGTAACATATACAGATAAGGAGAAAGCGGAATCTGACTTCGCATTAAACCATGACAGAATCTCAGATCCAAAGCCAAATTGTGAAATAATTATTTGCTCTCTATATTCTAACATTTTATAACTGCTGCAGGTGAAAAAAGGCACAGGACAGGTGCCTAGGCTACAAAACCATATAGGCTGCCACTTGCAGTGCACGTTCAAGAGAAGTTTAATTAAAGCAACAATGTTTCGGTCGTGTAGACCGAAACATTGTTGCATGGCAGTGGCTTAAATAGCTTAGCTTCATTCACATCATCCCTAAAGCCTATACTGCTTGTGCAAGGAGGCACTGTGATTAGCCAGTGCTCTTGTTCAAGGACACGCTGTGACTGCAGGCCACAGTGGCCAGTAGCCACTTTGACCCCAAAACATGTGGCCAGTAGCCACTTTGACCCCAAAACATGATTCATGATTCTGTGCTTATCGGGACGTAACTCGAACAGTGAGTCGGCTCAATTGAACTTTGCAACGTTCGGCACGACTCGCTTGGCGGTGCTTCTCGTGGCTCAAGTTTCCTTGAGACTCTCGCGAGTCTCTGTCGTGGTCAAAAACTGCTGTAAAGACGATTTATTTCACAAATCCGAGTGCCTGGCAAGTTCCAGCTTCTAATTCCAGTTCCATCCAGTTGCTTCTGCGCGGCTGCCTCTTAAGAGCTGTGTACGAAAAGACCCGCCCCCACCTTCCTCCGATTGGCCTACTCCGCTCTGTGACGCATACGGAAGCTTCTGTGACGCACGTGGAAGCTTGGCATTCCGTGTGCGTCACAAAAGCTTGCCTCCTCTCGAGATACCCACGCCCCGTCTACCTTTCTATGTCTATGGTTATAAGCACAAGCGGTTTAGGCTTTGGTAGATGGAGAATGGCTGATTTAAGTAGTCACACCTGGTCTGAGTCAAACTGGACTGTGGGGGTGTGGCTGCGCAGTTGTGCGACAAGAAAATCGAGGTAAAACAGGATAAATCAGTCATCTCCACAAACATTCAGGGAGAGTCATTTCCAAGGCAACATTACACAAACGCGATTGCCCCAAGCTGTGACTGTTTTCCGCATCTGAATTTTTAAGTCACTTTATATCTAGGATCCAGTGGTGATCCTAGTCAGCGTTTACTTTCAAATGTAAAGGACTATATGTGCTTTCAAAGTACGTAGATTATAACCGATTCCCACACATCAGCATGCAACTCAGACGACACTGAGATGGGGCTTAAAGTGATGTAAATAGTCCTGCCTTTGTTGTAAAACCATGTTTATACAGCAACAACTTTGAGATGGCAGGATCTGAAGTTGCCATGGTTGCTTGACCAGGACAGGATGGACAATGTAAAACGATCAAGGCATGGTTTGTGTACAAAATGGAACAAACCATCTGTACACTCTCAGAGTTACATAAACACTTAAGATTTTACAGCATACATTGGGGTCCCAGAGACAAACATCAAATGGGGGTCTGTGGCCTGATGCATATCAAACTGGAAGTGCTTGAAATGAAATGAGGTGAAAAAAGGTTGAGAATCCCTGTGGGACAGTACATAATGGGACAGTACATAATACACAGTACATAATGGGACAGTACATAATACACAGTACATAATGGGACAGTACATAATCCCTGTGGGACAGTACATAATGGCTGTGGTTTAGTTATCCTGCCTCATCGTGTGGACAATCTGTTGTGCTTTAGATTTGGGCGAAAGAGTGACCGTTGATGGACTTCTAGCGGACATTCACTACCACGTTTTGAGAAAGCAGCATAGGTTCAATGCATTGTCTATGGAAAGGAGTGTGTGTGTGTGTGTGTGTGTGTGTGTGTGTGTGTGTTTGTGTGTGTGTGTGTGAACCCTAACCCTAGACCCAACCCTAAGGACAGTGGGGAACATAGGGATTGTCTCTCAGTCAAAGTAATCAATTAGTAGGCCTAATTGTCCCCAATGTGGTCAGTAGCAGTAGCGGACAATGCTGATGAAGAGTAAAACGACAGAAATGATGGTTAGCGCTGAAAAAAGGAAGATGAGTCCAGCATAGAGCGGGTTGGACATGGGGAACAACTCCTTGGCCTCTGATGGGAGCATATTGGAGGCACTCAGCATATAACCCAGACTCCACCCTACACTGGTATTCCTCACCTGCACAGAAGAGAACATCATGGTTAGTTTATATGTCATGTTGAGTGACATATAAACTAATGACTGTTAAGATTTGTTAATAAAAAGAGAAAAGAAAATCATGGTTAGTTTAAATTAGTTTGTCATTTATTTTTTGTTCCCTGCAATAGCAGATCTACAGGCTCTTAAACGGGTCACAATGTGACACATTGTGAGCTGGTAAATCTGCTATTTCGAAGGTTGTCATTTTTCGTCTTATGACATCCCAAGCCAAAATAGATTAGGGACAGCAGTTTTCAAACAGACAGGAGCCTCCATAGATTTGATGTGGTGCACAAAATTGTAATGAAAGCAACGCCTTTCTCAGTTGCGTGTATACTGTAGTAGTGACATATTGAACGTCTTCTACACAGCTTTCTGCTTTTAAGAGAACTGTCAAGTACTAGGCCTTTCATGTTGAAGTTACTAACCGAAGCCCTGAGGCCAAATATGAACCAGAAAAGCCATCTAGCATCCCTGTAAAGTCTCAATGTTGGCCTCTTTCACAGTACAGTGGCTACCAATTGTGTCATTAACAGACACCCCACAGCCATGACACGAGTGCACAGTAACTCACTTGTTGATGGAGTTCGGAAATCAGGGGTTGCTGCCAGCTATCAAGGGAAACCCTTTTGTTTTGAATGATTGAGTCTCAAAGGTTAACCCGTCTCTGGAAACAGTGGCAGTGGTGAGTCACAGTTTAAAAGAGCTACTATATGATGGTGTGAATCTCACCAAGCAGGAATCTCCTTCTGTTGAGGAGTTCCCTTGTGAAGGAAGTTCCATCTCTCCGGGGCATAACCGAAGCTTTTCATTCTCCCTTTGACATTTTTATATACCATAGATGGATGATGGAATATGTCAGTCAGCCTCTGGGGCTATACCACCAATGGATGATCTAGGGCTGACTCATGCACATACAGTTAGAGCACTGTTTCCCAAACAAACTTTAGTAAACATATTTGTGAGGTACTGTAGTATTCACTTATAATGACCAATTTTACACCACTTTAATGATATTACATTATGAAGATGTTAATAGGTGGTGTGCCATACTAACATAGTATATGTACACAATAGGCTATATGTGTCAAACATCTTCATAATATGTACTGTAATATTCACTCAATGGTATATTTGGAACTTTCTTACCTCACAAATACTCTTTACAAATGTTACCAATGTAAACTAATCCATTACTCTCTCTGAAACACAGAGAACCTTTTGTCTGAGATATTTGGCAATGTCTGTTTGGGACAAATTTGACCTATCAGGCACTAGGACTACTGTCTGTTTGGGACAAATTTGACCCATCAGGGACTAGGACATGGCATCACAATAATAGAGATAGTAGTAACTGTGTCTGTAATAGTGAAATAGTGAAATAGTGTACAAGTGCAATAGTGCAATACATGTAATAGTATAATGGTGTAATAAGTGTAATAGTGTAATAAGTGTAATAAGTATAATAAGTGTAATAGTGAATAGTGTAATTAGTATAACAGTGTAATAACCCCAATAGCCTACTGTGCCAAAGTTGGCACCTACATTTATATCTATTGTTTGTGCTAAATTCAAATTGAGTATCTCAACTTAATATAGCATCTGATTGATGGCAGAAACACAAATGATTTTTTTTTATCATTAGAATTTATTCAGTCCATAAGGGGATAAACATGTCTCCATTGCTATTTGTGTATTTCTGGTGGTGGGGATATACAATACATGCATAACTGACCCAGGCCTATAAGCTTTATGTACCTTGAATGTATTAATTAGTCCTATTATTCATCAAGAATGCATAATTGAGGTAGAGTTACCAAAATAACAATATTTAGAAAATTACAGCTTTTTTGTGTTTGCAAGAAAGGGAAGCAATTAGGAAAGCATGGTGTTCTTCCCAGTGGTCCTTCACCTACCTCTTTTTCGAAGTCAATGTTTTTCCAGGTCTCTTCATTAAACTTGTAACCATCTTTTAGTATGGTCAAAATATAGTGAGATGAGAAACAATATGTCTGGAGATGTTTTGGAGACACCCAATTCTTTTGTTCCTGCAGCTGAAAGACAGAATAACAAACGTCATATGTACACAATATTGATCATTTTATGAATTCTTACTACTGTATGTCCATGTACTGTAAAATGTCTGAACTAACTGAACTAACTGAGCAAATATTCATTCATAACCATGACTAGTTCTACCTACACTACAGTATCAGTGAGGTTTTGTGGTGTCAATATGGAAGTATGTGTAATAGTACAACACACAATGCTCTCCTCTATTTAACTATAAAGTTGTGAAATCTCTCATAGATTAATTCATCCTTCCACACTTTGTTTTGTAATTTTGCAAATTATTCAATGCATGTAGAAAAATAAACATTAGACAGTAAAGGTTTTCTTCAATTGTTGTCTAGTGAACCAGCGTGAACTGAACTAAAAGTAGTTACTCGGGTCTTTCTTCAAGTTCTGGCAGGCCTGGAATTTCGTCATTTTAGGGGCAAGGTCGTTTGGCCTTTGGCGTTCAAATTTGTGCCGCGATAGTTTTCCCCCCGGCCTAAAATATGATCATCACGTATTCTGATTATATAGGGGGAAGATCTTTTTTTTTTTAAGTGTACAGATTAAGTATAAAAATTATGTTTTTATGTGGCCAAACCCACCAGTTCATTAAGTATACCTGGTTTTCACCTTAGCACCACCCACCTGAACTTAAGCCTCGCCCACAGCTATTGTTGTATGATAAAGGTGGGGGTTAAGAGAGGGGATGATTCGATAAGAATTCAGAATCTCAACAAGTCTGGTGTTTAAAAACTGTATGGACAGGAGAAAACAATGAAATTAACTGGGCCAGTGTGTACCATTTTCAGTGAAAGCCTTCCCCACAAATCAACACGGATGCAGGGGTTTAAGTGGTTAAGTGCCATTTTGGCGTCAGGGCAGATCATGTTTTGGGGGACAGAAGGCCAAACTGAGAGGCCACGATGAGAAATCATAATCAAACTTACCACTGTCCAGTGTGTGTGGCAGAGTTTCTTTGTGCTTGCAATGAAGTGGTCAAGTTCTGAGGTACCAGGTATGCTGCTGAGCAGAGCCCTAGCAACGTAAAAGTATCCAGCGTATGCCTGTAGGGAGAACATTTTTAAATTCTTAATTATTATGGCCAATAATAATCATTTAAAACATACTGCACAATGCCCAATGTATTCTATAGCCATTTAACGAAGATGCTTTATTTTCTGTCTTTAAAGAAAATATCTCCAGTTTAAGTTGCATTTTTGTTTTGTTGTTCCTCATAATATTTGTATGTACACGTGTGGACGTGTATTGTCCATGTCCCTCCCACTCATATTCAAATCTCTCTCACTGGCCTAATAGGTTACGTGCAGTCTGCCTTCTCTGTCTGGAGTGTAAATAATGAAAAGGGTTTTGAAAGACAAGAAGAGGTCCTGCACACTGTCAGACACTTGCCAAAAACAATGTTGCTCTTAATTAGGTCGACGTTTCAGTCGCTTGCCTTAGACCTTCATCAGGACAGACATTGGATATTGTCCTGTCCATATGCTCTATTGCCCTACACACCTGTCACCAGCCTTTTGAGGTGTGCATCGGCCTTTTGCTATAATAGAGTGTAAATAAGCCACATAATGCATTGGTGCTGTCCAGGGTCCTGATGTGCCTGTGTGTGGCTGTGCATGTGTACACTGTGAGCAAGTGCAGAGTGTGTTTTCACAGAGACAATGAGAGTACAATATTTTAACCATGCGCTGACATTGTTTTTTTTGGGCATGCCATTATCGCACTACAACGTTGTGAGCTTGTAGATTGGCTATTTTTGCTATGTTGAGTGTGCGTGTGTGCGCGAGCGAGTGTGTGTGTCGATGCCAGTGATATCTGGCAGTCTGTCCATAAACTTGCTATTAGTGGCTTGAGAATCGCTGGCGTTTCAAAGAAGAAGGCCAGTCAGCTAACAAGATAGTGCTCCATCATTGCACTAATAACAGGTACCCCGATTGAATATGCTTCTTGTATCCTTAGGTGTCCTTTAGATTGAGCTTCTTTTATTTGGCTTATTGTGCTGACGTTAAGGTTTCTGTACCAGGATGTTATTGCCTGGGTGAAATAGGCTCCCTTTCCCCTCTCTCTACTTATCTCCCTCTCGTTTGCTCTCTCTCCCGCTCTCTCCCCCTCACTCTAAATTAATGACAGCAACTATTGATTATTTTCTTAGCGATTATTCTGTCATTGACTTTTTCAATTAATCAAATAACAATTTATATTAAAGAAAACCTATATATCGATCAACCTTATGTTGCACAATGGTGTCATGCAAAAAATAGTGAAAATATAAGCTCACATGTGAGCACATTGGCTTGTAGATCAGCCATTTTATTTTCACTCATATTATTTGATAATTATAGATTTAGAAATTATATGTAATCAATTAAATCGATTAGTTCAATGAAAGATTTTTACAGACTGCTGCATTTTCTGACCCGAATATCAGATAGAATTTCGGGTGCGCCATTTTTTCTAGTTTTTCCTAAAAACGCACAATGCAGTCTGCAAGGACCTAAATCCGAAAAACGCAGCAGTGTGCTCTGTGCTGCACCTCTACTCTAAATTAGGCCTTACCATAAAGCCCCCAGTGACCGGTGGTTGCTGAACTCCATTGAAGGAACAGTTGGCTCCAGAGCAGGCAGTGAAGTCAAATATGGACTGGACTATCTTCCTGCACTTGTCTGAGTCTGGGATTCCAACCATGAAAATGTCCTGGTCCGGGTTGAAGTCCTTTGGTTTGGTTGTGCATTCTGAGTCGTAGATAGATGAGGCCTTGACCGTTATGTTGAATCCTTCGGCGTAACAGGGGTTTTCAACGTAGGAAGGGTCAGAGGAGAGCTGGAGGTGTGAAGACAGGAGAGAAACAGGTTTATTATGGATAACTAAAACTAACAACATTACGAAAACTAGAATTGAGCAAAAGTTTTAACGTTAGTGGGTCGCACACACCAAGACTGCAGTTCGGCTATCCAGCCTTCATCAGTGTGGAGAGTGTTATGAATGTTATTTCCTTTTATGTGCAGTTGCACATAATCACCGCTAATCACCTCACATCCGGTGGGTGATCACAGATTGGAACTGTAATAAAGTCTGTTATCAATCAACCATGTGAGTATAGCAATTACATCTCAAAATATACATAAGCAAAAACAATTTCAGGATTGTTTAAACAAAGCTACAGTCCTCAGCAGGTCGCTGAGGACATCAGGCTTTTTTGCCATTCATAATTCAGTTACATACATTAGAATATAATAATTCTACCGTCAATAGCAACCACCCAATACATCATGTGCGTGGCACCAGGGAGACTATGCCCAGACATCCCCATTGCGGGATTAAATTAATTTAATTTGTTTTAAGTATTTAGAATGAATAATCCAATTAGTCAAAATGTAAAATGGTTAAAAAAAGAGGTAAATTGTGCATTTATATAACGCCTTTATCCAAGGCGCTTTACATAGATTGTGCATCCGTGCATCAATTCACCCATTCACACACACATTCATACATGGCGGCGGAAACCATGCATCCACCAAGCAATCAGGAGCAATTAGGGGTTCAGTGTCTTGCTCAAGGACACTTCGACACTAACTCTGAGGGAGCCCGGGTTCGAACTAGCAACCTTACGGTTACCATCCAGCCACTCTACCCCTGAGCCACCGCCACAATGTAAGGAAGAGACCAGGCATAGTACCTTTAAGTTAAGCATACGTTTTTATTAGGAGCAGACGGCACACTGGATTGTACAATAGATGTGCTTTCATCTTTATTGTAAATCAGATGTCATCATGTCGTTGCAATTAAAACAGCATAATGGACATAAAACGTACTGATTTTAGCTTTAAGAGCCATGAAGAAATAATGCATTTTCCCTCAGGCGTCACTGACAGACTAATCAATACTGTTAATGCCATAATGCATCCTAGAATGGTCTCACTTTGCCTGTTAGCAGTTCAGGGACAGCGATGTTCACAAATTGGCGTTAATGGAGTTTAGTGCGCTCATACACACGCATGCGCGCGCATGCACGCACAAACCAAGATGAGGAAAACATCTCCAGCACTAGCCTGGCTAATAAGCCAGACCGAATAAGCCGTTGGCAAAAAGCCAGGCTACTCCAGCACTGCTTCCCAACCTGGGGTCCGGTATGTGTTTGAAAAGCACAAGAGAGGCAAGTTGAGTGTGTGTGTGTGTGTGTGTGTTGTGTCGGATGTAAGAAGGGCATCATCAGAACACACTTGCTCCATACTGTACCTTCACTACTTTATCCATAACCTTCTTCTCAGCCTCGTTCTTGCCGTAACAGAGGAAGCTGTGTGTGTAGACGTTGTAGGGGTAGCCATACAAATGAACCAGAAGATAGTCCTCTCCTTGTGCGTCGTCTTGCACGGCAAAGGCTATCTGAGTGGACGCTCCACCTAGGTCCATGGAGCCTACTGTCTTTGCTCCGCTAGGATGGATATAGGCATTCCACGTATGCTTCTGCAAATGTTAGGCAAGAAAATCTGTTCATGGTGCCTGGTAGTGGTGAAATCAGTTACTGGGAAAGTGCTTCTTAAATAAAAACATAGTACTATTATTACGGTTACAAATACTACACATTGGTACATAAGGCTGAAGACCTTTTTTGATATACTGTGTATGGTCTGAAAGAACACTGCACTGAGGTAGACTAGGGGGCCCTATTGAGTAACGGTGTATTGTATTGATGTCATGATGAAGAAGAAAGAAAGAGGAAGTAAAGTTGTGAACACAAGGTATGAAGCTGCCTTGTCTGCATTTACTTTATTGTCTATGAAAATCCAACTCATCTCTTTCTTACCTCCAAGAAGTTTCCCATGAGGTAGTTGACAGTGATCCACCCGTACAGCCCTTCCTCCTGTCCAGTGATGATTTGGGCACCCATGAAGTTGAAGGGAAGAGATGTGAGGTATGTTCCAAGGCTCGCGATGATCTCATCCGACCTATTCCTATTTTCTTCTCTGGGGCAGACAGAAAAGGTCAGGGTGGACAGCAAAAAAATGAAAAGACAAATAAATAATAGTAATAATAATAAGAAGACAAAAACATTTCCCCTCAGTAATCAATACAGTATTGTGAAAAAACAGGCAGTCAGATTCGTTCCTACTCTAGCAGTCTCATGCCGGCAGTAGCCCCGAGGAATAGGGATGTATTTTGGTGTTTCTCGGCAGGGATAGCTTTGGTGACTTCATCCATGCACTTCTGGAAGGCTATCCATGATTTGGCGTCTTTTTCTGGGTCAACTTTCATCTCCGAGATGCCTTCACCTGCAGAAAGAATGCCAACCTGAAATCCAATTATAATAATATATATATATATATATATATAAATTATTTTGTCAACTCTTTGTTTTGAAAGGAATACTTTAAACATTACCTATAGTAATGACTTCAGCTGAGCTCAGCATACTTACTCCGGCAACAATGTATGCTCTCTTCCCCTTTTATAATAACTCACCCTCAACTCTACAATTCAACTTTTCCTCCACCACTCCTGTGTCATTCTGCTTGTTTCCAGGCCAGTGGTACAGGTAGACGCTGGAACGGGACGACCCGGAGTCAATCACAATGCCATACTGGAGAGATCAAACAGAGTAACAGACAAAGGAAAGGTGAAGTTGGCAGAGACATGATGAACACACACAGCACTGTCCACCTTGTGCCAATGGAAGATGTGGCCTGTCTCGCCTTAAGGTAGTGGTTTTTTTATGCATGCATGCAATGATGGGAACTTGAAACAGGCCGGATGTTGTGGCTTTAAAATGGGCTCAAGTCAAGCATGAGATCCTCAATAGTGGAGTTTTTGCTGTGTGGCAAAATGGAAGGGAAGTGCACTTCAAGTGAGTATTTTTTCTTTGTTTTTCCTTGGGTTTGTCGAAGAACACATTTGAAAATGAGTTGTTTTTGTCAATACTGTGAACAGAGTACATATAAAAGAGCCTTAAAGCCCAAATTCTCAAGTTCATTTTAAACTGTACATTACTGTATATACATTGCGGGTTTTCAGCGAGCCAACGCAGTTTCTGCAGGAACTGCTTTTCTAGTATTGATATTTAAGATTTCTGTAAAATTTCAATACTGCACCGCATCGATACGAAAAAGAATATATACTACTGAGATTTGTACTTTTGAATACGTATTTTTACAAGCATAAAGTACTCAAGTTCAAATTTGACAGAGCAACTTTCACTTGTAGTGGAGTTATATATTTGACGGAGTCTGAGTATCTATACTTTGAAGTACTGAGGTTGAGTACTTTGTCCACCACTGCCCCTTACTGTGATTAGTAAGAACCATCAAAGATCTGTCAGGATCTTGTAATTGCTCCTATGTAGAGCTGCCAAGAAGGTAAGATGAAACATGCAGGGTGGGCTGCTGCAAGGTCGCAGTTCAACCACGCAGGGTACATCAGTGCAAGGCAAGTTGATTGCTCTTCGCAGCAAGGCCTTGACCCCTGTCATGGACAATGGACATCTGGTTAATGCATGGCTTCATATTACCAGACAGGAAGTGTGTGTGTGTGTGTGTGTGTGTGTAGGAACACACACATGTATGTATGAACGCATGTGCATGCATTTGTTTAATTGAATCAGCGGAGGCACACTGTTGCGCGTGGTCGCGCACGTTTTCAGCTGCGCACAGTTTTTAGACAGCTGGTGGATGGAAAAGAAGCTCCACCTCCGTGCCCGACTGATGCGACGGACAGCTTCCCGGACGCGCTCTCCTCCGCGTCAGTCGGGCGGAGGTGGAGCTTCAGGTGGAGTCAAGTGGAGCTTCTTTTCCATCCACCAGCTGTCTAAACACTGTGCGCAGCCGAAAACGTGCGCGACAGTCTGCCTGCAGGGACTGCATGTGTTTTATGCGTATTAAGCAACATGCGTTGTCTTGTTTCGTGGTGCAGTTTAATAGTTATTATAAACAAATAGCTCATGAAATTATTACAATGACAAATCATCATGCCATCATTTACATGTAATGAAAGGTATAAAGGGCTCAAGGCCTGTGTGCGTGCGTGCGTGCGTGCGTGTGTGTGTGCATCGCCGCATCGGTGTCAGTGTGAATTTTGTCTGTGCACATGTTCAAACCTGTTTAGAGTTATAGCAAGAAGGATTTGTCGGTTGCCCATAGATCCAAAGTCCCGTTAGTCCGAACATGCACTGCTCCCGTGCTTGCGGTTAGGTTTAGGTTTGCTCCCGTGCTTGCGGTTAGGTTTAGGTTAGGGTTAGAGATAGGGATAGTAATTTCGGAACAATGAACCTTCTGACTAATGACACGTTACCAGATAGAACGAGGGCGCCAGACTTCATGAACTGCCACTCAGTGATTTTGTATTGCTGAGAGGGAGAGCATTTTGGACGCCCAGAGATCTCTGTAACTCATTCTATTATTCAATCTGTAATATTTTATCTTTATGCAATTTGATTAAATACACGTTCAACCTTAATACTTTTGTCCGTTCTTAAACTCCATGAGGGTTTTCTAAATTGTCTCACTGCACTATTTGTTTGTTGTCATCAAGAGGCTATCTCCAACAATAGTAGCCTAAGACCTTTACCCTTTGTTATACAAACAGCGAAAATGCTAATGTTTAACATTTTGCTTATAATGACATGCCAAAAATAGACATGCCAAGTGAAATGTGGTTATAGGAACAAATACGGAACAAAAATGTGTGCATGTGCATGCCTGTAGAATGTGTAGATGAGATTGTGAGTGCATGATGTGTGTGTGTTCACCTCATACTCGTATGTTTTCCATTTGTCCTGTATGACAGCAATAGTAATGATGGCAGCAATACTGGCCAGAAGCAGAAGTACAACCACTGTTGTTCGACACGTGGACGCCATTTCCTTTTCTTTTGAAAATTACCCGCTGCAGAGACGAGAAAATGGACAAACATCTTAGAAAAATGTATTCAATTACTATGTATCAAATGTATCATGGAAATTCACCACTGCACACATACTGATTTCTGTCTGTACCCATTGTGATGATCCTCTCCTACCCTGCCTAACATGGCTGCTGCTAGGGCTGATTGGCAGGGTGGAGTTGGACTTGGATCGTCAGTGAGATTGGACCACACCTGTGTCTGGTGTGTCCCATGCTGGTGTGCCTGTGTCAATCTGCCTTAATTAATTCCTCAGTTGTTCTCCTCTCTACTGGTTTGTTTGTTACTCTGCCTTGGTTTACAGTTTACAACATTCGTACTTCGCACATGCTTATACACACTGATGGTCATTCATATTTACTGACATGTTATATTTATGGTTGATTTAGTTAACCTTTAAATAAATATATTTGTATACACTTAACTGTGCCTGTGTCTCCCTTTTGTTGCAATCCTGTAGTGTATTGCTTCTCCAGTGACTACTTTATGTAGCAGACCACTCTGCCTTGTGCTAGGTTCATATAATGGCCTGTTGTGGCGCTGTCGGGGCCCAAAAAACCCCCATATCTCCATAGAGGTCCATGTATTTGGGGCCAACTTCACCTAGACTGTATTACCTTAATAAACATGGTCATTGGTCATGGGTGGGGAATCCCGATCATATATAGTCATAGACTGTAACGGTAGTCACGCCCCTCAGAACATACGCGAAATGTCGATAGTGGCTTCACAAAATATGTCTGACTGCCCCCCTGGTCCTGCGCAGCTGCATTGTATACCCTTGATTGATGTGTGTCAGTTCTGACTTTGACCAGTAAAGTACTATAAAAACCTGAGCTCCCTTCTCCAGTGTTTTATTTCTTTATTAATTGTGTTCATAGGCCACATACACAACAAATTGGCGACGAGAATTAAGAACCTGCAGTGTGTTAATTGTTGATGAACGTTTGCAATGCCAGCTTTGGAATTTGGAGGAAGGAAAACGAGTGACTATATGAGTGAAGATTAAAGTGGACACAGAGAAAAGGGTGTGTGTGCAGATTGCACAGCCTGCTTGGACATAAACAAAACAAACCGAGGACACGTGAGTGATTTACAAAAAAGATGGCGATGATTGGAACTATATATAATATGACAGAATTTGACAGTGGTGCTGAAGACTGGGCAACTTATATTGAAAGAGTGGAGTTATATTGTACTGCTAACGACATTGCTGCTGCCAAGACAGCAAGTGTGTTACTCAGTGTAATGGGAGCCAAGACATATGGCTGCTACGGAGCTTGTTAACCCCTGAAAAGCCAGCTGACAAAACCTTTGCGGAAATTGTATTGACTTTGAAACAGCATTTGAAGATTTTGAACCCCAAACCACTGGTCATAGCTGAAATATTTAAATTTATCAAACTAAATCAGAGCAAAGGTGAAAGCATTTCTGAATGTTGTGTTGAATTACGCAAATTATCAGAACATTGCCAATTTGGAAATGGGACAGGCTGGTGTGTGGCATGCACAATCAGATTGTAACACCATGTGTAAGATTAATTAATCAGTATTGTATACACAACAACTTCTTGTCTGTACTACTGGCAGCCAAATCTAGCCTGAATCAGATTAGTGTCACATTAGACTGAAATCAGATTTGTTTAAGTCTAAATGCATGTCACATACAAGTCATAGAATGATATTTCTTCAGCAGTTTCTGTAAATTCTACAGTTAAGTTGTTTCATTTACTTTAACCACTTGAACCCTATTTTCAGCATATCATAAAAGGAAAACATCTCAAAACGGACAGGTTGTAAGTTTGTAGATATTTTCATCAAAGAGATTCTGTGCATACTGCATAGAAGGCAAAAGGTTAAGCTCAAGGTCAAGTTTATTAGTATGTCCCAAACTGGATACTTAATTTTACAGCAGATAATTAAAAAAAAAACTATAAAAACACCACAATATACAGACATGTACTGTAAAAGTGCAACAACAACCATCCTCACCACCCACCCCTGAAACTAAACAGCAGCTACCTCCTCCTGCTCCCCTTGTTGAAGGCATGAATGGAAGTAGGAATGAATGAGAACTTGTACCTATTGTTTTTAGGGGTCTTTAACTATTGGCCATAAGGCAATAATTGATATTTCCGGTTCTCAAAAAGAACCAAGCATAAACCTCTGGGGATCATTGTCAACGGAGTATATATGGTTTAAGTGGTATCTAAATTGAAAGTGCATTCCACTACTGTATCTGGATAGATACTAAACTATGTTTAATACACATTATGTACAGTATCCTATTCCCAACATAACTCAATCACAACATAACTTTCTTTAGGGAAAGATAGCTGGTGGGCTTTTTGTCTCCCTGGATGCCAGAGCAGAACCTCTGCCCCACATCTTTCACATGGGCGCCACCCATATATAGCCATATAGCGCCACCAGGAGGCAGATCTTTGCAAAACACATCTTTTGATATTACTTACTCCTATAGATTTTGTCCAAACAATGGCAAATCGATACACATCTCTATAGCCATTACACCAAACGGGTTTGTCGGATTTTTCATAGTCCATCCTGATTGGCTAAGATTTGCTTCCAAAGTATGTAGCCAGGAGTGATAAATGTTTCTACATTTATTTTAGCTATACCACATAAAACATGTGACGTGATCAACATCTGGTTTCAATTGCTAACATGACCTAAATGTTGATCTTCAGTTACCTCACTTCCTGCTCAAATCTTTCTGTTTTGAAAGCCCTTAGATCCTAGGTTAGATGCTAGAAGCATGGCGGTGGCTACGTTATTATGCTAAACGTCCCCATCATCTTCAGATCTCAAATGGTGCCTTCAGAAGGTCTTTATAGTCCAATCTTGTCCCACAAATTGCTTAATTTGTCCTTGTACTTACTGATATAACTAGAAGACAAGGGTTGCTTTCTATAAAATGTGTCTCTGGCAATAGCCTAGGGCAAAAATGCAATAATGTACTGTCATATACAGTCAATGGTGCAAGAGCACAATTCCTTACACAGTTACATACGGTAATACAGCTGGCAACCTTCACTGACACTCAGTCAGCTCCGTTTTTAACAAGTCATGCCTTTATTGATGTTTTTGTGTGAAGGGGGCCAACCATCTGTGAGACATCATGCTAAAAGCTTTGGTTGCAGGTGATGATGAACATTTGAGGAAAACTGTCTCATAAAGTTTCTCATTAAAATAAAACAAAACAAAAGAGACAATTAAGGGCATGTGAACCCTGCGTTACAATGATTATGTATTTGTAACTGAAAAAGCTTAAAAAGCAAGCAAGGGGTTTTATACTGGGAACCCTCATTTTTCCCCTCCTTGCTACAAACCCGTAACGCATTGTATGCTATAGACCGATTCCGTAGCGGTTTCATGGTCGCAGCCTACGTATTTCCTGTAGGCGGACTCGACGTAGCTGTGGGGGTAAAACCCTCACCAGGCGCATCTCTTCCACTACAGTGAACGGCAGAGTGACTGATGTTAGTTTGCCTCAAACTTTACTCTCTTACCTGCTTTTTACTAACACTAACATTACAAAGATGCCCAGAACATCGAGATGAACCTGTGTAGTTTATGGCTGCTCCAACAGTAGTGGCAACATAAAAAATAAATAAATACGGAATGTCAAAATATCCACCGTGGTGGCTGAGACCAGAGCCATTGAGTAATGGTTGAGACAAAGCAGTGAAAGGTCCTGAAAGATACATAATTTCAGTCTTACCCAATACCCAATCTTTCTGTTTTATGAACACAAGGCTGCTGTATTTTATACCTCATACTAAGCATTTAAAGTATGAGGTATAAAGTACAGCAGCCTTGTGTTAATAAAACAGAAATATTTGGTATTGGGTAAGACTGGCGTTATGTATCTTTCACTGCTTCGTCTCAACCATTACTCAATGGCTCTGGTCTCCGCCACCGCGGTGGATATTAGACATTCCGTTTTATTTTATTTTATATGTTGCCACTACTGTTGGAGCAGCCATAAACTACACAGGTTCATCTCGATGTTCTGGGCATCTTTGTAATGTTAGTGTTAGTAAAAAAGCAGGTAAAGGAGTAAAGTTTGAGGCAAACTCAAACAGTCAATCAGTCAATCAGTCACTCTGCCGTTCACTGTAGTGGAAGAGGTGCGCCTGGTGAGGGTTTTACCCCCGCAGCTATGTCGAGCCAGTTCACACGGGTGTGATTTTTTATCAGATGTTTACCTATTATGACCTGCCCAGAATAGGGAGGCTTAGGTTCATGTGGTTAATTCCCTAATTGTAGAAAAACAATGTTGTACACCCTCCCAACCTGTTATTTCCAGGTGTATCAATCTGCACATGACATAGTTTATCACATGGTGGCGTTTCCTTTAAACTACTGCTGTTCCAGGAGGCACCCCAGCATGATTGCAAGTTTAGTCATGTCATATTATGTAATAGTTTTGTAATTTCTATCTGTGTCTGTACAAATTGTCTGCAGCGTTTGCTTAACATCATATGATAGATACATCACTAGAAAATACAGTTTTTTTGACAATGACGACATAAATGGTTGCAACAGAGTATGATTACAACCTTGCACCAGTGTAGAGCAGGTAAATATAGCAATTACATCACTGTTTTTGGTCTCTGCCAAGTCAAAAGTGTTATTATGAGATTCCTAACCAGTTGCTATTCATGCGCAAGAGGCTGATTCAGCTTATAGAATATGTTGTGTGTGATTTAGTTCTGTAAATTGGTGTGGTAACAAGGACCTTTCTGTCTTGCTCGGTCATTCTTCAAATAAGCGCAAGAAAAGTAAACAGCTTCCAAATATTGATCTAGCCATTGTATATGACACTACGTATGTCACCTCACCTGAACTCACTTAAGAGCAATATACAATACACAATATAAATAAGGCTTTGCTGTTTTTGTAATGACAGATTGTTGCTGTCAAAGCAATGCCAGTGGTAACTTTATTGATGCTAAAGGGTCAAGAGCTATTAGACAGGGATCAATGAGGCGTGTGAATTCTCTGTCTGATGTCTTTCACAGATGCAGGCTTGGTCAACTGAACCCGCCACTTATAACAAGGTTATGATGTAGTTTGTAAACATTTCAAAACGCCTCTATATTGTTGGTATAAGATATTGTTCAAAAATCATGTTTAGGTTTGTTTGCCCATTGCTGTTATTATAATTATAATGTATGTATTATTTTACTATCCAGGACAATTATTTATTATTATGAAGTTTTCAGGTGGACGGTTCAAGTGGGCGGATACTAGACAAACAACACTAGTTTCCAGTCTTGGCCCTTCAGCCATCTGGCCTGGTGGAGACAATAATTATAGGGATGCAATAGCTTAATTAGTGAAAACCAATTAGCCATACAAATAGCTAAATCATGTACAGTATAATATACAGTACAGAGAATATATGGGCAATGCTAATGGTAAGTTATGGTGCATATCTGAATCAGTCTTAAAATTCTGATTATGAACAGAGCAAAACATAGAAGAAATGTATTTTACCACAAAATTATACTTAATTGTGTTTGCAATTAGCACTGCGATTACAATTATGCTAATCATTTGCTGAGAATGGACAGTGCATCTCTTGATCCGTCCAAACAGATCAATATAGGGTTCAGAGCAAATACCCAAGAAACATGAGTCCTCTAAAAGCATGCAATTAAGCTATTACATCTTGAGTTTAACTGGTCCTTTAACTTGCCAGCCAGGAGGTACGTAGCTTAATGCTTAACATTAATGCATATAGAATGCATGTTTCTTGCTAGCTCTGGGTTGCTTAAGATGGTAAGGGCGCTTGTGTAGTGTGTCAAGTGCTGTGCATCATTATTTCTGGCACAACACTGGCTTTAAAATAAAATGTTATAAGGAGCTACGTATGCAGTGAACTAATCTGACTAATAATGGCTACGCTGTCTAAATAGGCCAGTCAATCTAAGATTTGACCAAAAAGAAATTGCAATAGTAATTGTTCAAGGTTTTATTATCCTTAGGGTCATCCAAATATATTAAAAATAGAGTATTATATAAAATTTGGATCATGGTAAATTCAGGGGTTGAATTTTGAGTTGAGTTTTGCACGGAAATAAAAAACACTCCTTGGGCTAAATTCGGCCATAGCCACTTGCCCAAATGTGATGTCCTCATCACATGTTGTGATATGAACAGACGGCACTCAAGTACTCAACCAGAAATGCTCTCTGAAGTTACACTGCTTCTGGACCATAAAGTAAAAGACATGATGCATAATATCTATTGCCATGACACAAGCACATTATATGCACAAAGCTACAATTGAAAATTACTTATTTTGTTTAATTTGTTAATACATTTAGGAGCAGCCAACTGAGATGGACAAATACAGGTGAAGGTTGCTCAGTTGTTCCAAACTAAACTGACCAAACTGGTATTAACTCATTCATAACCTTAGTATATTTTCCTTTGTAAGAAAGAATGAAAGACACACACTGAGAAAGAGAGGTAATTCCTCTTACCGTAAATAGTTTGGGGGGTAGGTCAGCTGCTAGGTAAGGGTCTATAGGAGGAGGAAGAAGAAGAAGAAGAAGAAGGGAGAGTACTCAATGAAGGGAAGGAGTGAGAGAGTGTGAAGGGGCTGAAGGCTGTATGCTCCTCATTGATCGGCCTGCTAGGCCAAGAGTGGTGTGTTGTACCCTGGCAGAGAGAGAGAGAGAGAGAGAGACGGAGAGAGAGAGGGGAAGGGAGAGAGGAAGGGAGAGTATGAAGGAGGGGCTTCACATACACACCCCATATTTCACCACTCCCTCTACACTTGTTATGTTATCCCTGTAGAGTCTACAGGGAAAGCATAACAAGGCAAAAGTCACTACTGTATTCACAGGCACGGGATAAGGTCAATGAACAAAGCTGGACTGTTTTGGAAGGAAACGTTTTCTGCATGAACGAACAAGATGAAGAGAGGTCTTCTGCCATCTACAAGATACCAAACAAAGTTTTTTTTCCTTGTTTGCTGTAAATATTTTCTTCCTCAACACTTACGTGGCTTATAGGCATATAGGCTTTATAGGCACATAGGGCTCCATTTTCGTCACCTCTAAACCACTTGTCCCTAAACTTCTTTGCCTCTTTTTACTATTTTGAAAAACATTTTTGAATAGTTCAACTAGCCAATCTACATTGACACGTTGTGAGCTTGTAGACTAGCCATTTTAACAATTCAAAAATGTTTAGCAAAATAGTAAAAAAAGGTAAAGAAGTTTAGGGATAAGGGGTTTAGCGGGGACGAAAATGGAGTCCATCGTGTGTGTACCTATGGCGTGAACGTGCGTGTGCTACACACACACTGTGTGTGTGTGTGTGTGTGTGTGTGTGTGTGTGCATGCATGCATGCATTCCCTGTTTAAGCTAGAGATCACACAGCTGTTGCTCTTGTTTAGGCCCTGGGTATTCTCCTGTGAATGAAAGAATGAGAGTGAGAGAGAGAGAAGAAAAGGGGATTGGCCGAGGTGCTGTCAACAGTAAGTAAGAAAGAAAGTCTCCGACAGATGTATGGATCCCTTGATACTGTTTTATCTTGGTTAGCGGGATGAAGGCAGTATGTTATATTTAATCTGTACTGAAAGGGCCTCACAAGCAACTAACATTTATTCATGTAGCTCTTATCACAGTTACAAAGGGCTTTACAGGCCAGCATTTAGTAAAGGAATGTACCCTCAATCAGGCAAAGAAACTCAAGAACAAGAACAAACACATAGAGGGAGGGGGGGGGGGGGGTGGGGGGGCCTTAGGAAGGATCACAATAGTGCACCCCTTTCCAAAGTGGACATACATGCAAGAGTTGCCAAGTGGACAAGTTCCAAATGCAAAACAAACACACAAAACTGTTAAATATCCATGCTGCTTACATGCTTGCTGTGACAGAAATAGTAAAAAAAAAAATCACATTAGTAGTACAGTATTGTATATGGGTAATAAATAAAAAGCATGCAGCCAACCAAACCTTCTTGAAGTTTGAAGTTGAAGTTGACTTTAGGACTTCTTGATTCATGTATTGACTTTTGACCCCACTTCCTAAGCCATGGATGAGGTAGGCCTACATTAGGATGAAGTGACTGATCAAAGCACGAAGGTCAGGCTTCCAGAATACTGCAACACAACAAACACATGGACGGTGTTTATGTTTTATATACATATTTATGCCCTTCTTTAACTTCTATAGTGTTTCTAATTATTTGTTGCCTTTTACTAAAGTGAATGAACATGTCAAATCCTTTGAATATGCAAATATGCCAGAGCCTACTTGGCAAAAGGATTTCTGACTGCTTATATTCATAAATGTTGTATCCACTATCCACATAGCCAGTGCTGCAATTGCCTGCAGTGTGAATGATTGATGACTTTTATTAATGTCAAGGTAGCTACTATACACAGTGACTTCTTTATCATTTTAATTACTGGGGGGAGAACGTAACTTTGGGAAAGAGTCATAGTAGCTGGTTTACAACTGAAACAGACTTCCTGTGCACTAACTTCCTCTTCAAAATAAGAGCCACATGTAATGATTAGTCAACACTAGTTTTATTTCTAAGTCTACTTACAGGACATTAACACATTTGAGTTCCTTTTGAATGCCTGTCCGATTTCTCTACATAACTGTCTCAGCAAAATGCGCCTTGCATGCCTTTGATCTACGCACAGAAAAACATTTTGACGACGTATGCGCAATGGTGCATTGGTTGTGTGCCCCCCTGATTATTAATAACATGTAAACACAACATGAACATAGTACTCTTATTATGCATATCGCATTCTCGCCGAGAAATATTTTCGAGTTAAAAATAAATAAAAAATAAATGGTTCAAGCCCATTAACCCTAACCCTAACGAGCGAAGGTTCGAACACTGAATGTTCGGGTACAGAATTAGTGTGTGTGTGTGTGTGTGTGTGTGTGTGTGTGTGTGTGTGTGTACAGTGTATATATATATATATATATATATATATATATGACACAACAGCAGAGAGGAAGCACTCTACAGTGCTACAGTGGCAATCTCAGTGGGTTGGTCAATCAATCTCAAGTTGCACATTTGACCATTGCTTATAAGCTGATTTGAAGTTAAGCTATTTATTAGTATTTTTGCCACGTGTTATGAGATCTGTGGTCATGGTTGCAATCCCAAGTCTGCACGTAGTTTGGATGCAGGCATCTTATAGACTAGTATAGTACACTGTATATCATAGATGTCACTTTAGGAAACACTCCACTCAACTGTAGTAGATGTTTTTTGATTGATTTATTAACAGTTTGCAGAATTACAGTACATTTCAAGTACAACTCGATACAACAACTGTTAACTGTGAGTGGACAACACCATAAAGCATTACACTTGTTTACAATAGGGCCCACCATTTTCAATTCAACAAAACAATTAGAGACGTACGAATATACACAACTATATAGTAAAAACAGGAAATCATCATAGAGGATTTTACGGGGGCCAGTTGGTAGGGCGTTCCACATTTTGGTGGCATAGGAGCAAAATTAATTTAGTCCCATGTTTGTGCCGAATCTGGGTTGCACATGGTTTGTTGAACTCCCTCTGGTGTTGTGGGTGTGGACTTCATTGACATTAAGGAAGTATTGGTAAAATGAGATTAAACAAGACAGGGTCTAATAACAGTGTGGCTTCTGTTCTGTGCAATTTGTACTGTAGCTAATAGCTATAGATGACAAGTTAATACGGTAGGGTGTTTGTGAATGAAGCAGCAATGATGTGCTAACGTGAGCTTAACCGTGTGTTCGCCTGTGTGATCCGGTCTGAATTATTCCGGTAAGGTAGTTCAATTCTTTCCGGCATCGCTTTGTTTTGGTCCCCCCTGTTTGCTTTTATTCTTGCCAGTCGCTAGGAGTTGGAATAACAAAAAACTATTTCAAGAAAACTATTCCAAGAACTATCCCTATAACTATGAGTATGTCCCCACCCCCCTCCTCATGAAACTGAGGGTGTCCCCCCCCATCCCACCCCTACTGCTCCCATGTCACAGACAGGGTGCAAAACGTACAGTCGTCATGCCTAGTCTGGGTCATGACAACCAGACTTCGGTATGGTGGACATCCAGCTATGGCAGCTCCCAGGGCACCCCTCCGTGGATTCGTCTATAGTGAGGCTTGTTGTAGGGGGATGGGGGGGGGGGGGGGGGGTGGTGGTAATTATTCAGTGCACCGGGGTGCTCTTGTGAGTCTCAATTAGTTCACTAAAGTTCACAAGACAGGTTCAGACTGTGCCAAATTGCTAATGAAAAATGTTTACATTGAGTAGTCCCTCCAGAACATAACCTTTGACCTTCTAATGTACGCTTGAACTAATGGAAATTATTTCTCTTGTCCTTAAACCCAATCCACAACAATGACTTGTAACAATACAACAATACATCAAGTTGCAACTGCTTCCACTTGCAACCACTTGCTGGCCTGGCTCCAGGACGCTTCAGTCAGACAATCAGGCTAACCATGTACCCATGATGTAACCATGTACCTGTCTAAATACTTCCTTAATGTCAACGAAGTCCAGTAGTCCACACCCACAACACCAGAGGGAGTTCAACAAACCATGTGCAACCCAGATTCGGCACAAACAAGGGACTAAATTAATTTCGCTCCTATACCACCAAAATGTGGAACGCCCTACCAACAGTCATTAAGACATGTGAATCCCTTGACTCCTTCAAAACCACTCTCAAAGGGCACCTACGGACGGCTGCAATTCAAAACTGCCCCCTGTAAAAGTCTGAGTCCCCCCAACACCCCCTTTTCCCTTTTTTCCCTTTTTACCTCCTTATATGATCCTATTTTTTTAATATAGAAGTGTATATTTCATATTTGTACGTCTCTAAATGTTCTGATGAATTGAAAATGGTGAACCCTATTGTAAACAAGTGTAATGCTTTATGGTGTCGTCCACAGTAACAGTTTTTGTATTGAGTTGTGCTTTCGTTTGAAATATACCCATTCTGCTGCTCTGGTTCATAGCCTTACTGCTTTGATTCTGCCCTGAATCAAAGCCGTAATAAGGCTATGGATCAGAGCTACCATTCTGCATACTGTAAATCAATCAATCAATCAATCAATCAATCACCACTTGCAACAGAATCCCATAAACTGCATCAACCACAACGGGTCAATTCAGACTGCCAATTTGTTGCGTTGCGCATCATTGGTATGGACTGAGCTTAACCTCTTGTTGAGAATTATTAAATAATTAGTTAAAAACAGTTAAGTATAGTTTTTACTATCAATCAGTTTTTATTTTTATTTTTCATTTTATAACAAAGCTGAGGTCAGATAATCAGAGCAACAAGAACAAATATACAAAAATAACAAAAATAACAAATAATAACAAAACAAAAATTCCTAGATTTGCTTTGCACCTCTGACCAAAATCAAGCTTTACTTATCTCTGTTCACAACATGCTTTACGTGACAGGATACTTACATTATGTTATGTGTCACACCTACGTGCCTAATCTCCTTGGCTGTTAAAGCCCAAAGTGGGTTGAGACCCTAAGTCGGGCCGAGACCCCTCCGTCTATGCAACCTGGCATCGGAACTAGTCCGGTACCTCACGCCCCCCGTAATCCCATGTGATACTCGCTCATAAGCTGCTACTATACCTTACTTTATGTCCTATCGAGGATTCAAACTTAGTAGTAGAGGCCAAATTCCTATCTGCTCATTAGGAGGCAATATAAATATACAGTATGAGCTTCACTACTTGTCAACCTACAGGTGTCCTATCTGACCGAGTAGGGAGACCACCTCCAACCAGATGTGCTAGTTAGATTTAATTTATATACACTATACAGACAATTGGCCACCCCACTTATCTACTTCTGCTGCTTTTGTTGATAATCAAGACATGGTTATTAAATTGCAGTTGGTTGCACAATGTTGTGTTCTGGAAACAGCCATGGATGGATGAACTGTTAAATTTAGCCAACATGTTCACACCTGGAATGATGATCAGTTAGGTTGTTGGACACTAAAGAAACAACCTACTCTTGTGGGAGGGAATGCCATAACAACGCAACAACAGACGTCTAACACTGAAATGAGTCTGGGCATGTTGCCACTTACTTAAAAAAAGTTTTAGAATTATGTAGACTAGAGCCGTGCCCGTGTTGTGATGTCAGAACAGGCCAGATCCATATGGAGATATAGAGGGTATGCGTGTGACATCATCATCATACCCGGAAGTTATGCAGGAACGCCTACTGAGTGTCAAAAAACTACTTTCTGGCCTTTGACAGCCCATACATCCAAACAGAAAAGTCCTATCTGATTGTATAAAACAACGTTAAACATTGTTGAACTCACTTTGCCACTCGATTCGTCACTCGATTTGCCAATCACTTTATGCATGCGCATATAGGGGTGATTATCAGGTCCAGATCCCGGGCAGAGGCTTTTGTGCTGGTTCTGGACAACGGGAAATGCATGCCCCAGTTATTATGTATGTGTCCCTTTATGTCCATATATGGAGTTCTTTGTCAAGCATGCCAAATGAGGCTTTTGTGCTGGTTCTGGACAACCGGAAATGCAGAGTACCTGTTCCACCCACCTGTCTGTGTCCCTTTTATGCTCATGAGATTTCTGTATGTGTCTCTGTGTCCCTTTATTCTATATTGAGTGTCAGGTAAGCCCAAAATATGGAGTGTTGTGATGTCAGAACAGGCCAGTTTATGGAGTTCTGTGTCAGGCATGCCCAAATATGGAGTGTTGTGAAGTCAGAACAGGCCAGCTCCATATATGGACCCTGGGCAGGGGCCCTGTCCAGATACCGGGCAGAGGTTCTGGACAACCGTGGGTCTGACCGACTCGACACTGGGCACTGCACTCCCTGTGGTGGTGTGGAATGCGTGTGTCGAATTTGAAGTCGGAGGGGCGAACGGTTCTCGAGTTACGTTGATTACAACAGTACATGCAGCACACACACACACACACACACACAGACAGAGATATGGTGCATTTATAAATTGATAGCACAATTATTGACACAGGCACAATGATCTGTGTTGTTTTCCCCCTTTCCATAGCCAAAATCAAACATTATCATTAATGCCTGTGTGAGTACCAGGCAGGGTTTAATTAATTAAGACTTAAACAAATCCCACAGTCCTGTTTAGAAACATCTCAAAACACACCCGGCTGTAATTGTTTTCTTTTGTAACATTATGGAAAGAGAACTTGTAAGCGAGGCCCTAAGTCAAGGGGGCTTGATCTGGTCTGAGATTTACTGCCGAGAGATCCCACCTTAGCTCAGTAGTAAGGGATAGAAATGGGATATCTTGCGGCGGGCTATAAGTCAATAGTCGAAGTCACAACTGTTTCCTAGTGCTTAATACTAACTAGTAAACCCGCTAGGCGTATATTTATAGTGTCGAGATGTCAGAGGTGACATCCCCTCTGACACCACAGTTAGATGTCGGAGAGGCACTTGGTTCCTTGGTAACAGAACTGGTTATGTGTTGAGGAGAAAGCGGGTATCAAAGTGATGGCTCTATTTTCTTGGAAAAGGGGGTAAACCACATTAGATGTGTGAGTCATTAGCAAGCATGAGCAACCCATCTCCAGACCAAACAGCACTTGGGCAGCATATTACTGTACATTCACACCAATGTTGTCAGCTTTTCCAGGATTCAATTATTATTATTTCTTTCCCCAGAGTGCAATTTCATAAATTTTCTTAAAGCCATATACTTTGTCCTGGCTGTGCATTCAAACCGCAGTGCGACGAGTTGTGAATATGTTATTTTTGTTTTGATTTTAAGAACTGGGGAGAGAGATGCAGGGGGTGACATGGAGTAAAGGCCGTCAGGATCGGGAGTCGAACCTACGGCACAATGCCAGACTGGAATACCAGCCATGGTGCCTGGACCGCTGAGCCACGGCCCAAAATACGGATGAAAGCGTAATATTAATTCCCACGGTATGACCAGTGACTGATAAAAAGAAGCCCAGTTTTAACAGCAACCACCACGCAAGTTGCAACGAACGTAAATTATGACTACTCTGTGACCATTTAGCATTCATATAAAATAGCCTTAATGTACCAGCATGTCCGTACTTATCTAATCATGTAACTGCCTTTGCAGTTGAACAAACATCATCGGACTGATGGTTTTGAGTGACCTCCTACTAATATTAGCTAATGATAATTTCACTGTGCTCTTTCTGCTGCCACACACCAAATTAAAGAGACCTCATGGTCCTCAAGTAGCATGAGTGAGAAACATAAATCATTCTCTCTTCTTAATGGAGCAACAGTGACCCTAGAACAACTACATCTACTGTAGTATATCCGTAGACATTTTATCGCACAAAGGCAGCTTAGTGTTACAGCAGATGTGCATTTACTATAAATGTGGAAATCGACTCGACTCCATCACATGTGTGGGTGGTCCTTATGGACCATAAATACATTGACAGAGACAGTAAAAGTGAATTAGGGGTCTGATTCACTGATGGGTGAACACCGATTAAGGATTTTTTTAGCTGCCTAGTGTGAGATCTGACACCCGTTAGTCTGAATGAACCGGAAAGACAGTGCCATGTCAATTAGATTTGTTCGTGAGGAGGAGGAGGGGAATGAGACTTTAGAGCTCCTGTTTTAGCTTGTGTGTTTCAAGTTTCTCGGATAGACAGGTTCTGTAATGTCTCCCCTCAGTCAGATACAAGTACACTGCGAACAGTACCGTAGATCTACTGTAAAGTTGTTTCCAAAACCACATAACGTACTATACTACACAGTATGCTATGCTATTTTCAATTGCCTGAATTCAGTATGCCTATCACATACTAATGTCACTGTGTATAGTAACTAGTAAGCCATCGGACATACTAAAAGGTAATTTGGCATACTACTGTATATGTTAGTATGTGATTTCCTAATCATGTGTATTATCTCCCCCTAAACTACAAGATGTCCAAGTCGCGTCTGTCTCATTCCTGCACTACCTCATTGTGGCTCAATAACAATGATAATAATCAAAAATAAATTAAAAGGCAGTGAGTGTATGTTTGCTAATACAGACCAGACCTTTGTATGGTATACAGTAGGTATATGATTAACACATTTTAAAACCGTCTTACTGCCAGGGAAGTTTTCAGAATAGAGTAGATAGGCAGATTTGACTGTTTTTACTTTTAAGCCCCTGCCTTCCAAAACTAGGAGGTGAATTATTCTATTACTACTTTGCGCTACCTCGTCTAATGTCTCTTTAGAAACGTTAATATTCCAAAACGAGATGCTTGATTATGTTAGAAATGAGGACAGAACATTACCGTTATGATCAGAACCATGGAAAGCGACGTAGATTTAGAGAGAAGAGACAGTTTAGTTGGGCCGCAAACAAGGAAGTGAACAGCAGTGTGCATGCACGAAACATGTCTAGGATTGCTGAAGAAGGCATGGCCAAGCAAAAAAAAAGAGAGAAAAAAAAGGATTCTCGTGATCCCGCTTTATATCATTCAAAAAGCTTTAATAACGGAGAATATCGTCAGAAGCAGCTCACGTTGGATTTTATACGACGGAATAAGCAATTAATACGACGCCATAAGCAATTAATGTGTTAAATCACTAGCATTCTCCAATGGGCTGCGTGGTATGGTAGTGTACAGAGCGAGAGCAGGCTATACACTGTTGAAATATTGCCATCAAAACATTAAGGCATTTCCTTTGAGAATTCCATATAAACAATATTGCAGAAAAGTAATTGCTATTATATGACTAGCCCAAAGCTTTCAGAATGCACTGAAGAACTACCCACAGTACGCATCTCTGCCACAGACCCAAGAGGAAATGTTGTGGCCAGGTTGTGGCAAGATCAATTAGGACAGAGGACAGAAGCACTCTGAGCCCACAGAAATGTAGTATTTTGCCATAATAATATTCTGCAAAGGTGTCTGTTTTCTGCACTGGTGTTTGTATAGCGCCAGAGAGCAAGCATTCAAGTTGATCAAATAATTTCATAATTTTGTTTTTGTTGAATCATAATTTGGTTGGGTTGGATTTATGATTATTATCATTATAATTAATATATAATTATACTTAATTAGTATTATTGTCTAAAGCTGTCTGTTGAGCATCAGGACTGTTGACTGGAGGACTCTGTTCTACGTACGTTGACACACACACACACACACACACACACACACACACACACACACACACACACACACACACACACACTCAAACTGCCTGCTAAAGCAACTAACTCCACCACCTCTCTCCCTCTCATGGAAGTAATTGACAATATATAAACGATAAACATCCAGGCACATTCTGTCTCCACCAGGCCAAAGGCATGGCAGAGACGTTTTGCACCCTGTCCTTGCGCGCGTGCGTGTGTATCCGTCTGTCTGTGAGCAGCTAATCTCCAGCACAGATCGGCCTGTTATAGTGCAATTTTAGCAAAATGTATATATATATATATATATATATATTACTCCAAAGTCCAAACAGTTTACAGTCTTTCATTTTGAACAAAATATGTGCGATTTCTGTGATATTTTGCACAGTCCCACTAGGCCTAGGCCGAGAAATAAATGCCACTTGAAATGTCATGGTGGCGCTATAACAGACCGATTTGTGTTTTTCACATCATGATTGGCTACAATTGACTTGATCTAAATTTTTACATCACAAAAGCCCAGTCAACAGTTAGTACAGATACAACTTACATATGGGACATATTTTTTTTTTAATATTGCACACACAACTACAGCAAAGAAAGGCCAGAAATCGTATTAGCCTACTGTAGACTACTCACCAGTAAGCTCAGCAGAAGAGGTGCAGTACACCAGCAGCCACGTGTACTGTTAGGAAGCTACAGCAGTCTACACTGCACTGTAGTTCAATGTAGCCCTAGCCTTCAAACTGTTTTTGATTTACATTTGTTTAGTTTAGCCCTCAATAATAGAACAAACATTTTAGAACTAAAACAGTGATCAAGTTGAGTGTTAGCTGATATTTTCCAACAGATGCACTACACAGCTCATGCAACTCTAGCTGCGTTCAAACTCTCTGCTACCATTTCTAGAATGTGTCCGTTCGCTGGCATAGACATGGAGACTAGCACATAGTTCAGGATATCATATGTTACAGTATAGCCTACAGTGAACAGGCTATATCTACTTTAGCCTGCAGAAACACTGGGTTGTGCAAGGAAAGGGCAGGTTAGGTTACTGTGGTTAAGTATGCCAATGTATGTGTGTAGCTTCAGAGGCTGTGGGTACTGCACACATTTTCAATTCATTTGTTTATTGTACAGCAGGTAAAAAGACCGCTTCTGTTCTGTAACAACTAGTATACTGCACCAATGGATTCGATCCTCTTGTGGTCAATTCCATGCTGCTGCAACTCACAAAAAACAGTTCATGGGCACTGTTGCTGCCACCTAGTAGCCTAGTGATAGCTTGCGGGTTATCAGGCAATATGATGTAGCCAATTATTGTCCCTGTACGTCTGTCTGTCTGTGTGTAATCCACGTAACTCGAGAACCGTTCGCCCCAACGTCTTCAAATTCGACACACGTGGTCCACACCACCACAGGGGGTGCAGTGGCGGGTGTCGAGTCGGTCGGACCAACGGTTGTCCAGAACCACCCCAAAAAGGCCTGGGCTCTGGACAGGGCCCCTGCCCAGGTCCATAAATGGAGCTGGCCTGTTCTGACATCAACACTTCATATTTGGGCATGCCTGACACAGGACTCCATAAACTGGCCTATTCTGACATCATAACACTCCATATTTGGGCATGCCTGACACAGAACTCCATAAATAGGAATAAAGGGACTCAAGAGAGAAACAAATCTCCTTACATGGGCATAAAAGGGACACGGACAGATGAGTGTAACGGGTACTCTGCATGAATACAAAACAACTCGCCCCGGGCGTACAGCCGGCACAACAGCGCTGCCTGGTATAATCTACTGTAATCTACTGTAAGTAAATTATGCTTAAACGGTTAAACCTAACCCTATTCCTAAACTTAATCCCAGTAAAACTATGCCTAATCCTAAACTTATTTCTAACATTATTCTCAGTAAAACAAAATAAAGAATACAAGAACCGCCACACTGAGCTGTTGGCGGAAAAAAGCTGGGGCGAGATGGAATTGGGGGTACCTGTTACCCTCTGCATTTCCCAGTTCCCAACGGGCACCGCTGTAGAGGCCCCACGGGCACCACTTTTTAACCTACTTCACTGTACCTCTAAATCCCACATAAATTAAATACATATTTACAGGTTGCATTGCATCATTTATTTATGTAAGTAACTTCAGTTCAAGTGCCCCCGTCATACATGATCTATATACACATAATGTAACTTTTTTTTCTTGCCTTTTTCCCCCAAAAACCAGTGTCATGCTGTTTGCTGAGTGCATCCCCAGAGAGACAAGTCGTGAAGTTTATTTGGCTACAACTATTCTGTCATTAATGATTTATGACCCATTTCATTCTGTGACCAGTTCAACAATTATGTGACTTGAGATACATTTGGTGACCCATATAACTTTGTGACCAGTAGACAATGGCATTGGAGAGCAAGTACACAAAACAAAGTTAGTATATTATTATGTATATATACTTTTTTGTATGCTTGATTAGTATTACTTTATTTCCGTGTCCTCCACACAATGTGCCCAACCCTCATGGGTTTATAAGACACCATTTTACAATCACAGCATTTTTTTAATAAAATGAAAAATACCAAAAATGTATTTTCAAATCCTCCACAAATCTTTCTTTGTATACCCAAACCAGATATTATTTATAATCTCTCCCAAACATTCAGTTCTAAATTCATAATCCCTCACTCAGACACATGGTAGCTAATAGCTATAAAGATATATTTAGTAATCCTGATGGAAATGAATAAATAAAAGTTTAGATTTACTCATACATACACAATGCAATACAATCAGTGAAGTCTCACAGATTAACTCACAGATACCTGTAGAAATCGCCACATCCGGCCTTTCTTCCATAACTTCAATCATGTATGAAAGCCTCCACCAGCATCCTAGACCCAATCCCATCCACAAGTCATAGCCTGCCTCCCATCACTCAGTCCCTCCTGCCCTCAAGGTGACTGCCCGGTCTCGACCCCAACAAGTACCATAGACGAATAACAGTTTAAGTCCACACTAATTATCCATAATGTATGAATGATGGATAAGGGGTCAGGAGTCAGGACAACTATAGGCCTTTTTGTGGAGGGGTCAGAATAAAATTTGGACTTAAACTGTTATTTGTCTATAGTACTCTGGCCCATCTCCAACCTTCCCTTCCTCACTAAAATACTCAAAAGAGCAGTTGCCAACCAAATCAAAATCCACGTAAACCACAATAACTTGTATAAAACATACAATCCGGCTTCCATTCACTCCACAGTACCGAATCTGCTCTCCTCAAGGTCACCCAACGACATCCTCCGCCGACTCTGGTTCCCTCTCCATCCTCATCTTCCTCGACCTCAGTGCTGCCTTCCACACAATCAATCACTCCATCCTCATATCACGCCTCCATTCCTCCCTTGGTCTATCGGGCAGTGACCGTCACTGCCCTCTCCTGGATGAAATCACACCTGTCCGAATGTCAGCAATTCATTTCAACTAAAGGGTTCATTTCACCGCTAGAAGAAACTCTAGTCACTCAAAGTTAATAGTATTTGTGGTGGCACAGTTGGTAGTGCTGTCGCCTCACAGCTAGAAGGTCCTGGGTTCGATTCCCGCTCGGGGTGCTGTGGGTGCTGGCGGCGTGTTTCCTCCTCCGCATCATCAGTGCCCATACCCGAAGGCGGGGTTGGCGAAAGGGCCTTTCTGTGTGGCGTTTGCATGTTCTCCCCGTGTCCCCTAGGGTAGGTTACCCTCACAAAAACATGCAGTAATCCTGGTCTCTAAACTGCCTCCCCCTGGCCAGCCGGGGCGCCTGATGGAGGGGAAAGGAACTGGTTGGAATAACGTGTTCCTTCCACACGCTACGTCCAACCAGGGAAACTCCCCCCTGTCAGGTGTAAAGGAGCAACTTGGACACTCAAGCATGAAGGAAGCATGAGTTAAGTCCGTTGCTCTCCCCAGGTTGGCAGAGGGTGTGTAGAGCCCAGGATCACATTAGATGATTGACACAGGGGTGAAAATGGGTTACAAAATCATGGGGTAAAAAAAAAAAAAAAAAAAGTTAATGTAGTCTGTGTGTTTGACTAGGGTTTGACTGGATTGCCGGATTACTACAATGACCATAATGCTTTGCTGCACTCTTACTGAGACAACATGTAGTCCAGGACTGTGAGACATCAGACACTTTGAAATACAAAACAAATTATCTAAAAACACATTTTACACACATAACCCCAGGAAAGTGTTTCTTGTCTCCCAAAAATAATTAAAATAAGACCGGGTTGCAAAAGGGGTGAAGTGGTCCTTTAACAACGGCACCTCCTCCACTGCCCCAGTCACTCATGGCGTCCCCCAAGGTTCCGTACTTGGTCCCCTGCTTTTCACCATTACACCCGTCCCCTCGGACAGATCCTCCACCACCACAGTCTTCAATTTCATTGTTATGCAGATGACACACAATTATCTATTCACCACTACCATCCCCGCAGCCACCCACGAAGGCCTACTCCACCCTCACCACCTGCCTTATAAACATAAAACAGAACATTCTAAACTGAACTGCAATAAATCCGAAATAATCATCATCGGCCCGACTCCCTCACCTGCTCCACCAGGCTCCCTTATCATAACCTCCACACCACACACATCCGCAACCTAGGTGTTATTTTCGACCCTACTCTTTCATTCCTCCCTCACGTAAACCACATCACAAAAACATTCTTTCACCTCAGAAACACCTCTTGGCCTGCCATTTGAACCTTCAAAACTACCCTGAAAACCCACCTGTTTAGACTAGGCTTTCCAATACTGTTTCAGGTCAGAGGTCAGCTTTGTAATGTGCTGCCATGCCTCTTGGATATGGTGTGACTCTGTGGTGCGGGCACAGATGGCGAAGCGTAAGACAAAGCGGCTGGATAGCTGGCATGGTACCAGGTGGATCCGCTTTGCATGATTGATCTTCTTCAACAAAGCCTCCGTCAGCTCATTGGAGCCCTTAGAGGAGTGATGGCAGGATGAGACAGGAGGTAATAAGATAAAAGGATGTTGAAAGAAAATTGCCTACACATACTGAACTGTAGTATTCACACTCATTTAGAAACATCAGCAAGGGTTGGCAGTATCTGTAATACTTTATGCAAACAAGGCCATGGCAAGGTTGGAATAAAATATACTTATTTGTAGAAGTGAAAACGCCTCTAAAAGTTATGAAAATGTATTACGTGGTCTTACCTTCAGCCTGAAACAGACAAGTCCCATGACGACCTCTGCACAAATCTCAAACCTCTTGTCTGATCTCACTAAGCTCTCAAACTCTTTGGCCAGGCCCACATGCTGTAAACAGAACAAAACATGCTAAGCCTCAAGCCTGATTTATACTTTGTTGCATGATATAGACCATAAATTAGGCATGATTTATACTTGTCAAATACAATACAGTAGTTACACACAATGCAAACAATAAAATAGAGTGTGATGCTTAAACGATAGAATGGTATGCTATACAAATAATGTTATCATACTGTAACTTATTGTACAGGTATGCTACAAGTTACATAACAACCTACTGCCTTAAGAAACCAGTACCATATTATTATGCAGAATAATCATGATAGTATACTGTAGTTTGTTAAATAGAAGTAAGAACGTCTTTTGTATCATGGCATTTGAGTGAGAATTGATCTGATATTCAATGTAAACAATATCACTATTAACAGATTTGAAGGTTGTATGTTCCTTTTATATTCACTAGATGGCAACATTGTGCTCTGATATGGTGTGACTTGTTCTACAAATTAGACAGGACTTCTGAAAAGTTTAAAGCATATAATGTGTCTAATAACCATTAAATGATAATGGTCAAAAAAAGAACAGTTCAGAAAATGTATTTGTGGTCCAATGTATATTATTTAAATTACATCATGTGATCAAAGCTCCCTATGGTAGAATTAATCAATTATCCCAGATCACAGTGACTGGATGCACGCTGAGTTTCTAACTATACACATCACTAGCAAGGTTTGTTTATGAAATAAACATGCTGAAAATGCACATGGCCCACCCATGAAGTGTTCACTTGACACGGCAGCTATTAAGTGGTCAGATGGGTGGGCCGCAAATTATTTTCTAAGAGGGCCTGAAACTGAACTGTAACATCAAATAGATATATAATAACATTGTCATTCCTCATTTAGAAAATGGAAAGAGTTCTCAAATAAATAATAGTGTTTTCTTAAGCATACAGAATGCAAGAGATGGCAAATCATGTTAGCAATCACCAGCAGCATAGTATATAAACATCCAAACAAGCATGTGTACTTTTTTATTTTTTTGTGATCTTTCAATCTATTTTGATAGATGGATGTAGACACGGGGTATGGCTGGAGGGCACTGTATGTTGCTACGAACTGATTCTTAATTAAGGGAACAAGTGGTAAGGGGACCTATCCTATGACCTCTGACCTTTAGATCTTTAGAAAAATGGGATTTTTGATAAAATGCACAAAACCTTCTACATGTGAACTTTCGACCAATATCTAATGAAATGTTGTTTTTAAGTTTATAAAAATGAAGCTTTTATGAGCCAATAAAAAAAAAGAAAAAGAAAATACATCAATGGAACTACAGATATATACATTGGAAAAACATATGGCATTATATATTAGAGGAGAGAAAGTAAAGAGCTGAATTGGTATCCCACCTTTCGGATGTAATCCTGCAAGCCTGTGAGTCCATACATGCGGAAGACAAACCACATCTTTAATGAACGAAATCTTCTACCCAATGGAATCTGCCAATGCTGTGTGAGAGGAGAGGAAAGGAGACGTGAAATTAGTCCCAACTTATTTTAATGTTGGAGAAAACTAAATAAACTATCTTTCCTCTTACCCTATAATCTGTGACCACACCTGTGAAGAGAGAGATAAGGATTTAGTCACACATGCAAAGCTTAAATAAATATTCATATGCATCATAGATCAGTCAACAATAAATCTGTCCATTTGACTGGTGATGTCAAGTAGGCCGGTGGCCGACTGGCACAGGTCTAGTTAGCTAAATACAGTATAGCTTTCATTAACCATATAAGCTTGTATGTAGTTGTAGTTGGTTGGACGCACGGTTGTCCGGAACCGCCCCAAAAAGGCCTGTGCCCGGGCTCTGGACAGGGCCCCTGCCCAGGGTCCATATATGGAGCTGGCCTGTTCTGACATCATTCTGACGTCTGCATATGACTTCATATTTGGGCAATGGGCATGCCTGACAAAGAACTTCATATATGGGCATAAAAGGGACACAGACATCATATTGTTAGGTATGCCCTGATGACTCTAAAAGTGTGAAAAACGTATTTTTCATTTATCTACGTTTCTAAACGCTAGTCTATTATATTGCTTCCACTGTATGCATTCCTGAGGCTCACCCGTATAATTGTTCCCACCACTTAGAAATCACTGTCATGCTTCAGTAGATCTCTGTGGTTATAGCCTGTTTCTTTATTTTTGAGCCCCATGCTATTAGTTGCTAACCTCTAATTAGCCTGGACTGCTCAGATTGTATAACGAGGGCCACTGTGACATGCAGAGTGCTTTTGTCTGTTTGTCAGGCTAATTATGGTGTGACTCTGCGATCTTAAGTGAACACATGATGCAATAAAAGAAACATACTGTACATACAGTACAAACAGAAAAAACAATACTTGATATCAGTACGAGATGATTTATTGCTGTCACAATATAAGATCCACCACAATCTTTACTGTAGTTCAGACATCGTTGCAATACCTCTCTATTGGGAGAGGGAGACCAACAGACATAAAACCTACGGATTGTAGCTTTAAAACTAATTCAGCTCAGAATCTGGCTTGTCAGTGGGCTTAACTTGAAGTGGCAAGATTGTAAGGTTGACTAAGCTGATGTGATGTGCAAATCCACTGATTAATTATCTGTCTCGACTCTATCTCCCCCCTGCACACACACACACACACACACACACACACACACACACACACACACACCGCCTCTCTCTTTTTCTCTCTCCCCGGATCCCTACACTTAACTTCATGTGTGTAGTTTAGATTAGGCTATATACTGAATATAATGCTCACAAGTACAGTACAGTACACACATGCATTTCCTCAGGTGCTAATTGCTAAATTAAAGTAGTTATTTAATATTTGAATGTTATTGCTCTGCAAACCAATGAGCAACACCAAATTATAAGGGACCCCTCATTTAGACCCATTTCATCTATTGTTCACAACTAGTGATGGGATGACATCTTATCTTAAATGGCAATGTTTAAAATAATAACACTACCTGACTCTTGGTTTTCATGTCTGAGGTAGAGGGGGTCCATCTTGAAGGCCCCAATGATGTCAGATCTCCTCTTCACCCTGTAGACAAGAAAACAATGTCTCACTCACAGAATAAGAGAGGCCGTTTTGCTGCTTACAGCTTGCAGCTTACTTCTCTTCTCTGGTTTTGCACAATTTTAATTGCTATTGTGGAAGTGTATGTGCTGCCTATGTTCAGCAATTGATATATCTGTCTGCTTAAATTGAGAACCAGCTAGTTCCCGTAACTTTGATCAACTACAGTACGGGAACTAATTGAGAACCAGCCAGCCTGTTGGTCAACTAAGTACGGGAACTATAAGAGCACTGTGCACCTTCACAATCACACTAGCTGATATGCCTATCATATACAGTATACATATAGATATGTTGTATACTGTATACTATAGGTCGGTATTCAACAATATAGTCAAGTATTTAAATCCCACTGAGCATTTTTCAGGCTATTAGACGTCTAAAATACATCTAAATCTAAAAATGGGTTATAAATTGTCTAAAATGAAAGTTGTTTTAGCGGTCTAGGCTTTGATTAGATGTTGAAACAACATAATTTCAACATATACCGTCTTTATATAGACCGTCTATATATAATTAGTATTTAAAAAACTGCTAATCAACGTGTAAGCTAAGATTAGACAGTTAAAAAAACATAGATTTTTAGATCAGCTATAACCCATTTTTAGACGGACATCTAATAGCCAACTATTGCTCAGTGGGATGCCTGGGGAAGACAACATTGATCCAAATGTAAAGAAGGGAGCTTAAATTCCAGTTTGCAGGTATATTATGTCTTTGCATGAAACTGAGGGCCCTATCTTGTGAAGTTGCGCCAACCCTTACCCCTTATAAATAAACCTATTTGCAATTTTTTACTATTTTGAAAAACCTTTCAAAATGCCTCATCTAGCCGATCTACATCAACACATTGTGAGCTATTTGAACAATTTTAAAAGGTTTTTCAAAATAGTAAAAACTAGATAAAGTGCCCCTCGGGGCACAGGTCTCCACCAGGGCAGGTCAGGTTGTGGCCTCCTGGCAGTTACCGCTCATGTGAACATCATATTATAAGCAGCTAGGGGGCGCCCTAGTGTCACAGTTAGGGTGGCCTAACCCCAAATCGGGGCAACCTTCCCTAATGCCAATTCAAATGGGTTCAGATGTGAGTCAAGTCTCCTGCAGGAGGCATGTCTAAAGCCTGTACTGGACAGGAGTCTCCAGCTGTAAAAACAGATGAGATTTATTTTGGAGGAGTTCTAGGAACCCTGTAGCATAGATTATCACAACAACGTACATCACATGTGATCATTATGAGAGGGTCAAGAGGGGTCATGACTAAGGTTCACTATCCTGTACTGTACTGTATTGTACCATTAGAATGAGAAATAACACTCATGCCACAACAAAATGACTATCGAATTTGCCACTACAGTATTAGTAATTTCCAGTGTGTCAAGTGTCCTGATACTGTCTTAGCAATTTATCTGGGATACGAAGTTATATGTTATATATGCAGATGGGAGGCATAGTTCTATTTGTACTGTATGACTCAGGTGTAGATGGAAGTCAGTTTGTAATGACTCATGACTACAGTGCAGTGTTACCGTAGGTCCTGGACTCCTGGTTTAAAATTTCAGCTTTCTATCTGAAAGAAACAACTGAACTCTGACTGACTACATTACTTTCATGAAAACATGTCAAATCTGTGGTTTGTTTATCAATAGTGTATTTTCAGTATACAAACATATACCATAATATGAACACAACGTGTTATTTTGAATGGCGGGCGAGTCAGGTTGGGCATAAGGTGTCAGTGGGGTGAGTGGCCTTTTATTTCTTGAGCACCTGACCCTTAGAATGTCTGGGCACGTCTATGGGTCAACCAACCTATTATGGGTCAACCTATAGAGGGTATGCGCGTGACATCATCATCAAACCAGGAAGTTATGCAGGAACGCCTACTGAGTGTCAAAAAACTACTTTCTGGCCTTGACAGCCCATACATCCACACAGAAAAGTCATATCTGATTGCATTAAACAACGTTAAACAATGTTAAACTCACTTTGCATGTTGCTTTGCCACTCAATGTGCCATTCACTTTAAGCATGCGCATACCCTCTATTGATGCCAATATTATTTTGTATTTGTAAAAAAGAAAAAAGTGCACCTGTAAAATAATGTTTACACTTGTATTTCATAGTTTGTATTCGTAAAAACAATTTGTGCACTCGTAATTCATATTTTATATTCTTGAAAATGTATTGTATTACATTCGCCATATTGGCATCAATTTGAGCCCATACACGTGTCTGGAGACACAGCATAGCAACCATGTACATACAGTAATAAGACCTCCATGAGGTAAACTGTATGGTCCTACAAGAGTTAATTTCGAAAGAGAACCGGACATTTTCAAGCTTACTGTGTGATAGGTAGTCAACTTACCACATAGCTGAGCAGTCAAAGTTGACTAAAAGCCATTTATGGGGGTTGAGGTTGAAAGAGTCTGCAAACTTCAAAAACAAAACAAAGCAACCAATCATTTTTAAAACTCTTTTGTTCCATTACATTTTATGACTAGTACAGTAGTGACTCTACAGTATGCCTATTCTTCTCTCCTTTACACGCTACCTTCTTCAAACGTGGTTTGAACGTATCTGTGTGTCTAATAAACAGTGATATTTCTTTCTAGAAGAAAAGCAGCACGGTTTCTGATGCTGCCTCAGGAAATGACTGCTCTGCACAGCGTTCAGCTACAGTATGAGGAGACTAAACCACCAAAGCAACAGCAAAAGGGCAGTATTATTAAGGTCATTTAGCACCAGTATTTTTGGAAACACTCACTAACAAATGTTGACCAATACCAAAGAGAAATTCTAAGAAGTCCATATACTAACTAATATTATATCACTATTATTATGTACTATTACTGTATGTAGCCTACTTTCTCCAGAATGATTTTTGCATTTTCTCACCTCAACACCGTTCAGTAAATGTCTGAATTCAGGACAGATGAATGCACTCCCAGCGTATGCTGCATCAATATGCATCCAGATTGTCTCTGAATTACCTGGAATAGATAAAGGACAACCCAGTTAAGGAACAATAGTAAAATGTTGCTAAGGACCTAATAACCTTTTCCTGGATCACAAAAGCAGACATTACGGTATTTAATATTAGTATTGTTACAATATTTTTCACATTCACATTCACAATAGGTAGCTTTCTGTAAATTCTACTCACATATGGGCCCAAGTTCAGTGATGTGATCAAAAGCACATGAATTAGTTGTGCCGAGACATGCACAGTACTGAAAGATAAAAACATCTTAATCAGGAAATCCATTGCCACCCATGTAAAATAAATACAAATATGCCGAACAAATTATTTTTACTTTTTCTTTCAAATATGTTATCTTTTCTAGTCTACAGCATGTTATCTAGTCTAGATAGCAAATAAAACTAATGCAATCTATTTACAAAATCACAATAACATCAGATAATTACATTGAATTTTGCTCATTGGCCTGCATGTGAAAATGAAGTCTATCTATAATGTTATAATTTCCCCCCAATTATGTAAATGAGATGAGATGAGATGTACTTTATTAATCCCAGAGGGGAAATTGAAGTGTTACAACAGCATAATGTGGCACATAAAAAGCTAAAACTACTGGACAAACAGAACAACACAACAGACACAAGTGGACATAACCACACAAGACCAGGACCACCAAGGACCATATGCCATTTGGGGGAGGCAGTTCTTATGCCAGTCTGTATCGCTCCGTATGCATTCTCGGGGTGAGCCTACGGCTGAAGGTGCTCAATTCAATTCAAAGGGCTTTATTGGCATGAGAAAACATACGTTTACATTGCCAAAGCAGAAAGAACAATACAACAATACAGCAATACAATCAAAACAAAAATTATGTACTTTGTCAGATTCTTCAATAGATCAACTTCTATGTACCAAGATCACTCGATGCAGGTATAGTGCAGGAATATACAAAATGATTAGTCTTTACGGTGGTTGTGTTCCATTTGATATCCTTCTCCTATGATATGATATAATGATATAATACTTTATTGTCAGTTCACACTGAAATTTGTCTTGCGACACAGCAGCCATGTATGCAGAACACATATACAAACACAAAGAACAAGACAATTTACATACATAAAGACATGAGCAATATCCACCGCTTAGATTATCCTGTGGCTACTACATCTCCTGATTAAGCCTCAAGGTCGACTGGTGGACAAAGGACCTCTTTAGTCTGACCTTATTGTATGCTGGTACACCATATCTCCTTCCTGAAGGTAGCAACCTATATTCTCCATACATCATTGGTCATGTTTTCAAAGTCTCCGTGTGTGGTTGTAATCTGTGGGAAGTATGTGTCTCTGATGTCTTGGTACAATGGACAGATGGTTAGGAAGTGTAGCTCGGTTTCCACTTCATTTAGTGTGCAGTGGGTGCATAGTCTGTCTTCTCTCGGGATACAGGTCTGCCTATGACGGCCTTTCTCGATCGCGAGACTGTGCTCACTGAGTCTGTACCTAGTTAAGATTTTTCTTTGTTTTGGGTCGGTCACGGTGCTCAGGTATTCTGCCACTGTGTATTCTCTGTTTAGGGCCAGATAGCATTCTAGTTTACTCTGCTTTTGTGTTGCTTCTTTCCAATGTGTTAGATAGTTTTCCTTTTGCTGTTTTATAATTTGGTTTAGTCCAATGGGTTTTCTATCTCGTGGCTCTGTTTGTGTTTGTGCCCGGAGTTCCAGGGCCAGCTGGCTGAGGGGGCATCTCTCTAGAGTTTCACTGTGTGTGAGTGCCTTGTTATGGAGTGCATCTAGGTCACTTTCTTTTAGGTGGTTGTAGAACTTAAGTGCTCTCTTTTTTATTTTGTTTATGAGTGGGTATCGTCCTAATTCTGCCCTGCATGCATTATTTGGTGTTTTTCGGAGAATGGATGTGCAGAATTCTGTGTGTAGGGTCTCGGTTTGGTGTTTATCCCATTTTTCAAGGTCATGGTTTGCTAATGGTCCCCAGATCTCACAACCATAGAGGGAAATTGGTTCTATCACAGAGTCCTTTTTTGAAATATCATGATTTTAGTCTTAGTTAGGTTCACTGTCAGGGCCCATGTCTGGGAGAATTTGTGTAGGAGATCGAGTTGCTGCTGTAGTCCTTCCTTGGATGGGGACAGCAGCAGCAGGTAATCTGCGTAAAGTAAGCATTTGATTTCTGTGTTTGCCAAGAGGATGCCTGGAGCTGTAGACTGTTCTAGCGTTTTTGCTAATTCGTTGATATATATGTTGAAGAGTGTTGGACTCAAGCTGCATCCCTGTCTAACTCCACGGCTTTGGGTGCTCACTCTATCCTGCAGCACACCATAAAAAAGGTGGGAGGGATTTGCCAGCATGGAGTTCAGTTTGTCCCCGATCCTCCTCTCTGCGACTGACTGCAGGCTCTCCATTCGGAGGCCAACAACAGAGCTTGTTGAGTTCACCAGCCTTGATATTTTTCAGATTCTATCCTGCTGTTAATTTTATCACATTAACTTCGCAAATCATTTTAGTATGCGCGTGTTGGGGAGAAGTCTTCCCTGTGTGTCCCTGTGGGTGTATTTAGCACGAGGAAACCCTATTGCCAACCAATATTTGGTTGGAAAATGCGGAAGTAGAGCGTTCTCCCGGGAGCTTCAAAATGCCACTGAGTAACTTCCATTGAAATGAATAGCAGGGGGCGGGGCAGTCGCTCTCCGTCTGCACTCGATCCTTTATAACTCTATGGTGTGCTCTGCTGATTGCTGCTGCCTCACTGAGTCAGGCAGGCTGCCTGCCTGCCAGGGAACAGCGATGATGTAATTCGATTACTTCTAAAAGTATTTCTAGAGTTCCGGTGTTCCAGGAGCTCTCTCAGCACTCTAGTATCATAGCTCGGCTGTCAAAGCTATTTATAGTAACTATTTTTAATACAGTCCTTAGTCCTTTTTTATAGTCTTTAAAGCATATGGTGGAAAAATACCCATCAAGCGAGTCACACAAAAATCTAAATTTTGCTGATATACAGAAAGAATACAGAAGGCATATATTCCTTAATCAAATATTTTACCATTGGAGATACAGGACTAGGCAATGGCCTTATTAGCACAGTGCAAGACTGCTGCTCGCTTAGTGGTCCATCTCAAAACGCTACGGCGCACGGCAAGCCTCCACGCACCTCGCACAATGCCACCCTGTGCTCTCGCCTCAATGTGCGCTGCTTACAACTTACAAGCACTAAACATTTGCTTGCATCTTAATTTACTTCATTTCGCCAAAATCAACTCCTAGCATTGCCATCGCCCCACAGATCACGTGTCACACTTGGGAGGGACACAGATTAATGTATGTGCCACTGTTTTCGGTGCAACATTGCCCTTGCCTACGACCGCACCGTACCTACCCTTTTGCAATGGGTGCGTTCGGAAATGCGCACCGGGAATGTGGTCAGTTTGTTGAGTGTGGTGGGCGGTGACGTCACAGAGTGCGTTCAGTGTGCCTTATTTACGAACGACCACAGCTGTGACGCAATCATCACACCGATTCACACTGGACAACCCCAGCTTCAGGGTAGGGTCGCTCAGTGCGGGCACTCGGCACACCCGTTCAGGGCGCATTTCCGAACGCACCCTTGACATTGGGGGAAATTCATATTCTCAGAATTGAAAAAGTGCCACTTATCAACTAACCCTGTTAATCGATCGATAAGGTTATCAATAAAAACCTTTCAAAATCAGTCAAGCTCAGGCTGGGGGAGGTGATAGATGTTCTACACTACAGCCACACCTGGTCACACCTGAAGGCTAGAGCCCATCCACTAATCAACCAGCTGAACACTATATATAACCAGCTCCAAACATTCTTGATGACTATTGTCTATTTCTATGTATTTGATGTATTACCATGTGTTGTTCTTTCACTCTGGATTAAGAGCTTCTGCTAAATTTAAACACCCTTCTGTCAGTTGATGTCAGACTCTCTCACTTCCAGAAAGAGGCTTGTAAGAAGGACCTTACAACCCTGTCAACTTTACTCCAACTCTGCTAGGGAAACATAGATTTCCCCACCAAACTTAGGCTAATGGGCTCACTGCTCTCTTTCTCCTCTGAAGAGAACCAAAGGACAAAGACCCCAGCCGGGAAGAACATAAGTTACAGTTTTGATCCACCATCCCTTTCCCTCACCATTATTGAATAAATATTTTTTTCTGTTTTGCAAACAGAGCCTCCTGTTTTAAATAACTTTAAATAACCAAGGTTATTTGTGCTTTTATGGTTATGATTATGGTGAATAAGACTGTGTGGACATATACTGTAGTAGACCGGTCCGGAAATGCCAAAAGCCTGAAGCCTGTAGGCATTTTTGAGGAAAAGTACTTAATGTGTTGTTTCTATATGATTTTGATGTGCTGAATCCATTTCTGCCGTATGTCGAGTGATACGGGTCACCGTGTGGTCAGAAATTGAGTCATTAGCATAATTAATCACAAAAAACTGTTTATGGGCTATAATTCTGATAAGTAATTGTGCTTAATGGGTTGTTTCTATATGATTTTGATGTGCTGAATCAATTTCTGCCATATGCCGAGTGATATGTGTCACCGTGTGGTCAGAATTTGAGTAATTAGCATAATGAATCCCCAAAAAACTGGATATGGGCTATCATTCTGATAAATAATTGTGCTTAATGGTTGTTTCCATATGATTTTGACGTGCTGAATCCATTTCTGCCATATGCCGAGTGATATGGGTCACCGTGTGGTCAGAAATTGAGTAATTAGCATAGTAACAAAACTGGAAATGGCTATAATTTTCATAATTTCACAACTTTGTAATAACTGGGCCAAAACTAAGAAATAACAATAACAATAATTGACAAATCTCGATCAAATGCGATACTTTGTAGTACTTTATTTGATGTTTCTGTATGATATAGGTGATGAATGATTTTCTGTGTTGAAGATGTAGAAGTTTAGTAATTAAGGAAGCAGGAAGCAGCTTGAGGACCTGTTCTTCCATCTGCGGCTTTTCGATTATTGCATGAACCGGGTTCCGGGATGTACTTTCTTGCCTTTGCTGTACCTGCTTTCATCCAGACTTGTTGGCATGGCATCATGTGGAAGAAGGTGATCAGCAGTAGCAAGACATCAGTGTCTCTTGCAGAGACAACAATGGTCGCTGCACTGCTTTTAATGCAGTGAAGAACAATTCTTGTGTCTGCTTCTTCATGCTTACCTTCCAAGCTGTCTGTGTCAATGGTTGCATTAGATGCTTCAACTCTCTCTTCATCACTGAAGCCACCTGCAGCAACTACAGTCTTGTTGACTGGTGCTTTCAGAAGGAGATAGGAAGTGAGGAAGGTCTGCCTTGTTCTCTTCATGGGCAATGAAGTTCACCCACTTTTCAGGAAGTGGCAAATCCCTGCTTGTAACTGGTCTCCTGATTGCCTCTTCCACGCCGTTTCCGTGTTCCACTTTTGATAGAGTGCTTGTGGTAGCGATTAAACAAGACATTGATTCGCTGGAACTGTGCTCCACTTTGGAGAACAGATCCAACAAAGACATCTGCAAAGTTTCCAACGGTCTTAGCTCCTTGTGGCTTTCCTGTGGCAATGACCAGAGCTTGACCATCAATGATAAGTGTTGATTCACCCTGCAAGTATTGCCTTTGAGCAATACAGCCAAAGACAGTGGAACAACAAACAGTTCATGTCTCATGATGTTCTTCAGGTCAACTGGCCGTCCTGCTTCATATGCAGCGATGAGGCACTGCAAGATGTTTGTCTGCCTTGACAGCTTTTGCTTTCCCAGTTTTGCCTCAATTTATCAGAATTATAGCCCATTTCCAGTTTTTTGTGATTAATTATGCTAATTACTCAATTTCTGACCACAGTGACCCGTACCACTCGGCATACGGCAGAAATGGATTTAGCACATCAAAATCATATAGAAACAACACATTAAGCACAATTATTTATCAGAATTATAGCCCATTTCCAGTATTTAGTGATTCATTATGCTAATTACTCAATTTCTTACCACACAGTGACCCGTATCACTCGGCATACGGCAGAAATGGATTCAGCACATCAAAATCGTATAGAAACAACTCATTAAAGGGTTAGTTCAGATTTTTTCAACTTAAGTTGTATGAAATACTTGCCATTAATATAGTGGTTGCAACTGTATTAATTGATTGCCCGAGTCCCGTGGTGGGAGTTCTGCTCTGGTTTTGGTGAAATATCAAGTAGTTCCGGTCATTTTGTGGGGGGTGCTGGGGGCCACGCAGTAAAAATAAATGAATCGACAAAACTAACGTCATTTGTATTGTTGACCTATTTCTAAAATATTAGTGCAACTTTCGTTCTTTTTTTACCACTCTATCACACAGAACTATGTTTTTTGTGTCCATATCACTACGCCCAAAAAATAGTTCCATGTGATAGAGGGGTCAAAGTTCAACGAAAGTCATGCTAATATTTTTTTTAAAGGTCACCAATACAAATTACGTTCGTTTTGTGGATAAATTTACTTTTACTGTGTGGCCCCAGTGCCCCCCACAAAATGACCGGAACTACTTAATATTCACTAAAACCAGAGCAGAACTCCCACCACAGGACTCTGGCAATCAATTAATACAGTTGCAACCACTATATTAATGGCAAGTATTTCATACAACTTAAGTTCAAAAAATCTGAACTATCCCTTTTAAGTACTTTTCCTCAAGAATGCTTACAGGGTTTTTTCCATTTCAGGACTGGTCTATAGTGGAAAAACGTGATACTGTGTGCACGGGCACACACGTGTTCACATGTACCTGTTTGCTAACATGCTGTATGTGTGCCTTGGCCATTTACATAATACTTTATGTGTGCTTGCATATATTTCTGTAGGCTAAGTGTAATGTGTATTTTACTGTTTTCCTACATAAAACGGGATGAGTCCTTCTGCCTTGTCTTCCTCCACCATCTTTTTTAACGCCTCTCCTTTGACAGTGTAGGTGTCATCTGTTGGGATTTTCTTCATGAGAACACCACCTATCAGACCAGCACGCTCCACTGATGAATGTGACTGGAGAGTTATAACAGATAAAGAAGTTGCAGCTGTATTGCATGTTTTCATAAACATTATACTTTAGAGTTATATATATAGAGAGTTTTGGACATAAACTACAGCCAGAGTAACAACTATGGGACAATTCATCCATTAAACCAAACAGGAAATAGTATGCTTTATATAGATTTGTTCAAAATATGTAGAGATAAACTGTAAAAGCACAACCAAGCTGATGCAATTCAAAAGCATACTGTATCTTTGTCAAATAGGAAAATGGAAGAAAAGTGCATTATTCTTCAACTGGGAGGAGATAAACAACGGACTGCTGTCCAGTCGTGTAATGGTGATTTTTTTTTTTGTTACAGAACCCATGTGCTCATGCGCACACTATATATACATGTGTGCTATACATGTGTACTATACATGTGTGCATGCGCACAGAACAGCTGATAGCCAAAGCCTATATTGTTTATAGTGTATGAGAGTTTTAGACACAAACACAAAAGTAGACAACTGCATGTTGTTCCACCATTCAACAGTGAATGCTTGTGTTTCCTAATCTAGATTGAAGTCACGTGAATGACAATTTGCATTAACGTAAAGGTGTTTCTCTATGATGTGCTTTTGCTCTTACTTGGTCAGAGGTATAGGCAACCAATTTGGAGATGATGTCACCTTCAGTGCGTTGTGGTTCAGAGGCCTGGATCCGTCGGACTGCTTTACAGCGAGCAGCTAGCAGGGCCACAAGGGTTGCTTCACTGGCCGTGCCCTGTGGAGAAGATGAGTTTGATTATGATTCAAAATGAAGTCTTGGGGCTCCATTAAGCAGTTCAAATAATATTACTAATCATATTACAGTTTTATGAGCTGGGGGCGTGTGGTATGTAGGGTTGGGTGACGATACGAATACATCGTCAATCGCGAATATACGAATCCAATCGCCGAATATTTTTATTAGGCGATTTCTCGGGACGATTTAGCCCAATTAACCTGTAAAGTGTGAGCAACATGTGAATCAATTTGGCCCAGCAAAGTAGTAACAGCGGCCGGGTGGAAATCACCTCCTCCCGTTAGCCTATAATGTATGCTCCCACAGTCGCCGCACTCCGCAGCATCAGGCACCGGGGCACGGCACTTACGGCAGCCGCCAGCCAAAGTAAAGGCTGGGAGCTGGGAGGACGTAGCCTACATGTTGTTTAAGCTCCGGAGTCCAGACCCATGCAGTTTAATAATATACAGTCACAACAGAATGCACACTGCTGTCTCGTGTCTCATCACAATCCCAATGCCTCACCCGTGAAGTCGGGGGGGGGGGGGGGGGGGGGGGGGGAAATAAAAAAACTGTCTAGTGTTAGTGTATAGGCTCGGGGATCATAATAGCGCTTAGCTTAGCATTAGCTTAGCGTGTAGCCCCTACTGGTGCTTCAACCCACTGATTGAACTTCATATCCGCCTGTAATCTAAGTTATTTTTATTGACAACGTGAACGAACACCGACACAAAAATAGACAGATCTACAAGCTCTCAACGCGTAGCGAACGGCACTGCAAAAACAGGCAGGACGCGATGCCTTGAGAGCTTGTAGATCAGCAGCAGCCCGGCCGCAGCAGCTTGTGCGCTCCACTCCGAGCCTCGGACTGACCGGTGCGGGGAGGCAAGGGAGCAAGTTACCCTGGCTGCGCACTTGCGCAGCTGCGCTGCAGAAACAGACTGATCTACAAGCTCTCAACGCCTAGCGAACGGAGCTGCAAAAACAGGCAGGACGCGGCGCCTTGAGAGCTTGTAGATCTGGCTTTTTTGCGACCTGCAGTGAGCTGTTCTCACTTTACTTTTACGACACGAATACATCGTTAATCGGCGAATATTTGTCAGACGATGGGCGGTTGAAAAAAATTGGCATATCGCCCAACCTTAGTGGTATGTCATATTGCAATTTTGGGCATGTTAAGAAGCGCTTTCGACACCCCGTGGATTGCGCAAAACGGCCTTGAATTAGTCATGGGTGTGTTTAAGGAGTGTTTGAGACGTACCCAATCAACATGTCCGTACTATTCTCTTTACCAGTCAGCTGATGTCACATACGGAATGCGCACTTTGGGGATCATGGTATTACATTTCTTCAGGCTGGCACCATAGAAGACATGACATGACTTGGTCACATTTGGGTTAATTATTCCTATTGCACTGCATGCTGTCACCTTTATGCCTCAAAATAATTTGTTTCTATTGAAAAACACCAGTAAAATAACGTTTATTATATTTTATTTCATTCAAGTCATGATGAAGGAATGAGTTGAATGCTGCTGCTTAATGCTGTGCCTGTGGCCCCGATGGTATATGGTCTTCGCTCTTAGCATTTTATTGAAGAAGACTTGAATCGGGTGTGATACAGCATATGAAAGCAAACTTCCCACGGATTATGGAGATGTTTTTATTTATTTTTAAGGTTGAGAAATGAAAGAATTATGGCCGTTTCTAATCTCAACATTTTACAAAAAAAAGACGCAAAAAGAGGCTGTTGCCATGTCTCATAGAAACAAGTAAATAGGTCTATAAAAATAAGTGCATATAACAGGGGTCTGTAACCTATTTTAAATGAAGTGCCATGTTTTTATTTTCTAGATAGTGAGTCTGCCATATCCAGATAAACTTTAATGACACCACATTAAAATAAAAAAACATATTTTGATTGTCCACAAATATAAAGTTCTTCCTTCTTTTTAAATATGTTCTTGCACATTGTTATAATGATCATTATATATATCCCCCTGCAGTCAGAGTTCATAGTTTTAATGAATGAATGTGATGCATTGTGAGCTGGTATAGATCTGCTATTTTCAAAAGTAATCTTGGAAAAATGTAATTACATTTTTGGATTAGCCGTCCTTAGTTGGGCAAATGCATTCATCTGGGGATCCTTGACATGGGAATGTGCTGTGTGAGGATCACTGGTTTAAACAACATTAGGAGAAAAGCCCAAATAACCACTTTAGAAACAAGAAAAGCAACCACAACTAGTAGGCTACAACTACCAATATTTACAAGCAACTTTACAGAAAAAGAAGCCGCTTATAATAAACAGACATGGCAACACTCCAGCAGCCTCCCAGAGCCGCTCAAGTATAAAATCAAACAGTGCTTTTTGCGTTTATGAGGTGGTCAGACCCACGTCTAATCGTTATGCGCTGAGTGTTTTTAGGTCAAGGGGCTTAATAGCAAATTGCGCAAAGCGAAAATAATTAACATATGGACACTCCCACAATGCTAAAATATTCAGGAACGCCGTATGCCATATGTGTGTGCGTTCAACACGGGCCGATATGCCTTTCATTATACGATTGTGCGCAGAGCGAGGGCAATTTATGTATTACCCCATTGTAAAACGGATCTTCAAAATGATAGAATGGTCACATGCCAGTTTAAATGGTAATCAGGGCCTCATCATACGGTTTTTTTCCTCCCTCTGTCCCAGCAGAAAGTAAATTACCGATACATTTGAATGTACAGTATAAAGTACAGCAAACAACTATAAAGCAATTAGTCAAATACTTTGTTAGTTATCGCTTGTTTCCTTTTTCTTCAACCACACATGGTACAAACTGTTGCTAATAGGGTATATGTACAGCGGCCATTTTGGAAAGAACTCTTCCTACTTCTGGGCTAGGAACAAAGAAATGAAAGGAAATTCCAGCCGGCAGATTCGTCACATGCACTCGGTGGCAAACTGCTGCCGAAACTCTGGTGGAATGGAGCTGAGTGGACAAGCATGTGAACGACCACTATTTCTGAATGATTGAGACCATTGTAAAATAATCGCTTCTGGAAAATAAATGAAGACATAGCCTATAACACATCAATCGCTGTGTTGTGTACACTGTAATTCACCGTTTCCTGTCTGGCAACCAAATCTCGTGATGCCTCCGAGACAGAAACGATACCTATACTGTGCACATCGAAAAGCATGTTACTAGAAAACAACTTGTGATATGTCTTTTATATTCCTGAACCGATTATATGACAAAGGTCGCAATCGTTCAATCATAAACAGTGTAAAAGTACTGGACCCTCGTCTGGTTTGACAGACAGGTAGTGTGTGCATGCTGTGGTGTGTGATAATCCGGTTGAAGTATTCCTTCGGTACGGCGACTGCGGCAGCGGGCCCGGGAGAACAATAACGCGACACGAGACAGTATCACGCTAAAGGTTCACAAAGTTTATTACACAAACAGGAACATATATAGTGCTGGATCATAATGACAACAAGATATGAGACATAGAAACGTGACATGATAATGACTACTGCAGCAAGGCTGACCTTGCTGGCGCTGAGATGTCTCTCGTAGCCTATCCATAAAGTAAGCTCCAATACAGGCAGTACACAATCCATATCAAGTACACTGTATCTCAAGTTCAAGTACACAGACTAAGATGTACTGTGCATGGACTAATTATAACAACGAGCTCCATTAACTGCTATTTAATCGAACATCCGGTGTGAGATTTGCCACCCATGAGCGTCATGGCGCATCCCCGGCATTGAGTCACGTGACTTCACGTCCCTTCCTTTCATTTTGTTCCTAGCTTCCAGTAGTTAAGTGGTTGAGTGGTTCTCAAACTTTTTAACTTCAAGGACGCCCATAACTCTTGAGTTATGGAGCACAAGAAGATGCACATACATCAGAGACTATGAAAGAGAGCCCAGAGTATCCTCATTGCCCATTGAAGTATCTGAACTATAAAGAGAAGACTGTGCTTTTCTCTCATGTAGCCCATAAACAGACTTAGAGTAGACTAAAACACTCAGAGAATGAAGTCGACGGCAGACGGATGAATGAAGGTTTCGGAGTTCCATTTATTCTCAAAGTACAGAGTACAGCTGATCGTGGCCTGAGCTATGCATGTACCCAGCAGCCTCACGGCTTCTGGGCAACTCACTAGCATACAGACATTTTAACAGGCTCCTATACAGTTCAGGACAAAGACATCAAAGGAAAAGGTATGGCAACCCCCCTGTACCAAATTGTCAAACATCTCCATATATGGCATCAGATACGACACCATTACAACATCAGCCTGTTATTCTCTTGCAAATTGCCTTTGATCCCAACAGAAAGCCTGTCTATTCACTTATAGCCCATAATCAGAGGGGTAGTAAGGCCACTACGATGAGTCATTGATTGTACAACCAAGCTAATATCACATGACAGCACAAACTGAGCATGCCGTCAAGGCTTCAGAGGACATTACCACAAAGCAAGGCAATCAATTTCTTAGAGTATTGTGGCATGTCGCTAGGCAACAGGCCGCCAGGTAGGCATGCGTCCCGAGAGAGCCAGTGGGAGAGAGGCAGAGTGCAGCCGAGAAGGCCACGCCTACCACTCGGCCAGCTGGTAGACAGCCGCTACGTGCCCGCCTACATGCTGTCTCAAGTTCATGAATACGAATCAAGGCCACCTGTGGAGCCAGACAGAGAGACAACATGTAGGCGAGGCTGCCTCTGCCCTCACTTCTCCCATGACGCTCACAGAGACGGGTCGGGCCATGCACTGGCGGTAAGCGACTACACACACACACAACTCACAGCGTTCTGTATGTGAAGGGGCAAGCTCTGATCCGACTCTCTCTATCCCATACAGGCAACACGTTCCCGGTACTAAACCCATTCATTCATAACCCCGCTGCTGAGATTGAGACGGGGAAAGGAAAGCCCCGTCAGTGTGTCTCAGACAGGAGGAACATTATAATTCTGACACAGACACCCCGTGAGGACTGGTAGGGAAAGAGCCGGCCAGCGCCACCCTTACGGAGAGAAGGGAAAGCCTGGAGCTCCCACCAGTGACTGTTCTTATGATTTGTCCATTTATGATTTGATCAGACTTTCAAACCCACGGGTCTGTATTTAATAAACACGCCTGTAGGCGATATTCTGTACCATTGAGCGTCTTGAGTGTCTTGGTGTTGTTCAGTCCCCACAAGTGGTGGAGAATAGTGGGATTTTACGAACTGAACCACACCAACCTCTCCGGGACAGATGGATAGGGACCAGGCAATTGACGCGCTCCTCCAGAGCCAAAACAATTTACAAGCCTCGGTCCATGAGTTAGTGCGCCACTTCCATAGAGAGGCTAACGTTGCGCGCAACCCAGCCGAAGTACTCACTAAACTCACGCCAGAAGATGACATCGAGACGTACACTGACTTGTTTGAGCGCACCGCGGCTCGAGAGCGTTGGCCAGTGGTTGACTGGGCCAACATCCTGGCGCCGTTTCTCACCGGGGAACCACAACGGGCGTGGGGAGATTTGTCCCTCGCAGATTCCCGAGACTACCAGCGGCTAAAGATAGCGATACTCGCTCGCCAGGGCCTCAGCTTACCGGCACGCGCACAGCGTTTCCATGACTGGACCTTCCATCTCTCTCAGCCACCCCGCGCGCAAATAGCGGCCCTGGGCCGTTTGACTCATAGCTGGTTAACGACAGCAGGTGACTTACCCGCCGTAGATAGAGTAATGATCGATAAATGTATCAGAGTGTTGCCGCCAGATGCCCGACAGTATGTAGCCCAGGTTGCCCCCGGCTCGGTTGACGAGCTGGTGAACCTTGTAGAGAATTACGTAGTGACCCTGGACGTCATGAAAGGAAACAGGAGCGAAGCAGCGAAACCCAAACAGGAGGAGCGCACAGGACGGGATAGGAGGGGACCGCCAGCGGGCCGCTCACCACCCCGACAGCGCACGGGCAAACAGGAGAGGAGCCCTCGGAACCAGGACCAGGCCCGCCGCTGTTACGTGTGCGGCCAGGCTGACCACCTTTCCTGGTCTTGCCCAGATCGTCACGGGGGCGATGTCCCAATGCCCTCTGCGGGCAGCACCGACGCCGGCAGACGCTGCCTGCACACTGGCACCGACCGCCGCGGCCACACCAACCTCCCGGTGAGAATCAACGGCGTCGACACGGAGGCCCTCCTGGACTCGGGCAGCGCAGTGACACTGTTCCACGCCGACTATGCCGGGACCGTGAGCGAGACCACCGTGCCCGTCAGCTGCGTGCATGGAAACCAACGTGACTATCCAGTAAGCAAGATACACATTCAAACCACCCGCGGCACCACACTAGTGTCAGCGGGCGTAGTACCAACCCTACCGGTCCCCCTGCTGATCGGATATGACTGTGCCCTGTTCGAGCGCCACTGGCGCCCCGGCGTGGAGAGGCCGCCAGGGAGGCGATCACGCCGCCGCCGCCGACAAAACAGACCACGGCCACCCCGCGGGACACGACCCGCATGCCCAGCGTTTGGAGCCCCGTCTGACGCCTCGAGAAGTGACAGCTCCCACAGCGCTGACGACCCCGGCACTGAAGGGGACCCCGAACCACCCTGCGACCCAGGAGCAGACCCCTTCGCTGAGTTCCCCAACGCGAACACCCCCTAGGGTAGGAGAATTCGCTACAGCACAGTGGAGCGACACCAACTTGGAGATGGCGCGGCAGCGTGTTGACGTCATCGACGGACAAAAGCAGAGCGGGGTGAGTGTACTTAATTTCCCCTACTTTATGTGTAAAGCTGGACTGTTATACCGGGTGGTTAAGGACAAGCGAGAAGAGGAAGTAGAGCAGCTCCTAGTACCAAAACAGTATGTCACTCGGGTGCTGTATCTTGCACACACGCATCAGTTAGGCGCGCACCTCGCCGTGCAGAAAACCTATGAGCGTATACTGGCAAGATTTTACTGGCCGGGAGTTAAGAGGGCTGTCGAAGCCTTTTGCCAAAGTTGTTCTGAGTGTCAGAAAACGGCCCTGTGGCCTACATATAGAAATCCTATAGTACCGCTGCCTATTATTGAAACTCCATTTGAGCGTCTAGCCATGGACATTGTGGGACCCCTCCCGAAATCCGCTAGAGGGCACCGTTACATACTGGTAATACTCGATTATGCCACCCGGTATCCCGAGGCCATCCCGCTCCGCTCTGCCACGGCCAAAACAGTAGCACATGAACTTTTAATGCTATTTAGTAGAGTCGGAATACCTGCGGAGATTCTTTCGGATCAGGGCACCTGTTTCATGGCACGCATGCTAAACGTGCTGTATAAATGGCTAAAGATCAAGCGCATCCGCACCTCCATTTATCACCCCGAGACGGATGGCTTAGTGGAACGCTTTAACCAAACGTTGAAAAAGATGCTCAGGAAACTGGTTGACATAGACGGAAAAGATTGGGACCAGCTAATCCCCTATGTCCTCTTCTCTATTCGCAAGGTTCCCCAGGCGTCGACAGGTTTCTCCCCCTTTGAATTGGTATATGGGAGGAGACCCCGCGGGCTGTTGGACATAGCCAAGGAGGCGTGGGAAACGCAGCCGTCACCGCACAGAAGTGTGATAGAGCATGTTGACAGGCTACAGGAGAGGGCGCGCAAAATCTGGCCCATGGTGCGCGAACACATGGAACGCGCACAGCGGGATCAAGCGCGCATCAATAACCGGGGGGCACGCGTGAGAGAGTTCCAGGTGGGCGAGCAGGTACTCGTCCTCATGCCAACGAGCGAGTGTAAGTTTCTGGCCAAGTGGCAGGGGCCTTATGAGGTGGAGACGCGCATTGGCCCGGTCAACTACAGAGTGAGACAGCCAGGCAGGCGAAAACCACACCAGGTATACCACGTTAACATCCTTAAAAAGTGGCACCCGCCTAGCACTGTTCCACCCAGTCTCTCACTCACAACCTTCCCTGTCCCCATAGGAGAAGACCTATCACCGACGCAGCGGCAGGACGTGCAGGAGCTGCTTAGCCAGTGCGCGGATGTGTTTTCGGAACGGCCAGGACGCACGCACGTCATCGAACATGACATCGAAACCACCCCCGGTAAGGTGGTCCGCCAACGGCCGTACCGTATACCCGAGGCGCGCCGCATAGCGATCAAGGACGAGGTAAAGCAAATGCTAGAACTTGGCGTGATAGAGGAGTCCTATAGCCCCTGGGCCAGTCCTATAGTAATAGTGCCCAAGCCAGACGGCTCACTGCGCTTTTGCAATGATTTTCGGAAGTTGAATGAGGTGTCGACTTTCGACGCGTATCCGATGGCTCGCGCAGATGAGTTGATCGAGCGGCTGGGCCCCGCCCGGTTCGTCAGTACACTAGACCTCACAAAAGGGTATTGGCAAGTCCCATTATCGGCCGAAAACCGCCTTCTCCACCCCGGAGGGCCTTTTTCAGTATAACGTCCTCCCGTTCGGTGTCCATGGGGCGCCCGCCACGTTTCAGCGACTAATGGACCGGGTCCTTAGACCCCACCGGGACTTTGCCGGGGCATATCTGGATGACATCGTGGTCCACAGCGCCACCTGGGGGTCACACCTACAACACCTCAAAGCAGTGCTCGGAGCGCTGCGTAAAGCCGGGCTTGTAGCCAACGCCAAAAAGTGTCGCATCGGCCTGACGGAGACAGATTACTTGGGCTTCACGGTGGGAAGAGGCTGCGTCAAACCTCAGCGGAAGAAGGTGGAAGGGCTGAGGGAATGGCCCCGACCAATCACCAAGAAGCAGGTGAAATCATTTATGGGGCTCATTGCCTACTACCAAAAATGTATTAAAGACTTTGCCACTCTTGCAGCGCCACTCTATGACCTGACCAAGAAGAACCTGCCCCACCACGTAGGGTGGACCCCCGAAGCGGAGGAGGCTTTCCACACGCTGAAAGCGGCTATATGTGAGGAACCGGTCCTCAATGCCCCGAACTTCAGCCAACCGTTCATCCTCCACACCGACGCCTCGGGAACGGGTGTACGAGCCGTGCTCTCGCAGGTCATAGACGGAGAGGAACACCCGGTAACGTATGTCAGTCGGAAACTACTCAAGCACGAGCGCAACTATGCCACGGTGGAGAAGGAATGTCTCGCCATCAAATGGGCTATTCATCACCTTCGATACTACCTCTGGGGGAGGCAGTTCACCGTCATCACAGATCACGCCCCCCTGAAGTGGATGTCCCGCAACAAAGACAGGAATGACCGCGTCACCAGATGGTTCCTCGAGCTGCAGAACTATAGGTTCGACGTACAACACCGGCCCGGGAAGGACATAGCGCACGCTGACGCGCTCTCCAGGAGGTACGAGGAAGAGACTGACGCTTCCGGAAGCCACCGGCAAGCTTGGAGGGAGGATGTGTGGCATGTCGCTAGGCAACAGGCCGCCAGGTAGGCATGCGTCCCGAGAGAGCCAGAGTGCAGCCGAGAAGGCCACGCCTACCACTCGGCCAGCTGGTAGACAGCCGCTACGTGCCCGCCTACATGCTGTCTCAAGTTCATGAATACGAATCAAGGCCACCTGTGGAGCCAGACAGAGAGACAACATGTAGGCGAGGCTGCCTCTGCCCTCACTTCTCCCATGACGCTCACAGAGACGGGTCGGGCCATGCACTGGCGGTAAGCGACTACACACACACACAACTCACAGCGTTCTGTATGTGAAGGGGCAAGCTCTAATCCGACTCTCTCTATCCCATACAGGCAACACGTTCCCGGTACTAAACCCATTCATTCATAACCCCGCTGCTGAGATTGAGACGGGGAAAGGAAAGCCCCGTCAGTGTGTCTCAGACAGGAGGAACATTATAATTCTGACACAGACACCCCGTGAGGACTGGTAGGGAAAGAGCCGGCCAGCGCCACCCTTACGGAGAGAAGGGAAAGCCTGGAGCTCCCACCAGTGACTGTTCTTATGATTTGTCCATTTATGATTTGATCAGACTTTCAAACCCACGGGTCTGTATTTAATAAACACGCCAGTAGGCGATATTCTGTACCATTGAGCGTCTTGAGTGTCTTGGTGTTGTTCAGTCCCCACAGTATTCAATTAATAAGCTAGACTGAATTGTTTGAGCTGTTGGATGTCATTACTAGCATTTATAAATCAATCAAGTCATACATCAAAACATGTAGATTGAAGAGTGGTGGCTCAGTGGCAGTGAATGGATGGACCAAACCAATTAGACTATAGTAGACACTAGACAGTTAAGACCTCTCGTTTTACGGTCAAACCAAATTATACTTCCTGTCCTTCAAGTCAGCCATGCAAGGTGAATGTGATCGACATACTGTATGTTCGACAGTACACTAAATCAGACGCCTCCAACCTGCCTCTGTCTATCAATATATAGAGATGATATGGCATATTGTACCAAAGTACTGTAGCACATTTATTATTGGTTTCCACACTTAAACCATATACAGTATACTTAGTTGTCTCGGATCCACCAGGGCTCTATACTAGGTTTGCTAGTATTTACCTCTACAGTGTCTACACCATATCTTTTGGGCAAAAATAGCCGATCTACAAGCTTCCAATGCAAGGCATTGTGAGCTTGAACATCGTATCTTTTCATGAAAATATAGAATGTTTGCCCCAGAAAAGGTTAAACTTCTAGCTCTAGCAGATGGAATTTGAAAAAGAAAAACCTCCCACACACTGTCTTCAAATGCAGTTAGTTATACTTTAATGGGAAATCATAAAGTTTCAGTCCACGGAAATGAGTTTGATACGTACAGTACTGTTCTGTGTTAAGACCACCAGCCGCCTCCTCTTAACACATGTTACCATAGTGAGATGCACTTAATAAGAGCAGGAGCAAGACAAAAGCTCTAGAACACACACACACACACACACACACACACACACACACACACACACACACACACACACACACACACACACACACACACACACACACACACACACTCTCTCCCCATCCTCACATCAACACAGAGACAGAAGACACAAAACACAAATACAACTCAGGTGGCGACAATAGAAGCGCATGACATGATCTGTCATCAGTGTGCGCTCTCATGCTTTGCCACTCGCCGCCCTGCAAACGCACGCAAGCACGCATGCACAATGGAAGGCTAAACTAACAATAATTAGCTTTTCGCAGCACAAAACGATCCCAGCTTGACTGTCAATTTCCTGCCATTTCATCTAGCACTATGAACCAGGGAGAGACGGGACAAATCAATAAAAGACAAATTGCTGCTGAAAATAGATTTGGCGTCAGTCAATTATGTTTGCATAAACACTTTTGTGTTTTGAAAGGTAGGGAATGTTCCTTTCATCTGGTCTGCATATTGTGCAGATAATGAAGGTAGTAGCCTATGTCCACATTGGATATCACTATCTTGAATTCTAGCAAATCATGTTTTGATTCACAAAACATCTAGCAACTAGCTAGCTGCTTTTCTCCATTCATGATTCCCCCCCTGTCAGGTGATAAGAAGCGGCCTGCTCCCTCCTCATGCATTGAAGTAAGTATGAGCTCATTTCGGGGATCTCCCCAGACTGGCAGAGGGAGAGTAGCACCCAACATTACACTAGGTGAAAAAATGGGTTACAAAAATCGTTGGATACATTTTGGAGGTAATTCAATGTAATGAATCATCAATGAAATAGCTCTACCTGCTCTTGCCTGCATTTTGGTCCAACTGCCCCTGACACTGTGATACCAGTAATCCACTTCTTTGTTCTTAACTGTTCATACACTCAAATGAACCTCCTCCAACCCTCTGCATTCAATCACATGAATATGCGTTTGGGAAACCCAGCCATTATTATTATTATTACTAGACCTGTACCCGTCGGCCACCATACTTGGGAACGATGCAAGTAACACGTAATTCATTTTTCCATCTCATTGTGGATTGTTGAAAAATAAAGATTTTCCCTTTCTCATCACCTCTGTTCCATCACTAGAGTAGAAAAATAGAAGGGTCACTTTGGATGAATGTAATTGATGACTCACTGGGAAAACAATGAAAAGCATAAATGCAGGGACTACAGAAACAGGTAGCCTGGCCGTTACACGCACGCACGCACGCACGCACACACGCACACACTTTAACACAAATTAATAAAAAAACTAAATGTAACGGGCAGTGAATAATGTTGTAGGACCCAGATAGGACCTCAAAACAGGATGCAAGATTTAAATGTCAAAGGACGATTCTGATATTTTACAGATATCATGGAAACGCGGCACTAAACCACTTTTCTGTGTAATATTAATGCAGATACTGGATCTAACCCTAGTTTAGGTTTTGATGCCCTCAAGTGCTACAGTAATTTACACAGACACTGACCTGAATGACTCCTCCACCTTGTCCATGGGTTCCAGCAATGAAGGCCTCAGGTAGTTGAAGCATTTTCCCAAGCCAGTCCAACATCACAGTCTCCAGCTCTGTACAGGCTGGACTGGCAGCCTAAACATATTATGAACCAATAACATGACTTGAATGACCTCCCAGTTTAACCACTTCTCTAGTCTTAGTTTTTTTCACAGTCTACTCTAAATCTCTTTGCCAAAAAACATCTACAGCTTGTAGAGCTATGTTTGCTAATGTTTGCTAATGTTTCCCCAAGAACAGGCATGCTGGGCTTCAGTTCAAGTTGTTAAAGTGTAAATAATAATAATTAAGTTTGGCACTTGAGCCTCCTTTTCTTTAGAATATTTACTTGCGCAAGCAGAGCGCGCAAGTAATAGTTTCGCCCGGTCCGTATGCACCGTCCCAGCCAACCCGCCACTTTTGATGCTTATGCAAATAAAACAGCAAATTGTGCCTGATTTGTTGGGACCAGATTACATACATGACCATATTTCTTACGTCATCATTGAGAGCATATACTATATACTGTGGCATGTCGCTAGGCAACAGGCCGCCAGGTAGGCATGGGTCCCGAGAGAGCCAGTGGGAGAGAGGCAGAGTGCAGTCGAGAAGGCCACGCCTACCACTCGGCCAGCTGGTAGACAGCCGCTACGTGCCCGCCTACATGCTGTCTCAAGTTCATGAATACGAATCAAGGCCACCTGTGGAGCCAGACAGAGAGACAACATGTAGGCGAGGCTGCCTCTGCCGTCTGCCCTCACTTCTCCCATGACGCTCACAGAGACAGGTCGGGCCATGCACTGGCGGTAAGCGACTACACACACACACAACTCACAGTGTTCTGTATGTGAAGGGGCAAGCTCTAATTCAACTCTCTCTATCCCATACAGGCAACACGTTCCCGGTACTAAACCCATTCATTCATAACCCCGCTGCTGAGATTGAGACGGGGAAAGGAAAGCCCCGTCAGTGTGTCTCAGACAGGAGGAACATTATAATTCTGACACAGACACCCCGTGAGGACTGGTAGGGAAAGAGCCGGCCAGCGCCACCCTTAGGGAGAGAAGGGAAAGCCTGGAGCTCCCACCAGTGACTGTTCTTATGATTTATTTTGTGCATTATGATTTGATCACACTTTCAAACCCACGGGTCTGTAATTAATAAACACGCCAGTAGGCGATATTCTGTACCATTGAGTGTCTTGGTGTTGTTCAGTCCCCACAATACATATACTAAAATAAAATAGCAAATTGTGCCTGATTTGCTGGGACCAGAGTACATGGTGTGTGTACTGTATATGTATAACTAGCTCTCAATGATGACGTAAGAAATATGTGGATGCCAGAGTGTAATTGCCACTAATTGGTCTTCGATTGTGACGTAATGACGATATGTTTTAGTGTTGGGAGGATTAAAGGTAATGTTCCTGTGTATACATGTATGTAACCTGGTCCCAGCAAATCAAGCACAATTTGCCGTTTTATTTGCATATGCATCAAAAGTGGCGGGTTGGCTGGGACGGTTTTTGGCGCAAAGTAACCACAGTATACTGCTAATCAACTTACAAATTACATATATATAGTATATGTATGACTAGCTCTCAATGATGACGTAAGAAATATGGTCATGTATGTAATCTGGTCCCAGCAAATCAGGCACAATTTGTTGTTTTATTTGCATACGCATCAAAAGTGGCGGGTTGGCTGGGACGGTTTTTGGCGCAAAGTAACCACAGTATACCGCTAATCAACTTACAAATTACATATATATAGTATATGTATGACTAGCTCTCAATGATGACGTAAGAAATATGGTCATGTATGTAATCTGGTCCCAGCATATATATAGTATATGTATAACTAGCTCTCAATGATGACGTAAGAAATATGTGGATTAAAGGACCCAATGCCAGTGTAATTGGTTTTCGATGGTGACGTAATGACGATATGTTTTAGTGTTGGGAGGATTAAAAGTAATGCTCCTGTGTATACATGTATGTAATCTGGAACCACTGCCGTATCAGGCACAATTTGCTGGGACGGTGCATACGCATCAAAAGTGACAGTTTATAACGGTCGAAAGTACTTGCGCGCTCTGCTTGCGCACTAGTTGGCCATTTATGGCCTACTAGTGTGCAACAAGCAAGTATGCACTCGACAGAGTGCAGTTCTAGTTATCTATGGCATTCAAAATGTCATCCTGTCTTAACATTTTCATTTAAACAAAAGTTATTTTTGATTTCATTTCATAGGTCACTCATTCTTGAGATGAGGGACAAAAGTGGAAAAAACATGTCCCACACATAAGAGCCTTATTATTGTTAAAAATAAATACATTTAATAAAAATAAAAGCACTTGCAAAGTTAAATGTAATACAGTTGTGTATTATTATGCCATTAATTTCATTATAATTGTTTTCATATGCCATCTGAATTAGTTAAAAGCAGGCACTGTACCCCAAAACGCCTGTATTTAGCCTGTCCCCAGCAAGTGGTCATAATTTCAAACTGCTAAAAAAGTGTCTAATACTGTCACAATCACATAAATATACATACTAAATTAAAGTAGATTGTCAACAACATAGCAAACAATATACACAATAATTTTAATTTATATTTTCCATTAGATATCTCATATCAAATGTGTGTCCCACGTCTCCCGTCAACTCCGTCAGGTTTTTTAAAAGTCTTAAATTAATCAGAAAATATTGTCGACAGATTTAGCCTGAAGACTCCTTTTCCAAGTCCCGTTTGTATTTGTTGCAACAGTGGAGCACCTGGTCTGACAAGCATTCAATTGTTTGATATTTTAAACTAACAATGTTGATATCAGGGTGGTCACAGCTTTTACATGTCAACTCCGTCAGGACATTATTATGATCTTTGTTAAGAATTCCAAAATAATGTTTATTATAAAAGTTTAGGGTTAGGTTTAGCTAACAAATGAAGCAAAAACAAAATGGCTACATTGTACTACAGAGGGTTAAGATGAAAACAAATTACATTTTGTCAACTCCGTCAGACGTCAACTCCGTCAGGTTTTGTGTCTGACGGAGTTGACATGTATCTGACGGAGTTGACAAAAGTGTTCCTAAAACAATAAAATTATAGTTTTTGAATAATGGGACGTATTCTAATTTGGCACACAGTTAGAGCATGCCTTAAGGAACATTTTTGGCTATAGGGCCATCACAGATTTGTCTCGTGGTGACCATGGCAGCCATTTTCCAAAATTGCCGCCACCTGATGTTATTTTACAATAACTCAAGTTCTACACCACCTAGGATCTTGATTCTAGTGACTAAGACTACATTTTCAAGGATGAGGGATACAGTGGTACAATTTAGATTTTCCATGTGACCATGGCAGCCATATTTCAAAATGGCCGCCACCTGCTGTTATTTTACAATAACTCAAGTTCTACACCATCTAGGATCTTGATTCTGGTGACTAATCATACATTTTCAAGGATGTGGGATACATTGGTACTATTTAGATTTGTCCTGTGACTATGGCAGCCATTGTTTTTCAAAATGGCCGCCACCTGCTGTTATTTTACAATAACTCAAGTTTTAGACCACCTAGGATCTTGATTCTGGCGACTAATAATACATTTTAAAAGATGAGGAATACAGTGGTTGTCCGGTTTTTGGTGAGATTTGCCGGGATCCGAATTCCCAAGAGATACAGCAGATAAGCTACGTTCAATACGCACAATTGATTTATTTAATGCTTCAATAATTTCCTTGTTTTACGAATCAAATATGCTTTTTATAGGGTTTTTATTAGTTCATTCTTTAAACATAAAACACATATAACATTCACACGTTTGTTCAAACTTCCCCAATGCAGACTGACAAATAGTACCCTGGAACTTGTGCATTTGGCACGCCCTTAAAGTCTAAAGCCTAACCTACTCTCATTTGGTGAAGTGTGGTTAATATTGAACACTTGTAGTTTGTGTGTGGCGTGTGCCACTTCCAACTATGTGGTTTTAAATCTACCATTCAAGATTATTGATTTGGAGAAAGAAACACATATAAACATTTGGTTACAACCTAATTATCATATTTACACATTTATAACATATTTATGGAATAATGCACATATCATATGATTATATTTACCGCTGGCCTCTGCAGATCTCTATCATCGTGATGGTATTAGATGAATCTACCTTAGTTCTGGCCAAGACAGTACTTTAAAGAAATGGTTTGCCTTTGCAACCAATCCGAACGCAGGGTCAGTTTTTCTGCCCTTGCCCTTTAGCCAATGAGAAGCCACAGACATTTCCGCCTGTGGATTCTGACATCAGCCCCTTACAACAGCCCCACCACTTCCGGTCATGCGAGCTGTTGCTTACCTAGATCAAAATGTCTAGATTAGCTGTAAGATCATTACATTCTTATATTATCTAGGCTTTACTAACCCAGTATAATAATGGTTTTATTTAGAACACATTTTACAATGAAAGGAAGAATTACCAGATTATGGCATCTCCCTATACATGTTCTGCTCAGTGACTCAGAGTTCTCTCCTTGCCAGCCTGTGGCCAGGTCATAAATCCCTTTGTTTTCACAATCAAGATTAGATCACAACCCCCTTTACCAGGTTGCTTCAATGGAATGTGCTGTGAGAGACTGCAGTTCTCCCTTGCAGTCTCATCAGGGTGAAAATAGCTGATCAATACTTATGACCTATTCTATATTTTACTACACTTCTGATAACACATTGGTACATCCATATATAATTCGACAGTGGTACTATTTAGATTTGTCCTGTGACCATGGCAGCCATTGTTTTTCAAAATGACCACCAACCTGCTGTTATTTTACCAATAACTCAAGTTTTAGACCACCAAGGATCTTGATTCTGGTGACTAATCATTACATTTTCAAGGATGAACTTTCTCTGGGAGGGGTCAGGGCTTATTTCAGGTGCAGGTTGAGTTGCTACTGACAGGACATTAAAAGGAGGTGGGCTTTCTGGCCTTTGACTTGTCCCTTTCAGGTACAGATGCACAGTTTGACTTCACTGGCCACTGCAGTGTGGCGTTGATCTTGGTGGCCTCCTGCCAGTGTTTCTCCATCCTTCTCATGACCTCTGTGTTCTGGGGCTCTGTTATAGTCAACTTACATTGTCTTGGCTGGAGATTGCTTTCCTGCAGGGTCCAGCCCAGTCTTGTGCAGATGGCTGCTGGCCCACCTGGAGGCCCCAACCTCACTTGTTCGGTTGGTGTGATTAGGTGGGGTGGTCTTCCCCAATCAGGATGAAGGGTTTAACCCTTTCAAACGGCAGTCTGGCCAAGTGTCTGTATTTAGTTGTGAGGCTAGATACAGGATACGATTTCTCACCCAGCCCCAGGTGACTTGAGGTGAAGGCTCCTTTGATTTGGTAACATTGCTTTGGTTGACATGCTGGGGACACAGAACGACACTGATGCCTTCAGTGTCTGCACATCCTGCCTGATAGTCCTGAAGGCAGATCTTCTGTCTTCAGTCTTTCGCTCACTGTTCACTGCTCACTGTTCACCTCAAGCAGGTCTTCAAGGTGTTTGCCTTTGCACAGGCTATATGGCTAGGACTCGTGCTTCAACCACTCAGAGAACTCCAACATGGTGTTGGTTGCTCCTGGGCCGCAGAGCATTGTGCGGCAGAATTCAGCTCTCATCTCTGGTGGCAGCTTGTTGAGGAGTCGTGCAACATGTGAGCCGCATCTAAGTTCTGTGTCTCCCTCTGGGCCTAGGGTAGACACTTGCTATTTTCCGTAACACTAATTGGTGGGGCTGTCCACACTTGTTGTTTAGTTGTCAATCGGGTCTCTGTTGGTGAAGTCGGGTCTAGGTGGTCTAGAAGATGAGTTAGTCAGGGGGTATTAATACAATCTGGTAATACATTCCTTATCAAGAATTTTCTTCACCAATGTGTTTGGAAGGGTGTCTACTAACATATCCCACATTGCTTTATATTCAACCACCCTAGGGGAACTTTTGACAGCTGCTGAAAGTTGGGGTACCATCAACAACCTATATAAGGCAAAGTAGCATGTGACATGTCAAACTAGGGAGTTTTCATGATCCTGAATGCATTCCAAACATTAGCTATGCACGACGAACACTCCTTGGGCTGAAAACGGCCATAGCCGTCATCACAAAATGAGGTCAGCACATTTGGGCAAGTGGATATATGGCCGAATTTAGCCCAAGGGGTTTGACCCCTAGTTTGGCCATAGACTCCCTAGTTTGGCCATAGCCACTTGGTATGGTACCCAACTTTCAGCAGCTGTCAAAAATGTTCAATAGAAACCAATGTGGGATATGTTAGTAGACACCTTTACAAACACATTGGTGAAAAAATTCTTGGTAAGAAATGTATTCACAGATTTAACATTATTCTGATAATATTCCCTGACTAAATTGGTAAAATAATAGCAGGTCCACCATTTTTGAAAATGGCTGCCATTGTCACAGGATAAATCTAAATAGTACAACTGTATTCCTCCTCCTTGAAAATGTAGGATTAGTCACCAGAATCAAGATCCTAGGTGGTGTAGAACTTGAGTTATTGTAAAATAACAGCAGGTGGCGGCCATTTTGAAAATGGCTGCCATGGTCACAGGGCCAATATAAATAGTACCACTGTATTCCTCATCCTTGAAAATGTGGGATTAGGGCCGATTCATACTCCTATTTTAGAGCCGAATAAAAGTCGGTTCGGCGCTGTAGAGCCTACAATTTGACGTCATTTGAGGTTCGGGGGGGGCGGGTACCGTCCTAAAGTCGGCTCTTCGGTGCTACTGAAAATTTCTGACGAGCCGAAATCATTTCGGCACTACAACGCCGAAACAGCGGTAAAATAGGAGTATGAATCGGCCCTAAGTCACCAAAATCAAGATCCTAGGTGGTCTAGAACCTAAATCAGTTAATCTTGTCAACTCCGTCAGATGTTCGTCAACTCCGTCAGACGTTCGTCCCGTGATGTTTTTGTTCATTTCCAAAGAAATAGAAAATTCAATGTTAAATCTTTTGTGATTATGTATTGAAACACCAACTGAAATGATACGTAATGATGTTTTTTTTTTTTTTTTTACATGGTTTTCATGTTATAATATTGAAAATAAAGGTTGAAATGACGGATTTGAGAAATTGGATATTTCATAATAGTGTGATATTGGAACAAAACAATATTAAAAGAATTTTATTACTTAACTTGATTACTGAAAGCCATTATAAGATAACTGAGGACTTTATATTATTGTTGAAATTATCAAATTCAATTAAAAGGGATTTGAGTGTGTCTGACGGAGTTGACAAGAATCAGGTATTAAGTGCATAAATGTCCCATTTTAGAAAGAAATGTTATGCGAAAAACCTGTTCCTTCTCAAGATTGGTAGTTGAGACCTGTGTCTACAAATACATCTATTTGATTTGAATGTATCTTAAAAAAAAAAAAAATCTAGTTTGAAAAAAGTTTTGTCCCTTATCTCAAGAATGGGTGAGGTATATTTTCACTTTAACCATTCCTCATATGTTTTGACAACTTCTCTTTTATTTGTAAGTGCCGTAGGCACCGGAAATATATTTATGTATTTTACAGTTAAAACACTAATTATGCTAGTGACGTGTATGTATGACGTGTGACAGTGTGAGGTAAGAACGGAAGATTATGCCTCCCGGTTTTGGGGGGTAACGGAAGGCTGGGCCTTTCAGAGTAAAATCTGTCTCATCTGCTGGCACTCTAGCACCATTATTTTGAAGAATTCCCTGCAAAAAAGTTTATTAGATACAGTTTTGGGAAAACTGTATTTTTTGTTCTAGGAAATCTCGGGAGAAGGGTGTCATGTGACAACTTCTCTTTTATTTGCAGAGATTAACTGTATAGTTAATAAAGACAGTTTTGGGGAAACTTGGTGCTAGGAAATCCCGAGAGAAGGGAGTCATGTGATAATGAACGTCTTTTTTATGGTTTTGTTATGGGGTTAGAACTTTGGACTGTCATGTCAGTCTGGAGCAAGGTGGAACTCTATATTTGGGTAAGACTTACATAATATGTACTGTAGGCCATCCGGCCTGGCAGAGATGCACTCTGCAGTGGTCATATCACATTTATTTGACTATGAACCTTTTAAATATTTTCACCTGCATCTTAACTTAAAATACCTACAGAAATAAACAGAAGTAATACAATAAAAGTAATGTTTGTTACCCAGGAAAATCCAATGCTGCCAATGGCTCCACAAAGCATGTCGCCCAGCATGGCAGGGAAAGAGGAGGCTGCTGGAAAGTAGGCATAGAAGTAAGGGCTGTGCCAGTGGGTGACCTAGAAGAACAATTATATACAATTGAAAATTCACTTAATGACAATTTAAATTCCCTTGGTTGGGGTGGCAGCAACTGAGTGGTTAGAGAGGGGGCTGTGACTCAAAGGGTCACCGTTTCACCCCCATCTATACTGTATGTCAAAATGTGAGCAAGACACTTAAAGAAGTAGGTGATACTCCTTTATTTATTTCCTCATCACAAATGTGCCTTACAGTATACGTTGTTAATGGTAATGGTATGGTCACATATTATGACATTATTACTCAAATTGCTGAACGTGCAACTTTTAGCAACCAACTGAATTTCATCCATTGGGCCTATATTTCTATCATAAAAGTTAATCAATATTTCTGGGTTCATGACATTTCCAGTAGACTAGAGTGCGGAGAGCTTGAGCTTGAGCAGACTGCAGATCACATAAATCACCAACTGTGCCTTGTATCAGGCACGTGTATCGGGCTCCAAAGCCTCTACCCCATTGTACTTCAGACCGACATACAATGGGGTAGACTAGAGGCTGCATGCTGCATGTAAATGCTGCATCCGTTGTCTGGAGAGGGCACTTGGTAAAAAGTGCCCTCTCCAGACCACGGATGCAGCATTTACCATGGTGCAAAAAACGCAAAGGCCCTTCAACATACCAAAGGCAGCATTGAAGAGAATTGCCCCTTACTCTCCTGAACTGGAATGAAGCATTTTTACGTTGAAAGAATTGCCCTCCGTATGCTGTGCGCCACATATGGAAGCTTGATTATAGCCTACTTAATTGAGCGCGGTGCCGCACATAATTATAGCGGATCTACAAACTCACAACGCGTGGCAACACAATGCCTTGTGAGCTTGTAGACGTTTTCAACAGCAAAAATGTAATTAAATAAAAAATTCATCAATGAGTTAAATATATAAATCAAAGGTCTAATACCTCTAGTAAGAACAAAACAAATCAAATATGTAAAATCAACTTTACATTTAATTTGTGTACTCATCTCATTCAGTAGTCATTCAGTTGTGAAAACAGACACTTGGGAAAGAGTATAGGCTATTTATTGATTGATTGAATACTTTATTAACATGCTTTGGGCCAAGCCCATAGGGCCTAGGCTCGTTTCTACTTTGGTCCTCTGTATTATGTCGGAACCGGTCAGAATCGGTATCGGAGTGTGTGTGTGTGTGTGTGTGTGTGTGTGTGTGTGTTCTAGAGCTTTTGTCCCTGCAAATAATCGGAGATCGGATATGGTCCATCATTTCATAATCGTGCAGGGCAGGCTGGGTGCTTTCTTTGATAACCAGTGATTAGGGCAGGCTGGGGGCTTGTTGTGGCTCTTCTTGCAAAGATAGTTTTTTTGTCAATGTACGTGCCTCATGATTAGGGCAACACGGCTGTGTCCCACTGTTGTAGAATACATGCTGAATTGCTCAGAGATCATCAGTGACTGCAGCCAGCTGTAACTTTAGTGTGAACATTGTTCATTGTGAACATTGTTTCTCTTCCCTGTATTGACTGCCATCGGAGGATGGCCTCTTTGATGTGGGACCTGAGACGAGAGCGTGGCTGCACCACTTTGAGCTGCATGGACAGCTGACCATGATACACCAAAGAAGAGTGGCTTGATGACTACTGTTCAGGGTCTGTGGGAAGCAGCCTGATTAAAGAGCTGCATTTAATTTGAATGTACGGCCCATGTACACGTGTTCATCTATGGCCATGGCTTGGGAACGGTTTTGTTGCCCAAGGCTATGTACTTGGCTATGGATCTTTGTTAGGGAAAGATACACAAAGCAGAACGATGAATGATCTACTTACTGTGCATGCATATCACACTCATTGACTTGAATCTAACTGTGTTTATCATACAGCTGTATCTGTGTGTGTGTGTGTGTGTGTGTGTGTGTGTGTGTGTGTGTGTGTGTGTGTGTGTGTGTGTGTGTGTGTGTGTGTGTGTGTGTGTGTGTGTGTGTGTGTGTGTTCTAGAGCTTAACTAACTGTGTATAACTGTGTAACTGTGTATACAGTATACTCACATTTTCAGGTCAAATAAACCAGGACAGGGCCTATGTGTAGATCAATATATAATAATATAACTAAGACGCCTGAAGGCGTCAGAACAAACAGTCAGTGTAGGAATTAAGTGTGTGTGTGTGCTTTGGCAATGTAAACGTATGTTTTCTCATGCCAATAAAGCCCTTTGAATTGAATTGAATTGTGTGTAAATATCAATATTTTTCAACAATCCACAATGAGATGGAAATATGAATTACGTGTTACTTGCATCGTTCGATCCAAGTAGGCTGGTAGAAGAAGAGTGAACTGACCCCAGGCATGATGACTCTCTCTACGTCTCTCATAACATCCTCATATGTCTCAGGCTCCAGTGGTGCTTCAGCAGGGATCATGGAACGCAGGTAGCCTGGTTCTACATCTGGGTACACCGGACGTTGTTCTATGTTCTCCATGTAGTCGGCCACATAGTCTACCATCTCCTTCCCCCTGCGACGGAACTCTGCTACATCCATGTTAACACTAGAAAAACACACAGGTAGAGTTATGGTCAATTCAGTAATTTAATTGCAAATCATCGCTGTTGAGCGGAAACCTTGTATGTCCAAAACAGTTTTTTTATTATCATTTTAAAGACATTTTAAAATAGTGAAAATAGCCAATCTACAAGCTCACAATGCCTCGTGCTATTTTCACAACTTTTGTGACACACTTTTAAGTGCAAATTTCAGATTTTACGGGGGCCATTTTCGAAGTGCCCTTTGAGAGCGGTTTTGAAGGAGTCAAGGGATTCACATGTCAACAGCCGTATAGGAGAACAAACTCATAGAAGAAGCTGAGTTTGATTTGACGGGGGAGGTTGGAGTTCCATATGCTGGTTCAGGGCCTTCCTTTTCTTGGCGTTCATTCGAAAGCTTTGAAGTCTTTTGTATAATCTGCTTCCAAATATTCTGCCACTAACTCCCATCTCCTTTTGAAGTTAGGAAGCTTCATTTGAAGCTGGGCTGTCATGTATTCCATCTTATATATTTGTTTCTTTTTTTGTCGCCACTGATCCATAGTAGGGGGGTTGGGTTTCATCCAATTAAGTGTCACAATCTTTATTGCCACTATTAACAGAATAATTTATGTATTATAGCACTGGTCCTTAGTGAATACTAAAGAACCTCATTTTCGCTTTCCAGTCAAATTCTTTCCATATTTGGCTCTGTAGTCCTCCATGACAGCCAGAACATACATCTTCCCATATATCATCCTCTATTATAATGTTCAACTCCATTTCCCATTGTCCCTTAATATGAAGAGTATTATCAGACATATCTAACCTTAATTTTTTATATATAAGTGATACTGTGAGAAAGATTTAAATACATTCCCATCAAACAATTGGTTGATTACCCTGTAGCCATAGACATCTGAACTTGAAGCAATATGCATATAGCACTTTAAAAAACTGAATGTAATATCCTATGCTGCTATGCTTTTGTATTGTGTCCTTCTTGTTTGTGTATCTATAGTTGTCTGTATATGTTGAGTATGAACCAAGACAAATTCCTATCAACTTGTTGACATGGCAAATAAATGATTGAATCTTGAATCTTGATTGTAATTAAACCTCTTTCTGCCCATCTTTTGTATGCTCCGTCCCATATAGAAGAAATAAAGTCTATGTTGCCTACTATAGTCATGGCTCTTGATAGGGCCGTGGCTATCTAGCTGTTTTTGTACTGAAACCCAGATTTTTAATGTATGTTTAACCCATATATTATTTATTTTGATCTTCTTCCGAGATTCTTGGCTGAGAAATGGAAGGGTAGATAGTGCTATTCCAGCATAAAATCATAACACAAAACGTCAACATTTATTACTTACCTTACGTCCGTCTATGAAGAAAGTGAATTAAGACTTGAAAGGCCAGCTGTGCCAGCGAGGGTTGTTGTGTGATCTATTCTAGACTAGAGGAAGGTGAAGAGTGTGTCTGAATGTTGAGGCACTGTGTGCATAGGCGGATATAGAAATTATCCGCCTACTGTATGCCCATGGGGCATATTATATATTTTTGTCCAACATGGCGCATACTGTCTGCACACGTGTACGCATAACAATTATGACATATAGGCCTGCGATATTCAGAATTTACAGCAAGAGATTGCTTAAAAATAATAAACAGACAAAAACTAAGCCAAATAAATGCAAACTGAGGGTTTAAACACTTGCAGTAATGTATACCGTATCATGATGGTTTAGTTATTTTATTGACACAAATGAATAAGCCTGTGACAGTGTGACCCCACCCTATCACTGTCTGTTTGCTAATTGACATGCCTTTCAGTACAATATGGAAAACAACTGCAAACAGATCGCAACAGCTCTCATCATATTTCTGCAATATGGGTCCTGTCACTTTAAGTGGGGACAGCTCAGCTGAACATTAACCGGCCAATTTGGGCCAAACCAACTCCCCCTCTAGGGTTAATAACAGTGACAAGGACCGTGTGTGTCACTGTTATTCACTGTTACCCCTGTTTGGGGGGGCCCCTGAGCTTGAGCATGCGGACGCTCAAGCTCAGGGGCCCCCCTAGTCAGGGGCCCCTGGGCCTGGTTGGATAATCCTCCCTTAGCTGTGTGTTCTCCTGGACCACACCAGTGTTTTATAGCTTCTGCATTGACTTGTTTAGTTGTTGTGTGTTGTTGTGTATATACTGTAACAGCTATACCATACCGTATATTGTATGTGATAGCGATCATGTGTCGTTACATGCAGGATATGTGGACACACACGAGGCCTTCTCTCCACGGACACAGCACACATTCCTCGTCTTCTGACGATGCTCTCCAGCATGTTTTCAACATTGGGGTCCGTTGGGGGTCCGGGACCCCTATACGGGTGAGGTCCTCAGAGTTACAACAGGAAGCGGGCTGCCAAATCTTTGTGTGATAGGAATTTAGAATATTAGTTTATAGGTGTGTGTGTGTGTGTGTGTGTGTGTGTGTGTGTGTGTGTGTGTGTGTGTGTGTGTGTGTGTGTGTGTGTGTGTGTGCTGCTGTCGGCCTATACTACCTATAAATCATTCATTTTTAGGGATTAGGGCATTGTAAAAAAAACTAATAAAATAAAGGTAAAAAAAAGCAAGTTCAAACTACGCCCATGACTGGAGTCAATTTGGTTACATTATTTGTAGCTGTCAAAATCTGACAGACTTTCTGACGGCCATTAGCCTGGTTAATAAACCAGACCGAATCAGCCGTTGGCAAAAACAAACTTGCCTGCCGGCGGATTACGGTCTGGAGAGGCTCAATTGTACGCCCATTTCCTACACCAGAGAAATGGGGCGGCCAATTGGGACACGGTATGCAATATGGGCTTTGGTACAGTGACTTTCAATGCTTGAGACCTTTGACTGACAGTAGCTCTGACCAATTGCGTCAAAGAGAAAATGTTTCAACCCGCCCCCCTGGAAATGAAATCCAAGCTGAGCCTCCCCAGACTAATATCCCGCGGTCCGTGCGATATTAGTCTGGTTTATTAACCAGGCTAGACGGCCATGGCCATGCAGCCCACCTTTTGGTAACGCCCACTTTTGTCCACGCCCACAAATGTCATTGGCCAGGCACTGATCTGTGTGTCTGTCTGTGGACTTTGACGGAACGGAGAAGACCTGCTATCCCAAATTATACTGCTGCAGTTCTCTGATGTGAGTATATACGCAGTTACACGCACACACACATAAAGCTGCCAAAATTATAATGAAATGGCAAATACGAAAAATCTATTGAAATAAGATAAATGCTTTTTAATTTTCAGGTCATTAACGCATTTCTTGAGACAAAATTAAAAAAGCATTTACATTTAATCTACAGATATGCTCATTCTATGACACAATTAAAATTATAAATAAAAGATCATTTGATTTTCAATTTTCAAAAAATGCCACGCTAATTCGTGGACAATATTAAAATGAAAATGCAATATAGAAAATTCAAATTAAATAAGAGAAATGCTTTTTAACCTTCAGATAATGAACACATTTAAGAAAGGGATAATATCTGGCTAGGTGGTTATTGTCGAGTTAAACTCTAAGATTCCACCCTCGCCGCACAGCTGGTGCTCAGAGGGTTTGATTAGGCAGAGGTCTGTTATAGAGCGGAGTGGTCTGTTATCAAGAAATAACACACCGCTGAATTCAGCGATTGACCAATCAGAATCAAGAATTCAACCAAGCCATGTAATAAGAGAATATATAATGCAAAATTTCATTTTCAAATTGGCGTGTGCACGATTTGAAAATGAAAATGCAATGTGATTTGCTTTTGCTTCATCTCCAATGTCAGAATGAAAAAGCAAAAGCAAATCACATTGCATTTTCATTTTCATCGTACACACGCCAATTTGAAAATGCAATGTCACACGGAATGAAAGACAGGATTGTGAAGCCTTTGCACTAAATTAACTTCAACTTTCTTTTCGTAAATTAATATCCTATTTCATCATGCCAGCTCAGTCGCCTTGTGCTTAGTTTCCATCATTCCATCAATTGACCATAACTCTACCTGTGTGTGTTTCCAGTGTTAACATGGATGTAGCAGAGTTCCGTCGCAGGGGGAAGGAGATGGTAGACTATGAGGCCGACTACATGGAGAACATAGAACAACGTCCGGTGTACCCAGATGTAGAACCAGGCTACCTGCGTTCCATAATCCCTGCTGAAGCACCACTGGAGCCTGAGACATATGAGGATGTTATGAGAGACGTAGAGAGAGTCATCATGCCTGGGGTCAGTTCACTCTTCTTATTATTATTACTACAACTGTGCCTGTTGGCAGAGATGGGCAAAAATACAATGAAATGTATTGTGATACAAAATAACACTGCCATCTTATGGCGAAAAACAGTTTGGACCTGTTACATGTCAATGGCAGGATTATCCATAGTAAAAAACAGTGTGTTAGATCGAGTTAGATTGAAAGAAAATGTGTCAATATCTTTGAACTGGCTGCAACTTCAGCCAAATTCCAATACCCCAAATCTCGGCCATTCGCTCACTCACACGCGGTCACGCCAGCATGGCAGTGTTACGGTGAAATTGGTGACCTGCTGAAATATGTCACAATCACAATCTCAGTGTCCGAACGTAAATCATTGCAGTTTGTTCATTAGCAGAGTTCAACCTAGCGGTATTTAGGCCACGTATTTAAAGACGTCCAGGTAAGTTGTGTGAATTAAGTCATATGGTCACATATTTCGGCAGGTCACCAATTTCACCATAATTTGCCATGCTGGAGTGACCGAGTATGAGTGAGCCGACATTTGGGGTTTTGGAATTTGGTAGGAGCTGTGACGTGAACTCTCAACTCTGTATCAACTCATGAAGGCCTGTCCTACTCTGCCTCTCATCTGTGAGTACAGACCTGGAGACTGTGATGTTGGACTGGCTTGGGAAAATGCTTCAACTACCTGAGGCCTTCATTGCTGGAACCCATGGACAAGGTGGATGAGTCATTCAGGTCAGTGTCTCTGTGTAAATTACTGTAGAACTTGAGGGCATCAAAACCTAACTAGGGTTAGATCCAGTATCTGAATTTAATAATACTAGTCCTTACCCGTTGTATGGACTATTGCCCCCCAAAAATATATTTAATTGCTCTTCATTTTAACTTGTATAATATATTTGTGTGTTTTTTTGTGAATAGAAACGGTGTATACGCTGTGTCTGAGTTACATGAGACCCCCATTACTATTGTAAAAGCAATGTTAATTGAACTGTGAGAGTGTAAATGAGTTCATTTGGTGTGGTTCCATTGGGTTCTAAATTATAATGTAGCTGGGGACATGGGGGAACTCCCCCCATGCATTACCCGTAAACTATGATGTATCTCATTCTCTCTACCCACACACACACACACACACACACACACACCCACACACACACACACACACACACACACACACACACACACACGTGCGTTGCGTGTGTTTTTATTATAATAGGATACTAGGTATTCCATGTTTTGCTGGTGCTTTTTTTTTACTCAAAGATGACATATGCCTTTCTGTTGGCTTAGCTCTGCCCATTTATGTTCATATGTTTTGTTTTTTCTTTTCATTTGCTGCTTTTCTCAGCTTATAATTATGGTTTATTACTGTATTGTTGTGCATTTTGAAACCTTTAATTAATTTTTTTTACAAAATGTCACATTCTCCCAGGAGGTTTTTCCCGAGTAGCTATAAGTAGGTGAGCTATGGGGTATGTTAAGGTTTTTGCATTATTAGGGGTGGGGGGCGCACATCTCTTATGGGGGGTTGCTTCTGCCGTAATGTTTGTTGTGGGGTGGTTTGTGGGTGGGGGTGGGGTTTATGTATTTTTGTTTTTTGTTGGTTATTGTAACATCCATCTGATCTTTGGTCCTGATATCCGCTGCAGTGCAGTGTCCTATACATAATACTTCCTTGGTGTGATTATGACGCAGGTTAATTTGTCAACAGGTCCCGGGGGGGTGATATTCTGTTCACTAGTTTAAATTGTAAAGGGGCTTAACAATCCTATAAAGCGCAGTAAGATTTTGCACCATGTTCAACAGCTGGGAGCGCTTGCAAGAGACTCATCTCAAGGCTACTGACCATTTGAAACTTGAGAAGAGTTGGGTGGGGCAGATCTACCATTCTTCATTCACGGGCAAATCACGAGGTGCAGCTATTTTGATACATAAGTCTGTTCCCTTCCAGCTTTGCAAGATTACCGCTGACCCTAATGGTCGATTTGTTATCATCACTGGTCAAATTCATGACACTCGTGTTGCCCTAGCTAATGTTTATGCTCCCAACTGTGATTACGATGCTTTTTTTAAACGTCTTTTCTCCATACTTCCGGATATGTCCTCACACCGCTTGATCCTTGGGGGGGACTTCAACTGCTGGCTGTGTCCTCACCTAGACCGCTCATCCGCTAAGATCTGTGCACCTTCGAGGTCCTCTAGGGTAATTCAATCTTTCATGTCTGAGTTTGCTGTGACCGATGCCTGGCGTTTTTTCAACCCGTCTAAAAAAGAGTATTCATTCTTTTCTCCGGTTCACCACTTGTTTACACGCATATACTTCTTCCTAGTGGATAATAGACTGTTGACAGATGTGTCTAATTGTAAATATGACGCTATTGTTATATCTGATCATGCCCGATCTCCATGAACATCTACTTTAAGAATTTTAGAACTACAAGAGCACCATGGCGGCTTAATACTCGTCTGTTCGCCAGCGAGGGATTTGTCCATTTTGTTTCTAACCAAATTGATTTCTTTCTGAGTTTCAACAAAACACCTGATGTCTCGGCCTCTCTGCTGTGGGAAAACCTAAAAGCATTTATTAGAGGGGAAATAATTTCTTACTCAAAATTTGAGGAGAAATGTAGAAAGGACAAACTGACCGACTTGACCCGACGTATATCTCAGATTGATGCTACATATGCCGTTTCTCCGTCCCCAGACCTTTATAAGGAGCGTCTCACACTACAAGCAGAATATAATTTACTCACTTCAAATCGCACCACTGAACTTCTAATCCAAACGAGATCCAGGTTTTTTGAACAGGGTGACAAGGCCGGTAAACTGTTGGCACACCAACTACGGCGAATCTCTACCTCTAACCTAATCCCCCAAATTAGATCTGATTCAGGCATTACTACCGAACCATTGGAAATCAATGACACCTTTAAGAAGTTTTATTCTACTCTGTACTCCTCAGAACAGGCCTCTGAGTCTACCTTTAATATGTTTTTCGATAATATCGACACTCCCACTGTTGAACAGCCTGTGGCTGGGGAGCTGGAGAGACCAATCATTCTGTTAGAGCTTAGAACAGCCGATTCAAGTCTTCAGAGTGGGAAATGCCCGGGACCGGATGGCTTCCCCGCTGACTTTTATAAAAGGTTTTTTCACAAGTTGGGCCCATTATTATTGGATATGTTTAATGAAGCGTTTGAATCGGGTTGTCTTCCACAGACTCTTAATCAGGCCTCCATTTCCCTTCTGCTAAAAAAGGGCAAAGACCCCCTTGATTGTACGTCCTATCGCCCAATTAGCCTATTGAATGTAGACTTTAAATTATTTTAACTAAATTAAATTAAATTAAAATTATTGTTTACCTGGGCTGGTGGAAGGCAACGTGTGAAGCTGTGGCTCCGTGAGTGTGTGTGTGAGCCACGGTGAAAGCGTGTTGTGCTGTGTACTGTGTGCCACGGAAGGCAACGTGTGAAGCTGTGGCTCCGTGAGTGTGTGAAAGTGTGTTATGCTTAGTGGCGGAACAAGTGGGCCGGGCCGGGGGGTGAGACAGCACGACCGGGCCTCACCGAACCTGACAGCTACCCCCCCCCCCCCCCCCCCCCACACACACACCGCAGTCTTTCAAACCAGAAGCACAGACACTCAAGGGTTATGGCTGGGTTAATGTTAATCCATTCAGAGCATTTGCGTCATACTTCCACATGCAAATAAAAATAGTATTTGCCCTCTTGGCAAACAATTAAACAGGCACATTTCATAACCCTCTTGGCAAACAATTAAACAGGCACATTTCATAACCCTCATGGCAAACAATTAAACAGGCACATTTCATAGCCCTCTTGGCAAACAATTAAACAGGCACATTTCATAACCAACGGCGGTTGGGGACACAAAAACATGATGATAGTTATTCAGCAGCATCCTGGTTACAGCATGACTCCATTTCTGTGCTTCTGTTTCTGTGGAATAGAAATATATTAGGGTTAGATCGTCCACTCTTAACCAACGCTTGTGAAACACAACGCAGTTTTACCACAGAATAATAATTCTGTCCTGCTGGCGAACATAAATCGCCAGACTAAACCATGGTGGAGCCCCCTAACATTTCTAATGACCACTTCACTCACACTAGTCCATACCTCACTCTCTTAACCATATTTATTTCTGGTCCTTTATAGCTTGACGAACCTTACATAATTTTGCTTTTTCTACTCCTGAATAACACTTCATCTAAATCCACTTCATTTATGTCTGCTATAAACACTGTATTTATATCCGCTATTTATTTATTTGAACTGAATATGTACTTCTCTCCCCTCCACAAAACATGCGTCCATGCTGTGGAATGAAAAGAAGCGCCCGTCCAGCCAAAATCTAAAGCCTTCTATCAACTGAACACTTCTTCTCTCACTCAGCTGGGGTTTCCCTAACAACTTAGTGTTTAATACAAATTATTTCAGGCCTAATAGTGCACTGACTATTGAAGTATATTTTCTAGCTTAAAGAGAGAAGAGAGCGGATGACGGACAGTCAGATGAGAGTTTCCAAGTCCTTTTTATTGCAGAGTGTAGAGTACAGCAGATCACAGCCATGCAGGGGCTGGAGCCCCATGCATGCACCCAGCCAGCCTCACGGCTTCTGGGCCTAACACACAGTTACAGACATTTTCAGTGGAATCTTATACAGGTCAGAACAAAGAGATCAAAGACAACAGCTGTAAGGGTGGACTCAGGTTCCCGACCCCCACTGTCCCAAATTGTTCCCTTAAATGGTAGCCGATATCGTACGGCATACTATAGCACGCCGTTTTTCATCATTTTTGAGGATTAAAAAAAAAACAAAAAAAACATGGGTTATAGCCCATCGTTTTTTGATTTTTTTTTTTTTTTTAATCCTCGTTTTTCATCATTTTTGACCATGGGCTATAGCCCATATTGTACGGCATACTATAGCACGCCGTCTTTCATCATTTTTGAGGATTTGAAAAAAAAGAAAAAAAAACATGGGTCATAGCCCATCATTTTTTGAATTTTTGAAAAAAAAAATATCCTCGTTTTTCATCATTTTTGACCATGGGCTATAGCCCATATTGTACGGCATACTATAACACGCCGTTTTTCATCATTTTTGAGGATTTGAAAAAAAAACAAAAAAACAAACATGGGTTATAGCCCATCATTTTTTGAATTTTTGAATTTTTTTTTATCCTCGTTTTTCATCATTTTGTATGTAGGACTAGTAGCATGCCAAAGTTTGTGCTATTGCCACAGACTAGAATGCATTGGACGTTTAAGTTAAATAACTCAGAAACTATTAAACATTTCAAAGTAAAAAGTTCCAGCATGTGTCTCCACAGTAAGCTGAATAATAAAAAGTGTGAATGGAGTTTCTAGGTGAAAGTGATTTTTGACGTGCCAATGTCTGCCATTGAGCCCCATTGTAAATTTGAAAGCACTATATTTCTAAAACTATGAAACATTTCAAAGATTCCTTTTCAGGCAAATATGTCCACCGTAAGATGAACCTAAGTAGGCTAGAATGGGGTTGGTAGGTTTAAGTATGTAGGACTAGTAGCATGCCAAAGTTTGTGCTATTGCCATAGAGAATGCATTGGGCGTTTAGGTTAAATAACTCATAAACTACAAAACATTTCAAAATAAAAAAGTTACAGCATGTGTCTCCACAGTAAGCTGAATAATAAAAAGTGTGAATGGAGTTTCTAGGTGAAAGTGACTTTTGACGTGCCTATAGAGCTGCCATTGAGCCCCATGTTAAATGTCTCAAATTTGAAAGCACTATATTTCTAAATCTATGAAACATTTCAAAGATTCCTTTTCAGGCAAACATGTCCACCGTAAGATGAACCTAAGTAGGCTAGAATGGGGTTGCTAGGTGTAAGTATGTAGGACTAGTAGCATGTCAAAGTTTGTGCTATTGCCATAGAGAATGCATTGGGGATGGGTGTATGAGAATGGGTGTTGCGGAGGATGAGAGGCATTCCTCTCATCCTCCGCAAAACCCATTCTCATACACCGCTATACACCGCGAGGATATGGGCTATAGCCCATATCGTACGGCATACAATAGCACGCAGTTTTTCATCATTTTTGAGGATTTGAAAAAAAAGAAAAACATGGGTTACAGCCCATCGATTTTTGATTTTTTTTTTAATCCTCGTTTTTCATCATTTTTGACCATGGGCTATAGCCCATACCATACGGCATACTATAGCACGCCGTTTTTCATCATTTTTGAGGATTAAAAAAAAACAAAAAAAAAACATGGGTTATAGCCCATCGTTTTTTGAATTTTAGATTTTTTGTATCCTCGTTTTTCATCATTTTTGACCATGGGCTATAGCCCATACCGTATTGCATACTATAGCACGCCGTTTTTCATAATTTTTGAGGATTTGAAAAAAATGGAAAAAAAACAAACATGGGTTATAGCCCATCATTTTTAGAATTTTTGAATATTTTTTTATCCTCGTTTTTTATCATTTTTTACCATGGGCTATAGCCCATACCGTACGGCATACTATAGCACGCCGTTTTTCATCATTTTTGAGGATTTGAAAAAAAACAAAAAAAACATGGGTTATAGCCCAACATTTTTTGAATTTTTGATTTTCTTTTTATCCTCGTTTTTCATCATTTTTGACCATGGGCTATAGCCCATACTGTATGGCATAGCCTACTATAGCACGCCGTTTTTCATCATTTTTGAGGATTTGAAAAATAAAAAACAAAAAACAAACATGGGTTATAGCCCATCATTTTTTGAATTTTTGATTTTTTTTAAATCCTCGTTTTTCATCATTTTGTATGTAGGACTAGTAGCATGCCAAAGTTTGTGCTATTGCCACAGACTAGAATGCATTGGACGTTTAAGTTAAATAACTCAGAAACTATAAAACATTTCAAAGTAAAAAGTTCCAGCATGTGTCTCCACAGTAAGATGAATAATAAAAAGTGTGAATGGAGTTTCTAGGTGAAAGTGATTTTTGACGTGCCAATGTCTGCCATTGAGCCCCATTGTGAATTTTAAAGCACTATATTTCTAAAACTATGAAACATTTCAAAGATTCCTTTTCAGGCAAACATGTCCACCGTAAGATGAACCTAAGTAGGCTTGAATGGGGTTGCTAGGTGTAAGTATGTAGGACTAGTAGCATGCCAAAGTTTGTGCTATTGCCATAGAGAATGCATTGGGCGTTTAAGTTAAATAACTCATAAACTACAAAACATTTCAAAATAAAAAAGTTACAGCATGTGTCTCCACAGTAAGCTGAATAATAAAAAGTCTGAATGGAGTTTCTAGGTGAAAGTGACTTTTGACGTGCGTATAGAGCTGCCATTGAGCCCCATGTTAAATGTCTCAAATTTGAAAGCACTATATTTCTAAAACTATGAAATATTTCAAAGATTCCTTTTCAGGCAAACATGTCCACCGTAAGATGAACCTAAGTAGCCTTGAATGGTGTTGCTAGGTGTAAGTATGTAGGACTAGTAGCATGCCAAGGTTTGTGCTATTGCCATAGAGAATGCATTGGGGATGGGTGTATGAGAATGGGTGTTGCGGAGGATGAGAGGAATGCCTCTCATCCTCCGCCACACCCATTCTCATACACCGCTATACACCACGAGGATATGGGCTATAGCCCATATCGTACGGCATACAATAGCACGCCGTTTTTCATCATTTTTGAGGATTTGAAAAAAAAAAAAAAACATGGGTTATAGCCCATCGTTTTTTGAATTTTAGATTTTTTTTTTAATCCTCGTTTTTCATAATTTTTGACCATGGGCTATAGCCCATACCGTACAGCATACTATAGCACACCGTTTTTCTACATTTTTGAGGATTTGAAAAAAAAACAAAAAAAACATGAGTTATAGCCCATCGTTTTTTTAATTTTAGATTTTTTTTTATCCTCGTTTTTCATCATTTTTGACCATGGGCTATAGCCCATACCGTATGGCATACTATAGCACGCCGTTTTTCATAATTTTTGAGGATTGGAAAAAAATGAAAAAAAATAAAAACATGGGTTATATAGCCCATCGTTTTTTTAATTTTTGATTTTTTTTTATCCTCGTTTTTCATGAAAACATTTCATTATTTTTGAACATGAGCATTTTATCCCACTGAGCAATAGCCGGCTATTAGACGTGCGTCTAAAAATGGGATAAAAAACGTCTAAAAATAGACGTCTAAAACACGTCTATTTTTATACGTGTTTTAGACGTCTATTTTTAGACGTTTTTTAGACGCTCGTCTAATAGCCCATACCGTACGGCATACTATAGCACGCCGTTTTTCATCATTTTTGAGGATTTGAAAAAAAAAAAAAAAAAAAACATGGGTTATAGCCCATCGTTTTTTGAATTTTTGGAAAAAAAAAGATCCTCGTTTTTCATCATTTTTGATCATGGGCTATAGCCCATACCGTACGGCATACTATAGCACGCAGTTTTTCATCATTTTTGAGGATTTGAAAAACAAAACAAAAAAAACATGGGTTATAGCCCATCGTTTTTTGATAAAAAAAAAAAAAGGATCCTCGTTTTTCATCCTTTTTGATCATGGGCTATAGCCCATACCGTACGGCATACTATAGCACGCCGTTTTTCATCATTTTTGAGGATTTGAAAAAAATGAAAAAAAATAAAAACATGGGTTATATAGCCCATCGTTTTTTGAATTTTTGATTTTTTTTATCCTCGTTTTTCATTATTTTTTAACATGAGCATTTTATCCCACTGAGCAATAGCCGGCTATTAGACGTGCGTCTAAAAATGGGATAAAAAACGTCTAAAAATAGACGTCTAAAAATAGACGTCTAAAACACGTCTATTTTTAGACGTGTTTTAGACGTCTATTTTTAGACGATGAGATGATGAGATGAGATATACTTTATTAATCCCCGAGGGGAAATTGAAGTGTTACAACAGCATAAAGTGCATAGAAACTAAAAAGCTAAAAACAACTGGACAGACAGAGCAACACAGAACAGACACAAATGACATATCACACAAGACCAGACAACCAAGGACCATATGCCATTTTGGGGGGGGGAGGGGGGGGGGGGGCAGTTCTTATGCCTTAGACGTTTTTTATCCCATTTTTAGACGCTCGTCTAATAGCCCATACCGTACGGCATACTATAGCACGCCGTTTTTCATCATTTTTGAGGATTTGAAGAAAAAAAAAAAAAAAAAAAACATGGGTTATAGCCCATCGTTTTTTGAATTTTTGAAAAAAAAAAAGATCCTCGTTTTTCATCATTTTTGATCATGGGCTATAGCCCATACCGTACGGCATACTATAGCACGCAGTTTTTCATCATTTTTGAGGATTTGAAAAAAACAAACAAAAAAAACATGGGTTATAGCCCATCGTTTTTTTATTAAAAAAAAAAAAAAAGATCCTCGTTTTTCATCATTTTTGATCATGGGCTATAGCCCATACCGTACGGCATACTATAGCACGCCGTTTTTCATCATTTTTGAGGATAAAAAAAAAAAAAAAAAAAAAACATGGGTTATAGCCCATCGTTTTTTGAATTTTTGAAAAAAAAGAAGATCCTCGTTTTTCATCATTTTTGATCATGGGCTATAGCCCATACCGTACGGCATACTATAGCGCGCCGTTTTTCATCATTTTTGAGGATTTGAAACAAAAAAACAAAAAAAACATGGGTTATAGCCTTAGAGTATATATATGAATAGAGAAGGCACCCAGAGGAAATCTTGAGGCGAAATGGACATAGTGGCTGAATTAAGGTATTGCGGCCTGGCCCCAAACACATGAACGCGCTGTCCGTTGACTAACATTGTACACGTTCACGACGGACGACGCTCGTGCGCGTTCAACGGCAGCGCGTTCATGTGTTTGGGGCCACTCACCATTGCAATCCGTCCCAGAATGCACTCTGTTCCTACCAGGAAGGAGGAGTGAATCCGCCTCATGCGCTTTTGAGCAACTTAATGCAAGTGGATGGGAGGAGAACTCGGGTGTCTTCTCTATAGATATATAACTCTATGGTTATAGCCCATCGTTTTTTGAATTTTTGAATAAAAAATGATCCTCGTTTTTCATCATTTTTGATCATGGGCTATAGCCCATACCGTACGGCATACTATAGCACGCCGTTTTTCATCATTTTTGAGGATTTGAAAAAAAAACAAAAAAAAAACATGGGTTATAGCCCATCGTTTTTTGAATTTTTGGAAAAAATAAGATCCTCGTTTTTCATCATTTTTTATCATGGGCTATAGCCCATACCGTACGGCATACTATAGCACGCAGTTTTTCATCATTTTTGAGGATTTGAAAAAACAAACAAAAAAAACATGGGTTATAGCCCATCGTTTTTTGATAAAAAAAAAAAAAAGATCCTCGTTTTTCATCCTTTTTGATCATGGGCTATAGCCCATACCGTACGGCATACTATAGCACGCCGTTTTTCATCATTTTTGAGGATTTGAAAAAAATGAAAAAAAAATAAAAACATGGGTTATATAGCCCATCGTTTTTTGAATTTTTGATTTTTTTTATCCTCGTTTTTCATTATTTTTTAACATGAGCATTTTATCCCACTGAGCAATAGCCGGCTATTAGACGTGCGTCTAAAAATGGGATAAAAAACGTCTAAAAATAGACGTCTAAAAATAGACGTCTAAAACACGTCTATTTTTAGACGTGTTTTAGACGTCTATTTTTAGACGATGAGATGATGAGATGAGATATACTTTATTAATCCCCGAGGGGAAATTGAAGTGTTACAACAGCATAAAGTGCATAGAAACTAAAAAGCTAAAAACAACTGGACAGACAGAGCAACACAGAACAGACACAAATGACATATCACACAAGACCAGACAACCAAGGACCATATGCCATTTTGGGGGGGGGGGGGGCAGTTCTTATGCCTTAGACGTTTTTTATCCCATTTTTAGACGCTCGTCTAATAGCCCATACCTACCGTACGGCATACTATAGCACGCCGTTTTTCATCATTTTTGAGGATTTGAAAAAAAAAAAAAAAAAAAACATGGGTTATAGCCCATCGTTTTTTGAATTTTTGAAAAAAAAAAAGATCGTCGTTTTTCATCATTTTTGATCATGGGCTATAGCCCATACCGTACGGCATACTATAGCACGCAGTTTTTCATCATTTTTGAGGATTTGAAAAAAACAAACAAAAAAAACATGGGTTATAGCCCATCGTTTTTTGATTAAAAAAAAAAAAGAAGATCCTCGTTTTTCATCATTTTTGATCATGGGCTATAGCCCATACCGTACGGCATACTATAGCACGCAGTTTTTCATCATTTTTGAGGATTTGAAAAAAAACAAACAAAAAAAACATGGGTTATAGCCCATCGTTTTTTGATAAAAAAAAAAAAAAAGATCCTCGTTTTTCATCATTTTTGATCATGGGCTATAGCCCATACCGTACGGCATACTATAGCACGCCGTTTTTCATCATTTTTGAGGATTAAAAAAAAAACAAAAAAAAAACATGGGTTATAGCCCATCGTTTTTTGAATTTTTGAAAAAAAAGAAGATCCTCGTTTTTCATCATTTTTGATCATGGGCTATAGCCCATACCGTACGGCATACTATAGCGCGCCGTTTTTCATCATTTTTGAGGATTTGAAACAAAAAAACAAAAAAAACATGGGTTATAGCCTTAGAGTATATATATGAATAGAGAAGGCACCCAGAGGAAATCTTGAGGCGAAATGGACATAGTGGCTGAATTAAGGTATTGCGGCCTGGCCCCAAACACATGAACGCGCTGTCCGTTGACTAACATTGTACACGTTCACGACGGACGACGCTCGTGCGCGTTCAACGGCAGCGCGTTCATGTGTTTGGGGCCACTCACCATTGCAATCCGTCCCAGAATGCACTCTGTTCCTACCAGGAAGGAGGAGTGAATCCGCCTCATGCGCTTTTGAGCAACTTAATGCAAGTGGATGGGAGGAGAACTCGGGTGTCTTCTCTATAGATATATAACTCTATGGTTATAGCCCATCGTTTTTTGAATTTTTGAATAAAAAATGATCCTCGTTTTTCATCATTTTTGATCATGGGCTATAGCCCATACCGTACGGCATACTATAGCACGCCGTTTTTCATCATTTTTGAGGATTTGAAAAAAAAAAAAAAAAAAAACATGGGTTATAGCCCATCGTTTTTTGAATTTTTGGAAAAAAAAAGATCCTCGTTTTTCATCATTTTTTATCATGGGCTATAGCCCATACCGTACGGCATACTATAGCACGCAGTTTTTCATCATTTTTGAGGATTTGAAAAAAAAAACAAAAAAAACATGGGTTATAGCCCATCGTTTTTTGATTAAAAATAAAAAATGATCCTCGTTTTTCATCATTTTTGATCATGGGCTATAGCCCATACCGTACGGCATACTATAGCACGCAGGTTTTCATCATTTTTGAGGATTTGAAAAAAACTCACAAAAAAAACATGGGCTATAGCCCATCGTTTTTTGAATTTTTGAAAAGAAAATCCTCGTTTTTCATCATTTTTGATCATGGGCTATAGCCCATACCGTACGGCATACTATAGCACGCAGTTTTTCATCATTTTTGAGGATTTGAAAAAACAAAACAAAAAAAACATGGGTTATAGCCCATCGTTTTTTGAATTTTTGAAAAAACAAATGATCCTCGTTTTTCATCATTTTTGATCATGGGCTATAGACCATACCGTACGGCATACTATAGCACGCAGTTTTTCATCATTTTTGAGGATTTGAAAAAAACAAAACAAAAAAAACATGGGTTATAGCCCATCGTTTTTTGAATTTTTGAAAAAACAAATGATCCTCGTTTTTCATAATTTTTTATCATGGGCTATAGCCCATACCGTACAGCATACTATAGCACGCAGTTTTTCATCATTTTTGAGGATTTGAAAAAAAACAAACAAAAAAAACATGGGTTATAGCCCATCGTTTTTTGATAAAAATAAAAAAAAGATCCTCGTTTTTCATAATTTTTGATCATGGGCTATAGCCCATACCGTACGGCATACTATAGCACGCAGTTTTTCATCATTTTTGAGGATTTGAAAAAAAAAAACAAAAAAAAAACATGGGTTATAGCCCATCGTTTTTTGAATTTTTGAAAAAAAAAAGATCCTCGTTTTTCATCATTTTTGATCATGGGCTATAGCCCATACCGTACGGCATACTATAGCACGCCGTTTTTCATCATTTTTGAGGATTTGAAAAAAATGAAAAAAAATAAAAACATGGGTTATATAGCCCATCGTTTTTTGTATTTTTGATTTTTTTTTATCCTCGTTTTTCATTATTTTTGAACATGAGCATTTTATCCCACTGAGCAATAGCCGGCTATTAGACGTGCGTCTAAAAATGGGATAAAAAACGTCTAAAAATAGACGTCTAAAAATAGACGTCTAAAACACGTCTATTTTTAGACGTATTTTAGACGTCTATTTTTAGACGTTTTTTATCCCATTTTTAGACGCTCGTCTAATAGCCCATACCGTACGGCATACTATAGCACGCAGTTTTTCATCATTTTTGAGGATTTGAAAAAACAAAACAAAAAAAACATGGGTTATAGCCCATCGTTTTTGGAATTTTGGAAAAATAAATAACCTCGTTTTTCATCATTTATGACCATGGGCTATAGCCCATACCGTACAGCATACTATAGCACGCGGTTTTTCATCATTTTTGAGGATTTGAAAAAAAACAAACAAAAAAAACATGCGTTATAGCCCATCGTTTTTTGATAAAAATAAAAAAAAGATCCTCGTTTTTCATAATTTTTGATCATGGGCTATAGCCCATACCGTACGGCATACTATAGCACGCCGTTTTTCATCATTTTTGAGGATTTGAAACAAAAAAACAAAAGAAACATGGGTTATAGCCCATCGTTTTTTGAATTTTTGAAAAAAAAAAGATCCTCGTTTTTCATCATTTTTGATCATGGGCTATAGCCCATACCGTACGGCATACTATAGCACGCCGTTTTTCATCATTTTTGAGGATTTGAAACAAAAAAACAAAAGAAACATGGGTTATAGCCCATCGTTTTTTGAATTTTTGAAAAAAAAATGATCCTCGTTTTTCATCATTTTTGATCATGGGCTATAGCCCATACCGTACGGCATACTATAGCACGCAGTTTTTCATCATTTTTGAGGATTTGAAAAAACAAAACAAAAAAAACATGGGTTATAGCCCATCGTTTTTGGAATTTTGGAAAAATAAATAACCTCGTTTTTCATCATTTATGACCATGGGCTATAGCCCATACCGTACAGCATACTATAGCACGCGGTTTTTCATCATTTTTGAGGATTTAAAAAAAATGAAAAAAATAAAAACATGGGTTATATAGCCCATCGTTTTTAGAATTTTTGATTTTTTTTTATCCTCGTTTTTCATTATTTTTGAACATGAGCATTTTATCCCACTGAGCAATAGCCGGCTATTAGATGTGCGTCTAAAAATGGGATAAAAAACGTCTAAAAATAGACTTCTAAAAATAGACGTCTAAAACACGTCTATTTTTTGACGTTTTTTATCCCATTTTTAGACGCTCGTCTAATAGCTCATACCGTACGGCATACTATAGCACGCCGTTTTTCATCATTTTTGAGGATTTGAAAAAACTAATGAAAAAAACAAAACATGGGTTATAGCCCATCGTTTTTTTAATTTTTGAAAAAAAGAATTAACCTCGTTTTTCATCATTTTTGACCATGGGCTATAGCCCATACCGTACGGCATACTATAGCACGCCGTTTTTCATCATTTTTGAGGATTTGAAAAAAAAAAAAAAAAAAAAAACATGGGTTATAGCCCATCGTTTTTTGAATTTTTTATTTTTTTTATCCTCGTTTTTCATTATTTTTGAACATGAGCATTTTATCCCACTGAGCAATAGCCGGCTATTAGACGTGCGTCTAAAAATGGGATAAAAAACGTCTAAAAATAGACGTCTATTTTTAGACGTTTTTTATCCCTTTTTTAGACGCTCGTCTAATAGCTCATACCGTACGGCATACTATAGCACGCCGTTTTTCATCATTTTTGAGGATTTGAAAAAAAAACAAAAAAAAACAAACATGGGTTATAGCCCATCGTTTTTTTATTTTTGGAAAAAAAGCTATCCTCGTTTTTCATCATTTTTTACCATGGGCTATAGCCCATACCGTACGGCATACTATAGCACGCCGTTTTTCATCATTTTTGAGGATTTGAAAAAAACAAACAAAAAAAACATGGGTTATAGCCCATCGTTTTTTGAATTTTTGAAAAAGAATTAACCTCGTTTTTCATCATTTTTGACCATGGGCTATAGCCCATACCGTACGGCATACTATAGCACGCAGTTTTTCATACTTTTTGAGGATTTGAAAAAAACTAACAAAAAAAACATGGGTTATAGCCCATCGTTTTTGGAATTTTGGAAAAAGAAATAACCTAGTTTTTCATCATTTATGACCATGGGCTATAGCCCATACCGTACAGCATACTATAGCACGCGGTTTTTCATCATTTTTGAGGATTTAAAAAAAATGAAAAAAAATATAAACATGGGTTATATAGCCCATCGTTTTTTGAATTTTTGAAAAAAAGGTTATCCAAGTTTTTCATCATTTTTGACCATGGGCTATAGCCCATACCGTACGGCATACTATAGCACGCCGTTTTTCATCATTTTTGAGGAATAAAAAAAAACAAAAAAAAACATGGGTTATAGCCCATCGTTTTTTGAATTTTTGAAAAAAAAGTTATCCTCGTTTTTCATCATTTTTGACCATGGGCTATAGCCCATACCGTACGGCATACTATAGCATGCCGTTTTTCATCATTTTTGAGGATTCGAAAAAAATGGAAAAAAAACATGGGTTATAGCCCATCGTTTTTTTTTTTTTTTTTTTTTGTATAGCAGTGGCTCACAGCCTCAGCCTGATGACCTCAAAAGTCTCATATCTCCCCTGAGCCATAGGCAGTTGCTTTGGCTTAGTGGTTAAGATGTTGGCCTTCAGTGCAGGTGACCTGTGTTCGATTCCTGCGTGTTACACTCTGATGAACGTGATTCTATGTTCAACTCTTGATTCTTTCAACTTTACTATCTGAAGGCTAACATACAAAAGATCGCTTCAACAGTACAAAGAGGCAGATGTTACTGAGTGATGGTGTAGTAGGGGTTATTCCGCACAGAGAGTTCATTTTCAAATCCCACTCTTCCTAAAGTTTAATGCTAGTTATTGAGCTTCATTTACTGCTATTCTAGCAGTGGCTCACAGCCTCAGCCTGACTACCTCAAAACTCTAATTGTGGCAGTGGTTAAGATGTTGGCTTTCCACGTGGGAGACCAGGGTTTGATTCCCGGCTGTTACACTATCATATAAAAGAAGACCTCAACAGCGCTAAGAAACATCTGATTAATATGATTCTGTGTTATTTAAACTTTACTAACTGAAGGCTAACAAACAAAAGATCACTTCAAAATTACCAGGAGACTTTGCCTGAGAGTGTCTGACTGATGGTGCAGTGGTCTAATCATCAGGCTTTCCATGTTCAAGTCCTGTTCCTCCTACAGCTCAATGCTGCAGTAATTTGAACTTTTCAAGGCTTGAATAAAAAATAAAAACTCAAAAGCACCAGGAGACATCTGCTGAATGTCCAAAGGTGCGTTGGCGTAATGGTGTGGAGCGCTTGACCCGTTGCCTCTGCTACAGGCAGTTGGCAGGTTCAAGTCCCATGTCATGACATCAAGGTGCTGGAGGACCATCGGGAGACGGTGCTCTCTCCCCCTGTTTCCTGAGATGTAACGGTTGGGGCTTATGTCTGAAAGAACCCTGTCCAGCTAACCTTTTACCATGAAAATGTCCAATTTAACATACTCTTACCACCTCTCAGTGTGCCCTTTTCCAACTGGCCTGGAAGCCAGACATAAAAGAGGGACTTTCCAACCAAGTTTTGGGCCACCAATCAGGGCCCAGTATGCAAATACACAGCCTATTCTGTCAGATGATGGGCCAAAACCATGAACTATAGTATGTCGTTTTTTCATCATTTTCATATTGGTTTTTGAAATCGTTGCGAAAATCATGAACTATAGTTCATGGTTTTTGCGACGATTATTAAACAAATATACTATAGTGTAGTTTTTTCATTGTCAAAAATCAAGAAAAATGACATTGCCATTGTCGACGATTATAATCGGGGCCCAGTATGCAAATACATAGACTATTCTGTCAGATGGGCCAAAATGCATTGCAATTTTATTTGTAAACGTTTGACCTAATTCTTATCTGTAAAATTTTAGGTGGACAGGGTTCTTTCAAACATAACCCCCGACTGTTACTTTTCAGGAAACAGGGGGAGAGAGCACCGTCTCCCGATGGTCCTCCAGCACGTTGATGTCATGACATGGGACTTGAACCTGCCAACTGCCTGTAGCAGAGGCAACGGGTCAAGCGCTCCACACCATTACGCCAACACACCTTTGGGCATTCAGCAGATGTCTCCTGGTGCTTTTGAGTTTTTATTTTTTATTCAAGCCTTGAAAATTTCAAATTACTGCAGCATTGAGCTGTAGGAGGAACAGGACTTGAACTTGGAATGTCTGTACTGAAAGCCTGATGATTAGACCACTGCACCATCAGTCAGACACTCTCAGGCAAAGTCTCCTGGTAATTTTGAAGTGATCTTTTGTTTGTTAGCCTTCAGTTAGTAAAGTTTAAATAACACAGAATCATATTAATCAGATGTTTCTTAGCGCTGTTGAGGTCTTCTTTTATATGATAGTGTAACAGCCGGGAATCAAACCCTGGTCTCCCACATGGAAAGCCAACATCTTAACCACTGCGACAATTAGAGTTTTGAGGTAGTCAGGCTGAGGCTGTGAGCCACTGCTAGAATAGCAGTAAATGAAGCTCAATAACTAGCATTAAACTTTAGGAAGAGTGGGATTTGAAAATGAACTCTCTGTGCGGAATAACCCCTACTACACCATCACTCAGTAACATCTGCCTCTTTGTACTGTTGAAGCGATCTTTTGTATTTTAGCCTTCAGATAGTAAAGTTGAAAGAATCAAGAGTTGAACATAGAATCACGTTCATCAGAGTGTAACACGCAGGAATCGAACACATGTCACCTGCACTGAAGGCCAACATCTTAACCACTAAGCCAAAGCAACTGCCTATGGCTCAGGGGAGATATGAGACTTTTGAGGTCATCAGGCTGAGGCTGGGAGCCACTGCTATACAATAAAAAAAAATCAAAAAACGATGGGCCATGTTTTTTTCCCATTTTTTTCGAATCCTCAAAAATGATGAAAAACGGCGTGCTATAGTATGCCGTACGGCGTACGGCATACTATAGCACGCAGTTTTTCATCATTTTTGAGGATTTGAAAAAAACAAACAAAAAAAACATGGGTTATAGCCCATCGTTTTTTGAATTTTTGAAAAAAAATGATCCTCGTTTTTCATCATTTTTTATCATGGGCTATAGCCCATACCGTACGGCATACTATTGCACGCAGTTTTTCATCATTTTTGAGGATTTGAAAAAAACAAACAAAAAAAACATGGGTTATAGCCCATCGTTTTTTGATTTTTTGAAAAAAAAAAGATCCCCGTTTTTCATCATTTTTGATCATGGGCTATAGCCCATACCGTACGGCATACTATAGCACGCAGTTTTTCATCATTTTTGAACATGAGCATTTTATCTCACTGAGCAATAGCCGGCTATTAGACGTGTGTCTAAAAATGGGATAAAAAACGTCTAAAAATAGACGTCTAAAACACGTCTATTTTTAGACGTTTTTTGTCCCATTTTTAGATGCTCGTCTAATAGCCCATACCGTACGGCATACTATAGCATGCCGTTTTTCATCATTTTTGAGGATTTGGAAAAAAAAATGAAAAAAACAAAACATGGGTTATAGCCCATTGTTTTTTGAATAAAAAAAAAAAAAATAACCTAGTTTTTCATCATTTTTGACCATGGGCTTTAGCCCATACCGTACGGCATACTATAGCACGCCGTTTTTCATCATTTTTGAGGATTTGAAAAAAATGAAAGAAAAAAAAACATGGGTTATAGCCCATCGTTTTTTGAATTTTTGAAAAAAAGGTTATCCTCGTTTTTCATCATTTTTGACCATGGGCTATAGCCCATACCGTACGGCATACTATAGCACGCCGTTTTTCATCATTTTTGAGGATTTGAAAAAAAAGGGAAAAAAAGAAAACATGGGTTATAGCCCATCGTTTTTTTAATTTTTGAAAAGAAAATTAACCTCGTTTTTCATCATTTTTGACCATGGACTTTAGCCCATACCGTACGGCAGGGTTCCCCAATAAATTTTCCTCAAGGGCCATATTTTGACTAGCGTACCAGGCTGGGGGCCGAGTCTGCACGCGCGAGGTCGAGGTCTTGCCCTGAAAATTCATTTTCAGGGCAAGACCCCATTTGAAAAGGATGCCCAGTTTGACATGCATAGGCTACTGACCCCCATTTAATGCCATTTATATCTTGGACCCTTGGAAATTCTTTCATGGGCCACAAGGGGGCGCTCTGTGGGCCGCAAATGGCCCGCGGGCCGCCTATTGGGGAACCCTGCCGTACGGCATACTATAGCACGCCGTTTTTCATCATTTTTGAGGATTAGAAAAAAAAGAAAAAAAAAAACCATGCGTTATAGCCCATCGTTTTTTTAATTTTTGAAAAAAATAATTTACCTCGTTTTTCATCATTTTTGACCATGGGCTATGGCCCATACCGTACAGCATACTATAGCACGCCATTTTTCATCATTTTTGAGGATTTGAAAAAAATAAAAAAATAAAAAAAACATGGGTTATAGCCCATCGTTTTTTGAATTTTTGAAAAAAAAGTTATCCTCGTTTTTCATAATTTTTGACCATGGGCTATAGCCCATACCGTACGGCATACTATAGCACGCCGTTTTTCATCATTTTTGAGGATTTGAAAAAAATTAAGAAAAAAAGAAAACATGGGTTATAGCCCATCGTTTTTTGAATTTTTGAAAAAAAGGTTATCCTCGTTTTTCATCATTTTTGACCATGGGCTATGGCCCATACCGTACGGCATACTATAGCATGCCGTTTTTCATCATTTTTGAGGATTTGAAAAAAATGAAAAAATTCAAAAAACATGGGTTATAGCCCATCGTTTTTTGAATTTTTGGAAAAAATAATTTACCTCGTTTTTCATCATTTTTGACCATGGGCTATGGCCCATACCGTACAGCATACTATAGCACGCCGTTTTTCATCATTTTTGAGGATTTGAAAAAAATAAAAAAATTAAAAAAACATGGGTTATAGCCCATCGTTTTTTGAATTTTTGGAAAAATAATTAACCTCGTTTTTCATCATTTTGACCATGGGCTATAGCCCATACCGTACGGCATACTATAGCACGCCGTTTTTCATCATTTTTGAGGATTTGAAAAAAATGAAAAAAAAAAACAAACATGGGTTATAGCCCATCGTTTTTTGAATTTTTGAAAAAAAAGTTATCCTCGTTTTTCATAATTTTTGACCATGGGCTATAGCCCATACCGTACGGCATACTATAGCACGCCGTTTTTCATCATTTTTGAGGATTTGAAAAAAATTAAGAAAAAAAAAAACATGGGTTATAGCCCATCGTTTTTTGAATTTTTGAAAAAAAAGTTATCCTCGTTTTTCATCATTTTTGACCATGGGCTATGGCCCATACCGTACGGCATACTATAGCATGCCGTTTTTCATCATTTTTGAGGATTTGAAAAAAATGAAAAAATTCAAAAAACATGGGTTATAGACCATCGTTTTTTGAATTTTTGGAAAAAATAATTTACCTCGTTTTTCATCATTTTTGACCATGGGCTATGGACCATACCGTACAGCAGTGGTAACCAACCTTTTCAAGCCCAAGAGCCCATTTTATTCCCAATTGTAAGCCAAGATCTACCACTAAAACGTGTTAGAAAAAACACTTGTTTTTTTGCTATTTCTGACAGGCTCAATGCATGTGCACACATCCACACAAAGACTAAAGCTTAAATAAGAATAAAAACTTATAGTAAGTTATATTATCAATGTCAAATAATATTAAAGGACCTATAACATAGAATTCAACCTTTTCCATTTCTTTTCTGTTTTTGGAGCTCCCATATGTGTTTTCTATCCCCACAAATAACCAATTTTGAACAATCAGGCTTTCATATCATATCAGGTGCTTTAATAGAAATTGCTCTCAGGAACAGCTCAACTGATCAATGTCATCCTACTTTGTATAATTCCTCCTCTTCTTAAGTATTCAGTTCGAAATTTGCATTTCCACTTTGTTTACAATGTCCACCATTGTCGATTTTCCAAGCTGGCATGGAATGGAAACAACCTGGTTTTATCTAGCATCAGTATTATAATGACTCAAATATTAAATAATCTGCATCTGCACCCCCACCACCTCAGGACATTGTGGTACTGCAGGCTGCAGCTAAAACTGCTTTCAAAGTCCAGAAAGAAATGACAAGGCCTGGTTATATCAGTGGTGATTGAGGCTCAGAACCATTAGAAATAACTTTGAGGGACATAGACAATATGATATTAAATATTAAAAGCCATTTTAGAAAGTATGTTATTTGCGCTTTAAGACAAATGTATTAGAAATAAAAAATATTAGGACAAAAATACAAATAAACTTCTTTGTTGAGTTTTTTTTTTTATAAAACAAAATGCAAAGGACATGAATTGCTTTTACAGCACAATATTTTGTTTCTCATTTCAATGAATATTCACATATTTGTAAAGTTTGAACGCCAACTTTTAACCAAACGTGGGAGAAACACTGTGCACGGCTGCACGCACAAATAAAGAGTGCACTCGCGCACGCACATGACGGATTATTATCGATCAAAACAATCCTTAGCGTCGCTTACAAAAGCATGTGTTACAAAATCACCGACCTGGATGGATACATATCAGTGGTCCATCCATTGTGTGACCTGATTAACGAGCAACGGTAGGCAGCCGAGTAAGTTAACAGCTTAGTAAATTAATAGTCTACCGTAGCTGTGTGTCAGATGTTCTGTCTGAAGCAGTCAAAGCCAAGGAGAATGTTACAATTTAATTCACAATCGAGCATCTTGTCATGTTTTGACAGCGGCACTAAACATTTTGACCTTGTCGTGGTGGAGAGGCTTGGGTACTTCTATGACCCTGAGAGCTATGCTGGGGGGAGCCTAGTGCTCCTGGCAGGTTTAACCATACCAGACAGGTCTTGGGTGAGGAGTGAGACGAAAGGCAGCACACTGGCCCTCCAGGTTGGGGGTTGGGCGTGGCACTAACAATGCCACCCCATAAAAAAAACCATTGTTACAGAAACTACAATGAACAATCCTATTGACACCAGGCTCCTAGTAGACTCTGGCTACGCAAATTCTTTGGGTGGCAGTATGACCACTCCTGATGAAAGCCGAAAGGAAGTCAGGAGTGCGAAAGAGGGCCTACTGGGACCTAAAACCACGATCCGCTTTGGAGCGTGGAACGTCCGAACCATGTTTGAGACCACTAAGACAGCACAAGTCCTCAGCGAGATGAAAAGGTACCACCTGGACATCCTGGGTATAAGTGAAAGTCACTGGACTGGCTCCGGACGTCAAGTCCTGCATGATGGGTCTATCATCCTCCATTCGGGCCATGAAAACACCCACACACATGGTGTAGCCATCATAATCTCCAAGGAGAAAGCTAAAACCCTGCTTGAGTGGGAACCAGTAAGTGAGAGGCTGATCAGAGTACGTCTCAACTCCAAGTTCTGTAAACTCACCATCCTACAGTGCTACGCACCAACCAACGAGGCAGAGGAGGAGGTCAAAGAAGACTGGTATGAACAACTACAAATGGCAGTTTCTAAGGTACCCCAACATGACATGCTTCTCTTAACTGGTGACATGAATGCCAAAGTGGGAACCGATAACTCCAACAATGAGAGGGCAATGGGCAGGCACGGATGTGGCGAAAGGAACAACAATGGCGAACGTCTTGTCGATCTCTGCATGAGTAACAACCTGGTCATCGGAGGTACCATCTTCCCTCACAAGAACATCCATAAGCTCACGTGGCAGTCACCTGATGGTAGGACCATCAACCAAATCGACCACATTATCATCAATGGTAAATGGCGCAGGTCACTGCAAGATGTGAGAACTTATCGGGGAGCAGATGCCTTTAGTGACCACTACCTAATCGCTGCCACCATTAAACTCAAGTTGAAGAAGTCAATCCCACAAGGCCACCGGCAGAGGAAACTGGACATTGCAAAACTCCAGTATCCAAACAAAAACAAGGAGTTTGTGTTGGAACTCAGAAACCGCTTCAGCACACTAGAGGCTTCTTCTGAAATCATAGAAGAACCCACCATAAGCAGTAAATGGAATGCCATCAAAAACATATACACCGAAACGGCAAAGAAGGTCCTGGGCTTCAAACAAAAAGGGGCCAAAGAATGGATATCGGCTGACACTTGGCAGAAAATCGAAGAGAGAAAGCGGTTGAAGGCAAAGGCTCTGAACACCAAGTCCCAACGACTCCTCGAAAAAGCCAACACGTCCTATAAAAACAAGGACAGAGAGGTAAAGAGGAGTGCGAGGAGAGACAAAAGGGTCTTTGTTGAACACCTGGCAAGTGAAGCTGAGAAGGCTGCAGCCTACGGTAACTTGGGCACAGTGTACAAGATAACCAAGCGTCTCTGCGGCAAATGTACAAACCAAACTGCCCATGTTATGGACAAGAATGGCAACATCTGTACAACAGAGCGTGAGCAAGCAGCCCGATGGGTTCAACATTTCCAGGAAGTACTCAACCTCCCTGAGCCAGAACAACCAGCCAACATCACAACAACTTACAATATCCTGGACATCGACATCAATCCCCCTGACTCTGCTGAGATTAAAACCGCCATACAGTCCCTGAAGAGTGGCAAAGCATGTGGCATTGATACCATCCATGCCGAGATGCTGAAGGCCGACATTGTTACAGCAACACGAGTGCTGACAGACCTCTTCCAAAACATTTGGAATAGTGACACCATCCCTGAAGACTGGTCCAAAGGTCTTATTGTCAAAATTCCAAAGAAAGGCAACCTCAAGAACTGTGACAACTGGCGTGGAATCACACTTCTATCCATTCCAAGCAAAGTATTCTGCAGAGTCCTGCTCAACAGGATGGAGACAGCCATTGACACCAGGCTTAGACAGGAGCAAGCGGGCTTCAGAAAGGGAAGAGGATGTACAGACCAGATCTTTGCACTGCGAAACATAATAGAGCAGTGCCTAGAATGGAACACACCCCTCTATATAAATTTCGTGGACTTCAGGAAGGCTTTCGATAGTGTCCACCGAAACACCCTCTGGAAGATACTGCACTCCTATGGGATACCACCAAAGATTATATCCATCATCAAAACATTCTATGAACATTTTGAGTGTAGTATCATCATGGGAAATAACCTGTCTGAGACGTTTCCCGTGCAGTCCGGAGTGAGACAGGGGTGCATCATCTCTCCCATCCTCTTCCTTGTTGCTATTGACTGGATCACCACCAACACCACAGCTGACAGACCGAGAGGCCTCCAGTGGACCCTATTCTCCCAGTTGGAAGACCTTGACTTCGCTGACGATCTTGCTCTCCTATCCACAAACCACAACAACATGCAGACTAAAACTGACAGGCTTAACACCTTCGCCAGACAGGTCGGACTCGGTATTAACACCTCAAAAACACAAGTGCTGTGTGTGAACTCCACCCCCACACAACCCATCCTTGTCGATGAAAAACCACTCGAGTTTGTGGACGATTTCACTTATCTGGGCAGCCTTATCAGTAAGGACAGTGGGGCATCAAAAGACATCAAAGCAAGGCTGGGAAAGGCCCAGGGTGCCTTCTCCCAACTCCGATCCATCTGGAGATCAAAGCAATACAGCCTTAAAACAAAGATGCTCCTATACAACAGCAATGTCAAGTCTGTCCTGCTGTATGGATCTGAGAGCTGGAGAGTGGTCAAGACAGACACAAGGAAAATAGAAGTATTCCATAACAGATGCCTCAGACGTATATGTCAGATCTTTTGGCCGAACAAAATATCAAACAATGAACTGTACAAACAAACAGGGAGCCGGAGCATTACCAAGGACATTACACACAGACGCCTGAGATGGCTAGGGCATGTACTGAGGATGGAGCAGGACTGCATCACAAAGGTGGCTTTAAGATGGACACCACCAGGAAAAAGAAAACCTGGGAGGCCCAAGACCACCTGGCGCAGAACTGTGACGCAGGAGCTGGAACAGATGAACCTGTCCTGGGGAGAGGCGCAACATGCTGCCAGGGATCGAATGAAATGGAGAGTGCTCATTGAAGCCTTATGTCCCATTGGGGACGAAGAGGAGTAAGTAAGTAAGTAACTAAACATTTTGACAATTTGTCATAGTGATATTTATCCAGCCAGGTCGGTGATTACTTATCATTCATTCTGTGCAACACGCTAAGGATTGTTTTGATCGATAATAATCCGTCATGTGCGAGTGCCGAGTGCACTCTTTATTTGTGCGTGCAGCCGTGCAGTGTTAAAAGTTGGCGTTCGAACTTTACAAATAATAATATTGAATAATATTCAACGTGTCGGGGACGCTATCATGCTGCGTTCACTCTGATGCTCTCATTGCTCTGTGTGCTGCCTGCGACGGGAACAACAGACACACAGCACATGAGCACAGAGTGCTAAAAGGGGGAGGGCCGAGGGCGGTGCGGTGGAAGCAAGGGGAACAGATCTTCAAGCTGAAATGCATCGAGCCTCTACACGTTGTTAGCTTGTAGATCTGCTCTTTTTTTGCGAACGACATTCTGCTGTGTATTGCTGCAGACACTTCGGGATCGACTTGAAAGGTTCCCGCGAGCTACTGGTAGCTCGCGAGCCCCTGGTTGGTTACCCCTGCCGTACAGCATACTATAGCACGCCGTTTTTCATCATTTTTGAAGATTTGGAAAAAATGAAAAAATTAAAAAAACATGGGTTATAGCCCATCGTTTTTTGAATTTTTGGAAAAATAATTAACCTCGTTTTTCATCATTTTTGACCATGGGCTATAGCCCATACCGTACGGCATACTATAGCACGCCGTTTTTCATCATTTTTGAGGATTTGAAAAAAATGAAAAAAAAAAAAAAACATGGGTTATAGCCCATCGTTTTTTGAATTTTTGAAAAAAAAATTAACCTTGTTTTTCATTATTTTTGAACATGAGCATTTTATCCCACTGAGCAATAGCCGGCTATTAGACGTGCGTCTAAAAATGGGATAAAAAACGTCTAAAAATAGACGTGTTTTAGACGTCTATTTTTAGACGTTTCTTAGACCTCTATTTTTAGACGTTTTTTATCCCATTTTTAGACGCTCGTCTAATAGCCCATACCGTACGGCATACTATAGCACGCCGTTTTTCATCATTTTTGAGGATTTAAAAAAAAAAAAACATGGGTTATAGCCCATCGTTTTTTGAATTTTAGAAAAAAAGGTTATCCTCGTTTTTCATCATTTTTGACCATGGGCTATAGCCCATACCGTACGGCATACTATAGCACACCGTTTTTCATCATTTTTGAGGATTTGAAAAAATAAAATAAAAAAACAAAACATGGGTTATAGCCCATCGTTTTTTGAATTTTTGATTTTTTTTTTAACCTCGTTTTTCATCATTTTTGACCATGGGCTTTAGCCCATACCGTACGGCATACTATAGCACGCCGTTTTTCATCATTTTTGAGGATTTGAAAAAAAAAAAAAAAAAAACATGGGTTATAGCCCATCGTTTTTTGCATTTTTGAAAAAAAAGTTATCCTCGTTTTTCATCATTTTTGACCATGGGCTGTAGCCCATACCGTACGGCATACTATAGCACGCCGTTTTTCATCATTTTTGAGGATTTGAAAAAAAAAAAAAAAAAAAAAAAACATGGGTTATAGCCCATCGTTTTTTGAATTTTTGAAAAGAAAGTTATCCTCGTTTTTCATCATTTTTGACCATGGGCTGTAGCCCATACCGTACGGCATACTATAGCACGCCGTTTTTCATCATTTTTGAGGATTTGAAAAAAATGAAGAAAAAAAAAAACATGGGTTATAGCCCATTGTTTTTTGAATTTTTGAAAAAAAAGTTATCCTCGTTTTTCATAATTTTTTACCATGGGCTATAGCCCATACCGTACGGCATACTATAGCACGCCGTTTTTCATCATTTTTGAGGATTCGAAAAAAATGGAAAAAAAACATGGCCCATCGTTTTTTGATTTTTTTTTATTGTATAGCAGTGGCTCCCAGCCTCAGCCTGATGACCTCAAAAGTCTCATATCTCCCCTGAGCCATAGGCAGTTGCTTTGGCTTAGTGGTTAAGATGTTGGCCTTCAGTGCAGGTGACCTGTGTTCGATTCCTGCGTGTTACACTCTGATAAACGTGATTCTATGTTCAACTCTTGATTCTTTCAACTTTACTATCTGAAGGCTAACATACAAAAGATCGCTTCAACAGTACAAAGAGGCAGATGTTACTGAGTGATGGTGTAGTAGGGGTTATTCCGCACAGAGAGTTCATTTTCAAATCCCACTCTTCCTAAAGTTTAATGCTAGTTATTGATCTTCATTTACTGCTATTCTAGCAGTGGCTCACAGCCTCAGCCTGACTACCTCAAAACTCTAATTGTCGCAGTGGTTAAGATGTTGGCTTTCCATGTGGGAGACCAGGGTTTGATTCCCGGCTGTTACACTATCATATAAAAGAAGACCTCAACAGCGCTAAGAAACATCTGATTAATATGACTCTGTGTTATTTAAACTTTACTAACTGAAGGCTAACAAACAAAAGATCACTTCAAAATTACCAGGAGACTTTGCCTGAGAGTGTCTGACTGATGGTGCAGTGGTCTAATCATCAGGCTTTCAGTACAGACATTCCAAGTTCAAGTCCTGTTCCTCCTACAGCTCAATGCTGCAGTAATTTGAATTTTTCAAGGCTTGAATAAAAAATAAAAACTCAAAAGCACCAGGAGACATCTGCTGAATGCCCAAAGGTGCGTTGGCGTAATGGTGTGGAGCGCTTGACCCGTTGCCTCTGCTACAGGCAGTTGGCAGGTTCAAGTCCCATGTCATGACATCAAGGTGCTGGAGGACCATCGGGAGACAGTGCTCTCTCCCCCTGTTTCCTGAGATGTAACGGTTGGGGCTTATGTCTGAAAGAACCCTGTCCAGCTAACCTTTTACCATGAAAATGTCCAATTTAACATACTCTTACCACCTCTCAGTGTGCCCTTTTCCAACTGGCCTGGAAGCCAGACATAAAAGAGGGACTTTCCAACCAAGTTTTGGGCCACCAATCAGGGCCCAGTATGCAAATACACAGCCTATTCTGTCAGATGATGGGCCAAAACCATGAACTATAGTATGTCGTTTTTTCATCATTTTCATATTGGTTTTTGAAATCGTTGCGAAAATCATGAACTATAGTTCATGGTTTTTGCGACGATTATTAAACAAATATACTATAGTGTAGTTTTTTCATTGTCAAAAATCAAGAAAAATGACATTGCCATTGTCGACGATTATAATCGGGGCCCAGTATGCAAATACACAGACTATTCTGTCAGATGGGCCAAAATGCATTGCAATTTTATTTGTAAACTTTTGACCTAATTCTTATCTGTAAAATTTTAGGTGGACAGGGTTCTTTCAAACATAACCCCCGACTGTTACTTTTCAGGAAACAGGGGGAGAGAGCACCGTCTCCCGATGGTCCTCCAGCACGTTGATGTCATGACGTGGGACTTGAACCTGCCAACTGCCTGTAGCAGAGGCAACGGGTCAAGCGCTCCACACCATTACGCCAACGCACCTTTGGGCATTCAGCAGATGTCTCCTGGTGCTTTTGAGTTTTTATTTTTTATTCAAGCCTTGAAAATTTCAAATTACTGCAGCATTGAGCTGTAGGAGGAACAGGACTTGAACTTGGAATGTCTGTACTGAAAGCCTGATGATTAGACCACTGCACCATCAGTCAGACACTCTCAGGCAAAGTCTCCTGGTAATTTTGAAGTGATCTTTTGTTTGTTAGCCTTCAGTTAGTAAAGTTTAAATAACACAGAATCATATTAATCAGATGTTTCTTAGTGCTGTTGAGGTCTTCTTTTATATGATAGTGTAACAGCCGGGAATCAAACCCTGGTCTCCCACATGGAAAGCCAACATCTTAACCACTGCGACAATTAGAGGCTGAGGCTGTGAGCCACTGCTAGAATAGCAGTAAATGAAGCTCAATAACTAGCATTAAACTTTAGGAAGAGTGGGATTTGAAAATGAACTCTCTGTGCGGAATAACCCCTACTACACCATCACTCAGTAACATCTGCCTCTTTGTACTGTTGAAGCGATCTTTTGTATGTTAGCCTTCAGATAGTAAAGTTGAAAGAATCAAGAGTTGAACATAGAATCACGTTCATCAGAGTGTAACACGCAGGAATCGAACACAGGTCACCTTTACTGAAGGCCAACATCTTAACCACTAAGCCAAAGCAACTGCCTATGGCTCAGGGGAGATATGAGACTTTTGAGGTCATCAGGCTGAGGCTGGGAGCCACTGCTATACAATAAAAAAAAATAAAAAAACGATGGGCCATGTTTTTTTTCCATTTTTTTCGAATCCTCAAAAATGATGAAAAACAGCGTGCTATAGTATGCCGTACGTACGGCATACTATAGCACGCAGTTTTTCATCATTTTTGAGGATTAAAAAACAAAAAACAAAAAAAACATGGGTTATAGCCCATCGTTTTTTGAATTTTTGAAAAAAATAATTTACCTCGTTTTTCATCATTTTTGACCATGGGCTATGGCCCATACCGTACAGCATACTATAGCACGCCATTTTTCATCATTTTTGAGGATTTGAAAAAAAAATTAAAATAAAAAAAACATGGGTTATAGCCCATCGTTTTTTGAATTTTTGAAAAAAAAGTTATCCTCGTTTTTCATCATTTTTGACCATGGGCTATAGCCCATACCGTACGGCATACTATAGCACGCCGTTTTTCATCATTTTTGAGGATTTGAAAAAAATGAAGAAAAAAAAAAACATGGGTTATAGCCCATCGTTTTTTGAATTTTTGAAAAAAAAGTTATCCTCGTTTTTCATCATTTTTGACCATGGGCTATGGCCCATACCGTACGGCATACTATAGCATGCCGTTTTTCATCATTTTTGAGGATTTTAAAAAAATTCAAAAATTCAAAAAACATGGGTTATAGCCCATCGTTTTTTGAATTTTTGGAAAAAATAATTTACCTCGTTTTTCATCATTTTTGACCATGAGCTATGGCCCATACCGTACAGCATACTATAGCACGCCGTTTTTCATCATTTTTGAGGATTTGAAAAAAATTAAAAAATTAAAAAAACATGGGTTATAGCCCATCGTTTTTTTAATTTTTGGAAAAAGAATTAACCTCGTTTTTCATCATTTTTGATCATGGGCTATAGCCCATACCGTACGGCATACTATAGCACGCCGTTTTTCATCATTTTTGAGGATTTGAAAAAAATGAAAAAAACAAACAAACATGGGTTATAGCCCATCGTTTTTTGAATTTTTGAAAAAAAAATTAACCTTGTTTTTCATTATTTTTGAACATGAGCATTTTATCCCACTGAGCAATAGCCGGCTATTAGACGTGCGTCTAAAAATGGGATAAAAAACGTCTAAAAATAGACGTGTTTTAGACGTCTATTTTTAGACGTTTCTTAGACCTCTATTTTTAGACGTTTTTTATCCCATTTTTAGACGCTCGTCTAATAGCCCATACCGTACGGCATAATATAGCACGCCGTTTTTCATCATTTTTGAGGATTTGATTTTTTTTTTTTTTTAAACAAAAAACATGGGTTATAGCCCATCGTTTTTTGAATTTTAGAAAAAAAGGTTATCCTCGTTTTTCATCATTTTTGACCATGGGCTATAGCCCATACCGTACGGCATACTATAGCACACCGTTTTTCATCATTTTTGAGGATTTGAAAAAATAAAATAAAAAAACAAAACATGGGTTATAGCCCATCGTTTTTTGAATTTTTGATTATTTTTTTTACCTCGTTTTTCATCATTTTTGAGGATTTGAAAAAAAAAAAAAAAAAAACATGGGTTATAGCCCATCGTTTTTTGCATTTTTGAAAAAAAAGTTATCCTCGTTTTTCATCATTTTTGACCATGGGCTGTAGCCCATACCGTACGGCATACTATAGCACGCCGTTTTTCATCATTTTTGAGGATTTGAAAAAAAAACAAACAAAAAAAAAACATGGGTTATAGCCCATCGTTTTTTGAATTTTTGAAAAGAAAGTTATCCTCGTTTTTCATCATTTTTGACCATGGGCTGTAGCCCATACCGTACGGCATACTATAGCACGCCGTTTTTCATCATTTTTGAGGATTTGAAAAAAATGAAGAAAAAAAAAAACATGGGTTATAGCCCATTGTTTTTTGAATTTTTGAAAAAAAAGTTATCCTCGTTTTTCATAATTTTTTACCATGGGCTATAGCCCATACCGTACGGCATACTATAGCACGCCGTTTTTCATCATTTTTGAGGATTCGAAAAAAATGGAAAAAAAACATGGCCCATCGTTTTTTGATTTTTTTTTATTGTATAGCAGTGGCTCCCAGCCTCAGCCTGATGACCTCAAAAGTCTCATATCTCCCCTGAGCCATAGGCAGTTGCTTTGGCTTAGTGGTTAAGATGTTGGCCTTCAGTGCAGGTGACCTGTGTTCGATTCCTGCGTGTTACACTCTGATAAACGTGATTCTATGTTCAACTCTTGATTCTTTCAACTTTACTATCTGAAGGCTAACATACAAAAGATCGCTTCAACAGTACAAAGAGGCAGATGTTACTGAGTGATGGTGTAGTAGGGGTTATTCCGCACAGAGAGTTCATTTTCAAATCCCACTCTTCCTAAAGTTTAATGCTAGTTATTGATCTTCATTTACTGCTATTCTAGCAGTGGCTCACAGCCTCAGCCTGACTACCTCAAAACTCTAATTGTCGCAGTGGTTAAGATGTTGGCTTTCCATGTGGGAGACCAGGGTTTGATTCCCGGCTGTTACACTATCATATAAAAGAAGACCTCAACAGCGCTAAGAAACATCTGATTAATATGACTCTGTGTTATTTAAACTTTACTAACTGAAGGCTAACAAACAAAAGATCACTTCAAAATTACCAGGAGACTTTGCCTGAGAGTGTCTGACTGATGGTGCAGTGGTCTAATCATCAGGCTTTCAGTACAGACATTCCAAGTTCAAGTCCTGTTCCTCCTACAGCTCAATGCTGCAGTAATTTGAATTTTTCAAGGCTTGAATAAAAAATAAAAACTCAAAAGCACCAGGAGACATCTGCTGAATGCCCAAAGGTGCGTTGGCGTAATGGTGTGGAGCGCTTGACCCGTTGCCTCTGCTACAGGCAGTTGGCAGGTTCAAGTCCCATGTCATGACATCAAGCTGCTGGAGGACCATCGGGAGACAGTGCTCTCTCCCCCTGTTTCCTGAGATGTAACGGTTGGGGCTTATGTCTGAAAGAACCCTGTCCAGCTAACCTTTTACCATGAAAATGTCCAATTTAACATACTCTTACCACCTCTCAGTGTGCCCTTTTCCAACTGGCCTGGAAGCCAGACATAAAAGAGGGACTTTCCAACCAAGTTTTGGGCCACCAATCAGGGCCCAGTATGCAAATACACAGCCTATTCTGTCAGATGATGGGCCAAAACCATGAACTATAGTATGTCGTTTTTTCATCATTTTCATATTGGTTTTTGAAATCGTTGCGAAAATCATGAACTATAGTTCATGGTTTTTGCGACGATTATTAAACAAATATACTATAGTGTAGTTTTTTCATTGTCAAAAATCAAGAAAAATGACATTGCCATTGTCGACGATTATAATCGGGGCCCAGTATGCAAATACACAGACTATTCTGTCAGATGGGCCAAAATGCATTGCAATTTTATTTGTAAACTTTTGACCTAATTCTTATCTGTAAAATTTTAGGTGGACAGGGTTCTTTCAAACATAACCCCCGACTGTTACTTTTCAGGAAACAGGGGGAGAGAGCACCGTCTCCCGATGGTCCTCCAGCAGGTTGATGTCATGACGTGGGACTTGAACCTGCCAACTGCCTGTAGCAGAGGCAACGGGTCAAGCGCTCCACACCATTACGCCAACGCACCTTTGGGCATTCAGCAGATGTCTCCTGGTGCTTTTGAGTTTTTATTTTTTATTCAAGCCTTGAAAATTTCAAATTACTGCAGCATTGAGCTGTAGGAGGAACAGGACTTGAACTTGGAATGTCTGTACTGAAAGCCTGATGATTAGACCACTGCACCATCAGTCAGACACTCTCAGGCAAAGTCTCCTGGTAATTTTGAAGTGATCTTTTGTTTGTTAGCCTTCAGTTAGTAAAGTTTAAATAACACAGAATCATATTAATCAGATGTTTCTTAGTGCTGTTGAGGTCTTCTTTTATATGATAGTGTAACAGCCGGGAATCAAACCCTGGTCTCCCACATGGAAAGCCAACATCTTAACCACTGCGACAATTAGAGGCTGAGGCTGTGAGCCACTGCTAGAATAGCAGTAAATGAAGCTCAATAACTAGCATTAAACTTTAGGAAGAGTGGGATTTGAAAATGAACTCTCTGTGCGGAATAACCCCTACTACACCATCACTCAGTAACATCTGCCTCTTTGTACTGTTGAAGCGATCTTTTGTATGTTAGCCTTCAGATAGTAAAGTTGAAAGAATCAAGAGTTGAACATAGAATCACGTTCATCAGAGTGTAACACGCAGGAATCGAACACAGGTCACCTTTACTGAAGGCCAACATCTTAACCACTAAGCCAAAGCAACTGCCTATGGCTCAGGGGAGATATGAGACTTTTGAGGTCATCAGGCTGAGGCTGGGAGCCACTGCTATACAATAAAAAAAAATAAAAAAACGATGGGCCATGTTTTTTTTCCATTTTTTTCGAATCCTCAAAAATGATGAAAAACAGTTTTTCATCATTTTTGAGGATTAAAAAACAAAAAACAAAAAAAACATGGGTTATAGCCCATCGTTTTTTGAATTTTTGAAAAAAAATGATCCTCGTTTTTCATCATTTTTGATCATGGGCTATAGCCCATACCGTACGGCATACTATAGCACGCAGTTTTTCATCATTTTTGAGGATTTGAAAAAAACAAACAAAAAAAACATGGGTTATAGCCCATCGTTTTTTGAATTTTTGAAAAAAATAATTTACCTCGTTTTTCATCATTTTTGACCATGGGCTATGGCCCATACCGTACAGCATACTATAGCACGCCATTTTTCATCATTTTTGAGGATTTGAAAAAAAAAATAAAATAAAAAAAACATGGGTTATAGCCCATCGTTTTTTGAATTTTTGAAAAAAAAGTTATCCTCGTTTTTCATCATTTTTGACCATGGGCTATAGCCCATACCGTACGGCATACTATAGCACGCCGTTTTTCATCATTTTTGAGGATTTGAAAAAAATGAAGAAAAAAAAAAACATGGGTTATAGCCCATCGTTTTTTGAATTTTTGAAAAAAAAGTTATCCTCGTTTTTCATCATTTTTGACCATGGGCTATGGCCCATACCGTACGGCATACTATAGCATGCCGTTTTTCATCATTTTTGAGGATTTTAAAAAAATTCAAAAATTCAAAAAACATGGGTTATAGCCCATCGTTTTTTGAATTTTTGGAAAAAATAATTTACCTCGTTTTTCATCATTTTTGACCATGAGCTATGGCCCATACCGTACAGCATACTATAGCACGCCGTTTTTCATCATTTTTGAGGATTTGAAAAAAATTAAAAAATTAAAAAAACATGGGTTATAGCCCATCGTTTTTTTAATTTTTGGAAAAAGAATTAACCTCGTTTTTCATCATTTTTGATCATGGGCTATAGCCCATACCGTACGGCATACTATAGCACGCCGTTTTTCATCATTTTTGAGGATTTGAAAAAAATGAAAAAAACAAACAAACATGGGTTATAGCCCATCGTTTTTTGAATTTTTGAAAAAAAAATTAACCTTGTTTTTCATTATTTTTGAACATGAGCATTTTATCCCACTGAGCAATAGCCGGCTATTAGACGTGCGTCTAAAAATGGGATAAAAAACGTCTAAAAATAGACGTGTTTTAGACGTCTATTTTTAGACGTTTCTTAGACCTCTATTTTTAGACGTTTTTTATCCCATTTTTAGACGCTCGTCTAATAGCCCATACCGTACGGCATAATATAGCACGCCGTTTTTCATCATTTTTGAGGATTAGATTTTATTTTTTTTTTAAACAAAAAACATGGGTTATAGCCCATCGTTTTTTGAATTTTAGAAAAAAAGGTTATCCTCGTTTTTCATCATTTTTGACCATGGGCTATAGCCCATACCGTACGGCATACTATAGCACACCGTTTTTCATCATTTTTGAGGATTTGAAAAAATAAAATAAAAAAACAAAACATGGGTTATAGCCCATCGTTTTTTGAATTTTTGATTTTTTTTTTTACCTCGTTTTTCATCATTTTTGACCATGGGCTTTAGCCCATACCGTACGGCATACTATAGCACGCCGTTTTTCATCATTTTTGAGGATTTGAAAAAAATGGAAAAAAAAAAAACATGGGTTATAGCCCATCGTTTTTTGAATTTTTGAAAATAAAGTTATCCTCGTTTTTCATCATTTTTGACCATGGGCTATAGCCCATACCGTACGGCATACTATAGCACGCCGTTTTTCATCATTTTTGAGGATTTGAAAAAAATGAAGAAAAAAAAAACATGGGTTATAGCCCATCGTTTTTTTAATTTTTGAAAAAAAAGTTATCCTCGTTTTTCATCATTTTTGATCATGGGCTATGGCCCATACCGTACGGCATACTATAGCATGCCGTTTTTCATCATTTTTGAGGATTTGAAAAAAATGAAAAAATTCAAAAAACATGGGTTATAGCCCATCGTTTTTTGAATTTTTGGAAAAAATAATTTACCTCGTTTTTCATCATTTTTGACCATGGGCTATGGCCCATACCGTACAGCATACTATAGCACGCCGTTTTTCATCATTTTTGACCATGGGATATGGCCCATACCGTACGGCATACTATAGCATGCCGTTTTTCATAATTTTTGAGGATTTGAAAAAAACTGAAAAAAATCAAAAAACATGGGTTATAGCCCATCGTTTTTTTAATTTTTGGAAAAAATAATTTACCTCGTTTTTCATCATTTTTGACCATGGGCTATGGCCCATACCGTACAGCATACTATAGCACGCCGTTTTTCATCATTTTTGAGGATTTAAAAAAAAATAAAAAATAAAAAAAACATGGGTTATAGCCCATCGTTTTTTGAATTTTTGAAAAAAAAGTTATCCTCGTTTTTCATCATTTTTGACCATGGGCTATAGCCCATACCGTACGGCATACTATAGCACGCCGTTTTTCATCATTTTTGAGGATTTGAAAAAAATGAAGAAAAAAAAAACATGGGTTATAGTCCATGGTTTTTTAAATTTTTGAAAAAATAATTTACCTCGTTTTTCATCATTTTTGACCATGGGCTATGGCCCATACCGTACGGCATACTATAGCACACCGTTTTTCATCATTTTTGAGGATTCGAAAAAAATGGAAAAAAAACATGGCCCATCGTTTTTTGATTACTACCTCAAAACTCCAATTGTCGCAGTGGTTAAGATGTTGGCTTTCCATGTGGGAGACCAGGGTTTGATTCCCGGCTGTTACACTATCATATAAAAGAAGACCTCAACAGCGCTAAGAAACATCTGATTAATATGACTCTGTGTTATTTAAACTTTACTAACTGAAGGCTAACAAACAAAAGATCACTTCAAAATTACCAGGAGACTTTGCCTGAGAGTGTCTGACTGATGGTGCAGTGGTCTAATCATCAGGCTTTCAGTACAGACATTCCAAGTTCAAGTCCTGTTCCTCCTACAGCTCAATGCTGCAGTAATTTGAAATTTTCAAGGCTTGAATAAAAAATAAAAACTCAAAAGCACCAGGAGACATCTGCTGAATGCCCAAAGGTGCGTTGGCGTAATGGTGTGGAGCGCTTGACCCGTTGCCTCTGCTACAGGCAGTTGGCAGGTTCAAGTCCCATGTCATGACATCAAGGTGCTGGAGGACCATCGGGAGACGGTGCTCTCTCCCCCTGTTTCCTGAGATGTAACGGTTGGGGCTTATGTCTGAAAGAACCCTGTCCAGCTAACCTTTTACCATGAAAATGTCCAATTTAACATACTCTTACCACCTCTCAGTGTGCCCTTTTCCAACTGGCCTGGAAGCCAGACATAAAAGAGGGACTTTCCAACCAAGTTTTGGGCCACCAATCAGGGCCCAGTATGCAAATACACAGCCTATTCTGTCAGATGATGGGCCAAAACCATGAACTATAGTATGTCGTTTTTTCATCATTTTCATATTGGTTTTTGAAATCGTTGCGAAAATCATGAACTATAGTTCATGGTTTTTGCGACGATTATTAAACAAATATACTATAGTGTAGTTTTTTCATTGTCAAAAATCAAGAAAAATGACATTGCCATTGTCGACGATTATAATCGGGGCCCAGTATGCAAATACACAGACTATTCTGTCAGATGGGCCAAAATGCATTGCAATTTTATTTGTAAACGTTTGACCTAATTCTTATCTGTAAAATTTTAGGTGGACAGGGTTCTTTCAAACATAACCCCCGACTGTTACTTTTCAGGAAACAGGGGGAGAGAGCACCGTCTCCCGATGGTCCTCCAGCACGTTGATGTCATGACATGGGACTTGAACCTCACCCATTCTTGAGATAAGGGACAAAACTTTTTTCAAACTGGATTTTTTTTTTTTTTAAGATACATTCAAATCAAATGGATGTATTTGTAGACACAGGTCTCAACTACCAATATTGAGAAGGAACAGGTTTTTCGCATAACATTTCTTTCTAAAATGGGACATTTATGCACTTAATACCCGATTCATGTCAACTCCGTCAGACACACTAAAATACCTTTTAATTGAATTTGATAATTTCAACAATAATATAAAGTCCTCAGTTCTCTTATAATGGCTTTCAGTAATCAAGTTAAGTAATACAATTATTTTAATATTGTTTTTTTCCAATATCACACTATTATGAAATATCCAATTTCTCAAATCCGTCATTTCAACCTCTATTTTCAATATTATAACATGAAAACCATGTAAAAAAAAAAAAAATCATCATTACGTATCATTTCAGTTGGTGTTTCAATACATATGCACAAAATATTTAACATCACATTTTCTATTTCTTTGGAAATTAACAAAAACATCACGGGACGAACATCTGACGGAGTTGACGAACATCTGACGGAGTTGACAAGTTTAACTGATTTAGGTTCTAGATCACCTAGGATCTTGATTCTGGTGACTAATCCCACATTTTCAAGGATGAGGAATACAGTGGTACTATTTATATTGGCCCTGTGACCATGGCAGCCATTTTCAAAATGGCTGCCACCTGCTGTTATCTTACAATAACTCAAGTTCTACATCACCTAGGATCTTGATTCTGGTGACTAATCATACATTTTCAAGGATGTGGGATACATTGGTACTATTTAGATTTGTCCTGTGACCATGGTAGACATTTTTCAAAATGGCCGCCAACTTTCTGTTATTTCCCAATAACTCAAGTTCTACACCACCTAGGATCTTGATTCTGATGACTAATCCTACATTTTCAATGAGGAGGAATACAGTTTTATGTATTTAGATTTATCCCGTGACAATGGCAGCCATTTAAAAAAATGGTGGACCTGCTATTATTTTACCAATTTAGTCAGGGAATAGGCCTATTATCAGAATAATGTCAAATCTGTGAATACATTTCTTACCAAGATTTTTTTCACCAATGTGTTTGTAAAGGTGTCTACTAACATATCCCACATTGGTTTCTATTGAACCACCCTAGAGGCATTTTTGACAGCTGCTGAAAGTTGGGTACCATACCAAGTGGCTATGGCAAAACTAGGGAGTCTATGGCCAAACTAGGGGTCAAACCCCTTGGGCTAAATTCGGCCATATATCCACTTGCCCAAATGTGCTGACCTCATTTTGTGATGATGGCTATGGCCGTTTTCAGCCCAAGGAGTGTTCTTCGTGCATAGCCAATGCTTGGAATGCATTCAGAATCATGAAAACTCCCTAGTTTGACATGTCACATGCTACTTAAAGCATAATGAACATTTTGCCTTATATAGGTTGTTGATGGTACCCCAACTTTCAGCAGCTGTCAAAAGGTCCCCTAGGGTGGTTGAATATAAAGCAATGTGGGATATGTTAGTAGACACCCTTCCAAACACATTGGTGAAGAACATTCTTGATAAGGAATTTATTACCAGATTGTATTAATATCCCCTGACTAAATAACTCATCTTCTAGACCACCTAGACCCGACTTCACAAACAGAGACCCGATTGACACCTAAACAACAAGTTTGGACAGCCCCACCAATTAGTGTTACGGAAAATAGCAAGTGTCTACCCTAGGCCCAGAGGGAGACACAGAACTTAGATGCGGCTCACATGTTGCACGACTCCTCAACAAGCTGCCACCAGAGATGAGAGCTGAATTCTGCCGCACAATGCTCTGCGGCCCAGGAGCAACCAACACCCTGTTGGAGTTCTCTGAGTGGTTGAAACATGAGTCCTAGCCATATAGCCTGTGCAAAGGCAAACACCTTGAAGACCTGCTTGAGGTGAACAGTGAGCAGTGAGCGAAAGACTGAAGACAGAAGATCTGCCTTCAGGACTATCAGGCAGGATGTGCAGTCACTGAAGGCATCAGTGTCGTTCTGTGTCCCCAGCATGTCAACCAAAGCAATGTTACCAAATCAAAGGAGCCTTCACCTCAAGTCACCTGGGGCTGGGTGAGCAATCGTATCCTGTATCTAGCCTCACAACTAAATACAGACACTTGGCCAGACTGCCGTTTGAAAGGGTCAAACCCTTCATCCTGATTGGGGAAGACCACCCCACCTAATCACACCAACCAAACAAGTGAGGTTGGGGCCTCCAGGTGGGCCAGCAGCCATCTGCACAAGACTGGGCTGGACCCTGCAGGAAAGCAATCTCCAGCCAAGACAATGTAAGTTGACTATAACAGAGCCCCAGAACACAGAGCTCATGAGAAGGATGGAGAAACACTGGCAGGAGGCCACCAAGATACAACGCCACACTGCAGTGGCCAGTGAAGTCAAACTGTGCGTCTGTACCTGAAAGAGACAAGTCAAAGGCCAAAAGCCCACCTCCTTTTAATGTCCTGTCAGTAGCAACTCAACCTGCACCTGAAATAAGCCCTGACCCCTCCCAGAGAAAGTTCATCCTTGAAAATGTAATGATTAGTCGCCAGAATCAAGATCCTTGGTGGTCTAAAACTTAAGTTATTGGTAAAATAACAGCAGGTTGGTGGTCACTTTGAAAAACAATGGCTGCCATGGTCACAGGACAAATCTAAATAGTACCACTGTATTCCTCATCTTTTAAAATGTATTATTAGTCGGCAGAATCAAGATCCTATGTGGTCTAAAACTTAAGTTATTGTAAAATAACAGCAGGTGGCGGCCATTTTGAAAAACAATGGCTGCCATGGTCACAGGACAAATCTAAATAGTACCAATGTATCCCACATCCTTGAAAATGTAGTCTTAGTCACCAGAATCAAGATCCTAGGTGGTGTAGAACTTGAGTTATTGTAAAATAACATCAGGTGGCGGCAATTTTGGAAAATGGCTGCCATGGTCACCATGAGACAAATCTGTGATGGCCCTATAGCCAAAAATGTTCCTTAAGGCATGCTCTAACTGTGTGCCAAATTAGAATACGTCCCATTATTCAAAAACTATCATTTTATTGTTTTAGGAACACTTTTGTCAACTCCGTCAGATACATGTCAACTCCGTCAGACACAAAACCTGACGGAGTTGACGTCTGACGGAGTTGACAAAATGTCATTTGTTTTCATCTTAACCCTCTGTAGTACAATGTAGCCATTTTGTTTTTGCTTCATTTGTTAGCTAAACCTAACCCTAAACTTTTATAATAAACATTATTTTGGAATTCTTAACAAAGATCATAATAATGTCCTGACGGAGTTGACATGTAAAAGCTGTGACCACCCTGATATCAACATTGTTTGTTTAAAATATCAAACAATTGAATGCTTGTCAGACCAGGTGCTCCACTGTTGCAACAAATACAAACGGGACTTGGAAAAGGAGTCTTCAGGCTAAATCTGTCGACAATATTTTCTGATTAATTTAAGACTTTTAAAAAACCTGACGGAGTTGACGGGAGACGTGGGACACACATTTGATATGAGATATCTAATGGAAAATATAAATTAAAATTATTGTGTATATTGTTTGCTATGTTGTTGACAATCTACTTTAATTCAGTATGTATATTTATGTGATTGTGACAGTATTAGACACTTTTTTAGCAGTTTGAAATTATGACCACTTGCTGGGGACAGGCTAAATACAGGCGTTTTTGGGTACAGTGCCTGCTTTTAACTAATTCAGATGGCATATGAAAACAATTATAATGAAATTAATGGCATAATAATGCACAACTGTATTACATTTAACTTTGCAAGTGCTTTTATTTTTATTAAATTAATTTATTTTTAACAATAATAAGGCTCTTATGTGTGGGACATGTTTTTTCCACTTTTGTCCCTCATCTCAAGAATGAGTGACCTGCCAACTGCCTGTAGCAGAGGCAACGGGTCAAGCGCTCCACACCATTACGCCAACGCACCTTTGGGCATTCAGCAGATGTCTCCTGGTGCTTTTGAGTTTTTATTTTTTATTCAAGCCTTGAAAATTTAAAATTACTGCAGCATTGAGCTGTAGGAGGAACAGGACTTGAACTTGGAATGTCTGTACTGAAAGCCTGATGATTAGACCACTGCACCATCAGTCAGACACTCTCAGGCAAAGTCTCCTGGTAATTTTGAAGTGATCTTTTGTTTGTTAGCCTTCAGTTAGTAAAGTTTAAATAACACAGAATCATATTAATCAGATGTTTCTTAGTGCTGTTGAGGTCTTCTTTTATATGATAGTGTAACAGCCGGGAATCAAACCCTGGTCTCCCACATGGAAAGCCAACATCTTAACCACTGCGACAATTAGAGTTTTGAGGTAGTCAGGCTGAGGCTGTGAGCCACTGCTAGAATAGCAGTAAATGAAGCTCAATAACTAGCATTAAACTTTAGGAAGAGTGGGATTTGAAAATGAACTCTCTGTGCGGAATAACCCCTACTACACCATCACTCAGTAACATCTGCCTCTTTGTACTGTTGAAGCGATCTTTTGTATGTTAGCCTTCAGATAGTAAAGTTGAAAGAATCAAGAGTTGAACATAGAATCACGTTCATCAGAGTGTAACACGCAGGAATCGAACACAGGTCACCTGCACTGAAGGCCATCATCTTAACCACTAAGCCAAAGCAACTGCCTATGGCTCAGGGGAGATATGAGACTTTTGAGGTCATCAGGCTGAGGCTGGGAGCCACTGCTATACAATAAAAAAAAATAAAAAAACGATGGGCCATGTTTTTTTTCCATTTTTTTCGAATCCTCAAAAATGATGAAAAACGGCGTGCTATAGTATGCCGTACGGCGTACGGCATACTATAGCACGCAGTTTTTCATCATTTTTGAGGATTAAAAAAAAAAAAAAAAAAAAAACATGGGTTATAGCCCATCGTTTTTTGAATTTTTGAAAAAAAATGATCCTCGTTTTTCATCATTTTTGATCATGGGCTATAGCCCATACCGTACGGCATACTATAGCACGCAGTTTTTCATCATTTTTGAGGATTTGAAAAAAACAAACAAAAAAAACATGGGTTATAGCCCATCGTTTTTTGAATTTTTGAAAAGAAAATTAACCTCGTTTTTCATCATTTTTGACCATGGACTTTAGCCCATACCGTACGGCATACTATAGCACGCCGTTTTTCATCATTTTTGAGGATTAGAAAAAAAAAAAAAAAAAAAACATGCGTTATAGCCCATCGTTTTTTGAATTTTTGAAAAAAATAATTTACCTCGTTTTTCATCATTTTTGACCATGGGCTATGGCCCATACCGTACAGCATACTATAGCACGCCATTTTTCATCATTTTTGAGGATTTGAAAAAAAAAAAAAAATTAAAAAAACATGGGTTATAGCCCATCGTTTTTTGAATTTTTGAAAAAAAAGTTATCCTCGTTTTTCATCATTTTTGACCATGGGCTATAGCCCATACCGTACGGCATACTATAGCACGCCGTTTTTCATCATTTTTGAGGATTTGAAAAAAATGAAGAAAAAAAAAACATGGGTTATAGCCCATCGTTTTTTGAATTTTTGAAAAAAAAGTTATCCTCGTTTTTCATCATTTTTGACCATGGGCTATGGCCCATACCGTACGGCATACTATAGCATGCCGTTTTTCATCATTTTTGAGGATTTGAAAAAAATTCAAAAATTCAAAAAACATGGGTTATAGCCCATCGTTTTTTGAATTTTTGGAAAAAATAATTTACCTCGTTTTTCATCATTTTTGACCATGAGCTATGGCCCATACCGTACAGCATACTATAGCACGCCGTTTTTCATCATTTTTGAGGATTTGAAAAAAATGAAAAAATGAAAAAAACATGGGTTATAGCCCATCGTTTTTTTAATTTTTGGAAAAATAATTAACCTCGTTTTTCATCATTTTTGATCATGGGCTATAGCCCATACCGTACGGCATACTATAGCACGCCGTTTTTCATCATTTTTGAGGATTTGAAAAAAATGAAAAAAACAAACAAACATGGGTTATAGCCCATCGTTTTTTGAATTTTTGAAAAAAAAATTAACCTTGTTTTTCATTATTTTTGAACATGAGCATTTTATCCCACTGAGCAATAGCCGGCTATTAGACGTGCGTCTAAAAATGGGATAAAAAACGTCTAAAAATAGACGTCTAAAACACGTCTAAAAATAGACGTGTTTTAGACGTCTATTTTTAGTCGTTTCTTAGACCGCTATTTTTAGACGTTTTTTATCCCATTTTTAGACGCTCGTCTAATAGCCCATACCGTACGGCATAATATAGCACGCCGTTTTTCATCATTTTTGAGGATTTGAATTTTTTTTTTTTTTAAACAAAAAACATGGGTTATAGCCCATCGTTTTTTGAATTTTAGAAAAAAAGGTTATCCTCGTTTTTCATCATTTTTGACCATGGGCTATAGCCCATACCGTACGGCATACTATAGCACACCGTTTTTCATCATTTTTGAGGATTTGAAAAAATAAAATAAAAAAACAAAACATGGGTTATAGCCCATCGTTTTTTGAATTTTTGATTTTTTTTTTAACCTCGTTTTTCATCATTTTTGACCATGGGCTTTAGCCCATACCGTACGGCATACTATAGCACGCCGTTTTTCATCATTTTTGAGGATTTGAACAAAATGAAAAAAAAAAAAACATGGGTTATAGCCCATCGTTTTTTGAATTTTTGAAAATAAAGTTATCCTCGTTTTTCATCATTTTTGACCATGGGCTATAGCCCATACCGTACGGCATACTATAGCACGCCGTTTTTCATCATTTTTGAGGATTTGAAAAAAATGAAGAAAAAAAAACATGGGTTATAGCCCATCGTTGTTTTTATTTTTGAAAAAAAAGTTATCCTCGTTTTTCATCATTTTTGATCATGGGCTATGGCCCATACCGTACGGCATACTATAGCATGCCGTTTTTCATCATTTTTGAGGATTTGAAAAAAATGAAAAAATTCAAAAACATGGGTTATAGCCCATCGTTTTTTGAATTTTTGAAAAAAATAATTTACCTCGTTTTTCATCATTTTTGACCATGGGCTATGGCCCATACCGTACAGCATACTATAGCACGCCGTTTTTCATCATTTTTGACCATGGGCTATGGCCCATACCGTACGGCATACTATAGCATGCCGTTTTTCATAATTTTTGAGGATTTGAAAAAAACTGAAAAAATTCAAAAAACATGGGTTATAGCCCATCGTTTTTTTAATTTTTGGAAAAAATAATTTACCTCGTTTTTCATAATTTTTGACCATGGGCTATGGCCCATACCGTACAGCATACTATAGCACGCCGTTTTTCATCATTTTTGAGGATTTAAAAAAAAAAAAAAAAAAAAAAAAACATGGGTTATAGCCCATCGTTTTTTGAATTTTTGAAAAAAAAGTTATACTCGTTTTTCATCATTTTTGACCATGGGCTATAGCCCATACCGTACGGCATACTATAGCACGCCGTTTTTCATCATTTTTGAGGATTTGAAAAAAATGAAGAAAAAAAAAACATGGGTTATAGCCCATGGTTTTTTAAATTTTTGAAAAAAAAGTTATCCTCGTTTTTCATCATTTTTGACCATGGGCTATGGCCCATAACGTACGGCATACTATAGCATGCCGTTTTTCATCATTTTTGAGGATTTGAAAAAAATGAAAAAATTCAAAAAACATGGGTTATAGCCCATCGTTTTTTGAATTTTTGGAAAAAAGAATTTACCTCGTTTTTCATCATTTTTGACCATGGGCTATGGCCCATACCGTACAGCATACTATAGCATGCCGTTTTTCATCATTTTTGAGGATTTGAAAAAAATGAAAAAATTAAAAAAACATGGGTTATAGCCCATCGTTTTTAGAATTTTTGGAAAAAATAATTTACCTCGTTTTTCATCATTTTTGACCATGGGCTATGGCCCATACCGTACGGCATACTATAGCACACCGTTTTTCATCATTTTTGAGGATTTGAAAAAATAAAATAAAAAAACAAAACATGGGTTATAGCCCATCGTTTTTTGAATTTTTGATTTTTTTTTTAACCTCGTTTTTCATCATTTTTGACCATGGGCTTTAGCCCATACCGTACGGCATACTATAGCACGCCGTTTTTCATCATTTCTGAGGATTTGAAAAAAAAAAAAAAAACATGGGTTATAGCCCATCGTTTTTTGCATTTTTGAAAAAAAAGTTATCCTCGTTTTTCATCATTTTTGACCATGGGCTATAGCCCATACCGTACGGCATACTATAGCACGCCGTTTTTCATCATTTTTGAGGATTTGAAAAAAATGAAGAAAAAAAAAACATGGGTTATAGCCCATGGTTTTTTAAATTTTTGAAAAAAAAGTTATCCTCGTTTTTCATCATTTTTGACCATGGGCTATGGCCCATACCGTACGGCATACTATAGCATGCCGTTTTTCATCATTTTTGAGGATTTGAAAAAAATGAAAAAATTCAAAAAACATGGGTTATAGCCCATCGTTTTTTTAATTTTTGGAAAAAATAATTTACCTCGTTTTTCATCATTTTTGACCATGGGCTATGGCCCATACCGTACGGCATACTATAGCATGCCGTTTTTCATCATTTTTGAGGATTTGAAAAAAATGAAAAAATTCAAAAAACATGGGTTATAGCCCATCGTTTTTTGAATTTTTGGAAAAAATAATTTACCTCGTTTTTCATCATTTTTGACCATGGGCTATGGCCCATACCGTACAGCATACTATAGCATGCCGTTTTTCATCATTTTTGAGGATTTGAAAAAAATGAAAAAATGAAAAAAACATGGGTTATAGCCCATCGTTTTTTGAATTTTTGGAAAAAATAATTTACCTCGTTTTTCATCATTTTTGACCATGGGCTATGGCCCATACCGTACGGCATACTATAGCACACCGTTTTTCATCATTTTTGAGGATTTGAAAAAATAAAATAAAAAAACAAAACATGGGTTATAGCCCATCGTTTTTTGAATTTTTGATTTTTTTTTTAACCTCGTTTTTCATCATTTTTGACCATGGGCTTTAGCCCATACCGTACGGCATACTATAGCACGCCGTTTTTCATCATTTTTGAGGATTTGAAAAAAATGGAAAAAAAAAAAACATGGGTTATAGCCCATCGTTTTTTGAATTTTTGAAAATAAAGTTATCCTCGTTTTTCATCATTTTTGACCATGGGCTATAGCCCATACCGTACGGCATACTATAGCACGCCGTTTTTCATCATTTTTGAGGATTTGAAAAAAATGAAGAAAAAAAAATCATGGGTTATATCCCATCGTTTTTTTAATTTTTGAAAAAAAAGTTATCCTCGTTTTTCATCATTTTTGACCATGGGCTATGGCCCATACCGTACGGCATACTATAGCATGCCGTTTTTCATCATTTTTGAGGATTTGAAAAAAATGAAAAAATTAAAAAAACATGGGTTATAGCCCATCGTTTTTTGAATTTTTGGAAAAAATAATTTACCTAGTTTTTCATCATTTTTGACCATGGGCTATGGCCCATACCGTACAGCATACTATAGCACGCCGTTTTTCATCATTTTTGACCATGGGCTATGGCCCATACCGTACGGCATACTATAGCACGCCGTTTTTCATCATTTTTGAGGATTTGAAAAAAACTGAAAAAAATCAAAAAACATGGGTTATAGCCCATCGTTTTTTTAATTTTTGGAAGAAATAATCTACCTCGTTTTTCATCATTTTTGACCATGGGCTATGGCCCATACCGTACAGCATACTATAGCACGCCGTTTTTCATCATTTTTGAGGATTTAAAAAAAAATAAAAAATAAAAAAAACATGGGTTATAGCCCATCGTTTTTTTAATTTTTGAAAATAAAGTTATCCTCGTTTTTCATCATTTTTGACCATGGGCTATAGCCCATACCGTACGGCATACTATAGCACGCCGTTTTTCATCATTTTTGAGGATTTGAAAAAAATGAAGAAAAAAAAATCATGGGTTATATCCCATCGTTTTTTTAATTTTTGAAAAAAAAGTTATCCTCGTTTTTCATCATTTTTGACCATGGGCTATGGCCCATACCGTACGGCATACTATAGCATGCCGTTTTTCATCATTTTTGAGGATTTGAAAAAAATGAAAAAATTAAAAAAACATGGGTTATAGCCCATCGTTTTTTGAATTTTTGGAAAAAATAATTTACCTAGTTTTTCATCATTTTTGACCATGGGCTATGGCCCATACCGTACAGCATACTATAGCACGCCGTTTTTCATCATTTTTGACCATGGGCTATGGCCCATACCGTACGGCATACTATAGCACGCCGTTTTTCATCATTTTTGAGGATTTGAAAAAAACTGAAAAAAATCAAAAAACATGGGTTATAGCCCATCGTTTTTTTAATTTTTGGAAGAAATAATCTACCTCGTTTTTCATCATTTTTGACCATGGGCTATGGCCCATACCGTACAGCATACTATAGCACGCCGTTTTTCATCATTTTTGAGGATTTAAAAAAAAATAAAAAATAAAAAAAACATGGGTTATAGCCCATCGTTTTTTTAATTTTTGAAAAAAAAGTTATCCTCGTTTTTCATCATTTTTGACCATGGGCTATAGCCCATACCGTACGGCATACTATAGCACGCCGTTTTTCATCATTTTTGAGGATTTGAAAAAAATGAAGAAAAAAAAACATGGGTTATAGCCCATCGTTTTTTGAATTTTTGGAAAAAATAATTTACCTCGTTTTTCATCATTTTTGACCATGGGCTATGGCCCATACCGTACAGCATACTATAGCACGCCGTTTTTCATCATTTTTGAGGATTTGAAAAAAATGAAGAAAAAAAAAAACATGGGTTATAGCCCATCGTTTTTTGAATTTTTGAAAAAAAAGTTATCCTCGTTTTTCATCATTTTTTACCATGGGCTATGGCCCATACCGTACAGCATACTATAGCACGCCGTTTTTAATCATTTTTGAGGATTTAAAAAAAAAAAAAAAAAAAAAAAAACATGGGTTATATCCCATCGTTTTTTGAATTTTTGGAAAAAATAATTTACCTCGTTTTTCATCATTTTTGACCATGGGCTATGGCCCATACCGTACAGCATACTATAGCACGCCGTTTTTCATCATTTTTGAGGATTTGAAAAAAATGAAAAAAAAAAAAAACATGGGTTATAGCCCATCGTTTTTTGAATTTTTGAAAAAAAAGTTATCCTCGTTTTTCATCATTTTTGACCATGGGCTATGGCCCATACCGTACGGCATACTATAGCATGCCGTTTTTCATCATTTTTGAGGATTTGAAAAAAATTCAAAAATTCAAAAAACATGGGTTATAGCCCATCGTTTTTTGAATTTTTGGAAAAAATAATTTACCTCGTTTTTCATCATTTTTGACCATGAGCTATGGCCCATACCGTACAGCATACTATAGCACGCCGTTTTTCATCATTTTTGAGGATTTGAAAAAAATGAAAAAATGAAAAAAACATGGGTTATAGCCCATCGTTTTTTTAATTTTTGGAAAAAGAATTAACCTCGTTTTTCATCATTTTTGATCATGGGCTATAGCCCATACCGTACGGCATACTATAGCACGCCGTTTTTCATCATTTTTGAGGATTTGAAAAAAATGAAAAAAACAAACAAACATGGGTTATAGCCCATCGTTTTTTGAATTTTTGAAAAAAATAATTTACCTCGTTTTTCATCATTTTTGACCATGGGCTATGGCCCATACCGTACAGCATACTATAGCACGCCGTTTTTCATCATTTTTGACCATGGGCTATGGCCCATACCGTACGGCATACTATAGCATGCCGTTTTTCATAATTTTTGAGGATTTGAAAAAAACTGAAAAAATTCAAAAAACATGGGTTATAGCCCATCGTTTTTTTAATTTTTGGAAAAAATAATTTACCTCGTTTTTCATAATTTTTGACCATGGGCTATGGCCCATACCGTACAGCATACTATAGCACGCCGTTTTTCATCATTTTTGAGGATTTAAAAAAAAAAAAAAAAAAAAAAAACATGGGTTATAGCCCATCGTTTTTTGAATTTTTGAAAAAAAAGTTATACTCGTTTTTCATCATTTTTGACCATGGGCTATAGCCCATACCGTACGGCATACTATAGCACGCCGTTTTTCATCATTTTTGAGGATTTGAAAAAAATGAAGAAAAAAAAAACATGGGTTATAGCCCATGGTTTTTTAAATTTTTGAAAAAAAAGTTATCCTCGTTTTTCATCATTTTTGACCATGGGCTATGGCCCATAACGTACGGCATACTATAGCATGCCGTTTTTCATCATTTTTGAGGATTTGAAAAAAATGAAAAAATTCAAAAAACATGGGTTATAGCCCATCGTTTTTTGAATTTTTGGAAAAAAGAATTTACCTCGTTTTTCATCATTTTTGACCATGGGCTATGGCCCATACCGTACAGCATACTATAGCATGCCGTTTTTCATCATTTTTGAGGATTTGAAAAAAATGAAAAAATTAAAAAAACATGGGTTATAGCCCATCGTTTTTAGAATTTTTGGAAAAAATAATTTACCTCGTTTTTCATCATTTTTGACCATGGGCTATGGCCCATACCGTACGGCATACTATAGCACACCGTTTTTCATCATTTTTGAGGATTTGAAAAAATAAAATAAAAAAACAAAACATGGGTTATAGCCCATCGTTTTTTGAATTTTTGATTTTTTTTTTAACCTCGTTTTTCATCATTTTTGACCATGGGCTTTAGCCCATACCGTACGGCATACTATAGCACGCCGTTTTTCATCATTTCTGAGGATTTGAAAAAAAAAAAAAAAACATGGGTTATAGCCCATCGTTTTTTGCATTTTTGAAAAAAAAGTTATCCTCGTTTTTCATCATTTTTGACCATGGGCTATAGCCCATACCGTACGGCATACTATAGCACGCCGTTTTTCATCATTTTTGAGGATTTGAAAAAAATGAAGAAAAAAAAAACATGGGTTATAGCCCATGGTTTTTTAAATTTTTGAAAAAAAAGTTATCCTCGTTTTTCATCATTTTTGACCATGGGCTATGGCCCATACCGTACGGCATACTATAGCATGCCGTTTTTCATCATTTTTGAGGATTTGAAAAAAATGAAAAAATTCAAAAAACATGGGTTATAGCCCATCGTTTTTTTAATTTTTGGAAAAAATAATTTACCTCGTTTTTCATCATTTTTGACCATGGGCTATGGCCCATACCGTACGGCATACTATAGCATGCCGTTTTTCATCATTTTTGAGGATTTGAAAAAAATGAAAAAATTCAAAAAACATGGGTTATAGCCCATCGTTTTTTGAATTTTTGGAAAAAATAATTTACCTCGTTTTTCATCATTTTTGACCATGGGCTATGGCCCATACCGTACAGCATACTATAGCATGCCGTTTTTCATCATTTTTGAGGATTTGAAAAAAATGAAAAAATGAAAAAAACATGGGTTATAGCCCATCGTTTTTTGAATTTTTGGAAAAAATAATTTACCTCGTTTTTCATCATTTTTGACCATGGGCTATGGCCCATACCGTACGGCATACTATAGCACACCGTTTTTCATCATTTTTGAGGATTTGAAAAAATAAAATAAAAAAACAAAACATGGGTTATAGCCCATCGTTTTTTGAATTTTTGATTTTTTTTTTAACCTCGTTTTTCATCATTTTTGACCATGGGCTTTAGCCCATACCGTACGGCATACTATAGCACGCCGTTTTTCATCATTTTTGAGGATTTGAAAAAAATGGAAAAAAAAAAAACATGGGTTATAGCCCATCGTTTTTTGAATTTTTGAAAATAAAGTTATCCTCGTTTTTCATCATTTTTGACCATGGGCTATAGCCCATACCGTACGGCATACTATAGCACGCCGTTTTTCATCATTTTTGAGGATTTGAAAAAAATGAAGAAAAAAAAATCATGGGTTATATCCCATCGTTTTTTTAATTTTTGAAAAAAAAGTTATCCTCGTTTTTCATCATTTTTGACCATGGGCTATGGCCCATACCGTACGGCATACTATAGCATGCCGTTTTTCATCATTTTTGAGGATTTGAAAAAAATGAAAAAATTAAAAAAACATGGGTTATAGCCCATCGTTTTTTGAATTTTTGGAAAAAATAATTTACCTAGTTTTTCATCATTTTTGACCATGGGCTATGGCCCATACCGTACAGCATACTATAGCACGCCGTTTTTCATCATTTTTGACCATGGGCTATGGCCCATACCGTACGGCATACTATAGCACGCCGTTTTTCATCATTTTTGAGGATTTGAAAAAAACTGAAAAAAATCAAAAAACATGGGTTATAGCCCATCGTTTTTTTAATTTTTGGAAGAAATAATCTACCTCGTTTTTCATCATTTTTGACCATGGGCTATGGCCCATACCGTACAGCATACTATAGCACGCCGTTTTTCATCATTTTTGAGGATTTAAAAAAAAATAAAAAATAAAAAAAACATGGGTTATAGCCCATCGTTTTTTTAATTTTTGAAAATAAAGTTATCCTCGTTTTTCATCATTTTTGACCATGGGCTATAGCCCATACCGTACGGCATACTATAGCACGCCGTTTTTCATCATTTTTGAGGATTTGAAAAAAATGAAGAAAAAAAAATCATGGGTTATATCCCATCGTTTTTTTAATTTTTGAAAAAAAAGTTATCCTCGTTTTTCATCATTTTTGACCATGGGCTATGGCCCATACCGTACGGCATACTATAGCATGCCGTTTTTCATCATTTTTGAGGATTTGAAAAAAATGAAAAAATTAAAAAAACATGGGTTATAGCCCATCGTTTTTTGAATTTTTGGAAAAAATAATTTACCTAGTTTTTCATCATTTTTGACCATGGGCTATGGCCCATACCGTACAGCATACTATAGCACGCCGTTTTTCATCATTTTTGACCATGGGCTATGGCCCATACCGTACGGCATACTATAGCACGCCGTTTTTCATCATTTTTGAGGATTTGAAAAAAACTGAAAAAAATCAAAAAACATGGGTTATAGCCCATCGTTTTTTTAATTTTTGGAAGAAATAATCTACCTCGTTTTTCATCATTTTTGACCATGGGCTATGGCCCATACCGTACAGCATACTATAGCACGCCGTTTTTCATCATTTTTGAGGATTTAAAAAAAAATAAAAAATAAAAAAAACATGGGTTATAGCCCATCGTTTTTTTAATTTTTGAAAAAAAAGTTATCCTCGTTTTTCATCATTTTTGACCATGGGCTATAGCCCATACCGTACGGCATACTATAGCACGCCGTTTTTCATCATTTTTGAGGATTTGAAAAAAATGAAGAAAAAAAAACATGGGTTATAGCCCATCGTTTTTTGAATTTTTGGAAAAAATAATTTACCTCGTTTTTCATCATTTTTGACCATGGGCTATGGCCCATACCGTACAGCATACTATAGCACGCCGTTTTTCATCATTTTTGAGGATTTGAAAAAAATGAAGAAAAAAAAAAACATGGGTTATAGCCCATCGTTTTTTGAATTTTTGAAAAAAAAGTTATCCTCGTTTTTCATCATTTTTTACCATGGGCTATGGCCCATACCGTACAGCATACTATAGCACGCCGTTTTTAATCATTTTTGAGGATTTAAAAAAAAAAAAAAAAAAAAAAAAACATGGGTTATATCCCATCGTTTTTTGAATTTTTGGAAAAAATAATTTACCTCGTTTTTCATCATTTTTGACCATGGGCTATGGCCCATACCGTACAGCATACTATAGCACGCCGTTTTTCATCATTTTTGAGGATTTGAAAAAAATGAAAAAAAAAAAAAACATGGGTTATAGCCCATCGTTTTTTGAATTTTTGAAAAAAAAGTTATCCTCGTTTTTCATCATTTTTGACCATGGGCTATGGCCCATACCGTACGGCATACTATAGCATGCCGTTTTTCATCATTTTTGAGGATTTGAAAAAAATTCAAAAATTCAAAAAACATGGGTTATAGCCCATCGTTTTTTGAATTTTTGGAAAAAATAATTTACCTCGTTTTTCATCATTTTTGACCATGAGCTATGGCCCATACCGTACAGCATACTATAGCACGCCGTTTTTCATCATTTTTGAGGATTTGAAAAAAATGAAAAAATGAAAAAAACATGGGTTATAGCCCATCGTTTTTTTAATTTTTGGAAAAAGAATTAACCTCGTTTTTCATCATTTTTGATCATGGGCTATAGCCCATACCGTACGGCATACTATAGCACGCCGTTTTTCATCATTTTTGAGGATTTGAAAAAAATGAAAAAAACAAACAAACATGGGTTATAGCCCATCGTTTTTTGAATTTTTGAAAAAAAAATTAACCTTGTTTTTCATTATTTTTGAACATGAGCATTTTATCCCACTGAGCAATAGCCGGCTATTAGACGTGCGTCTAAAAATGGGATAAAAAACGTCTAAAAATAGACGTCTAAAACACGTCTAAAAATAGACGTGTTTTAGACGTCTATTTTTAGTCGTTTCTTAGACCACTATTTTTAGACGTTTTTTATCCCATTTTTAGACGCTCGTCTAATAGCCCATACCGTACGGCATAATATAGCACGCCGTTTTTCATCATTTTTGAGGATTTGAATTTTTTTTTTTTTAAACAAAAAACATGGGTTATAGCCCATCGTTTTTTGAATTTTAGAAAAAAAGGTTATCCTCGTTTTTCATCATTTTTGACCATGGGCTATAGCCCATACCGTACGGCATACTATAGCACACCGTTTTTCATCATTTTTGAGGATTTGAAAAAATAAAATAAAAAAACAAAACATGGGTTATAGCCCATCGTTTTTTGAATTTTTGATTTTTTTTTTAACCTCGTTTTTCATCATTTTTGACCATGGGCTTTAGCCCATACCGTACGGCATACTATAGCACGCCGTTTTTCATCATTTTTGAGGATTTGAACAAAATGAAAAAAAAAAAAACATGGGTTATAGCCCATCGTTTTTTGAATTTTTGAAAATAAAGTTATCCTCGTTTTTCATCATTTTTGACCATGGGCTATAGCCCATACCGTACGGCATACTATAGCACGCCGTTTTTCATCATTTTTGAGGATTTGAAAAAAATGAAGAAAAAAAAACATGGGTTATAGCCCATCGTTTTTTTTATTTTTGAAAAAAAAGTTATCCTCGTTTTTCATCATTTTTGATCATGGGCTATGGCCCATACCGTACGGCATACTATAGCATGCCGTTTTTCATCATTTTTGAGGATTTGAAAAAAATGAAAAAATTCAAAAACATGGGTTATAGCCCATCGTTTTTTGAATTTTTGAAAAAAATAATTTACCTCGTTTTTCATCATTTTTGACCATGGGCTATGGCCCATACCGTACAGCATACTATAGCACGCCGTTTTTCATCATTTTTGACCATGGGCTATGGCCCATACCGTACGGCATACTATAGCATGCCGTTTTTCATAATTTTTGAGGATTTGAAAAAAACTGAAAAAATTCAAAAAACATGGGTTATAGCCCATCGTTTTTTTAATTTTTGGAAAAAATAATTTACCTCGTTTTTCATAATTTTTGACCATGGGCTATGGCCCATACCGTACAGCATACTATAGCACGCCGTTTTTCATCATTTTTGAGGATTAAAAAAAAAAAAAAAAAAAAAAAAAACATGGGTTATAGCCCATCGTTTTTTGAATTTTTGAAAAAAAAGTTATACTCGTTTTTCATCATTTTTGACCATGGGCTATAGCCCATACCGTACGGCATACTATAGCACGCCGTTTTTCATCATTTTTGAGGATTTGAAAAAAATGAAGAAAAAAAAAACATGGGTTATAGCCCATGGTTTTTTAAATTTTTGAAAAAAAAGTTATCCTCGTTTTTCATCATTTTTGACCATGGGCTATGGCCCATAACGTACGGCATACTATAGCATGCCGTTTTTCATCATTTTTGAGGATTTGAAAAAAATGAAAAAATTCAAAAAACATGGGTTATAGCCCATCGTTTTTTGAATTTTTGGAAAAAAGAATTTACCTCGTTTTTCATCATTTTTGACCATGGGCTATGGCCCATACCGTACAGCATACTATAGCATGCCGTTTTTCATCATTTTTGAGGATTTGAAAAAAATGAAAAAATTAAAAAAACATGGGTTATAGCCCATCGTTTTTAGAATTTTTGGAAAAAATAATTTACCTCGTTTTTCATCATTTTTGACCATGGGCTATGGCCCATACCGTACGGCATACTATAGCACACCGTTTTTCATCATTTTTGAGGATTTGAAAAAATAAAATAAAAAAACAAAACATGGGTTATAGCCCATCGTTTTTTGAATTTTTGATTTTTTTTTTAACCTCGTTTTTCATCATTTTTGACCATGGGCTTTAGCCCATACCGTACGGCATACTATAGCACGCCGTTTTTCATCATTTCTGAGGATTTGAAAAAAAAAAAAAAAACATGGGTTATAGCCCATCGTTTTTTGCATTTTTGAAAAAAAAGTTATCCTCGTTTTTCATCATTTTTGACCATGGGCTATAGCCCATACCGTACGGCATACTATAGCACGCCGTTTTTCATCATTTTTGAGGATTTGAAAAAAATGAAGAAAAAAAAAACATGGGTTATAGCCCATGGTTTTTTAAATTTTTGAAAAAAAAGTTATCCTCGTTTTTCATCATTTTTGACCATGGGCTATGGCCCATACCGTACGGCATACTATAGCATGCCGTTTTTCATCATTTTTGAGGATTTGAAAAAAATGAAAAAATTCAAAAAACATGGGTTATAGCCCATCGTTTTTTTAATTTTTGGAAAAAATAATTTACCTCGTTTTTCATCATTTTTGACCATGGGCTATGGCCCATACCGTACGGCATACTATAGCATGCCGTTTTTCATCATTTTTGAGGATTTGAAAAAAATGAAAAAATTCAAAAAACATGGGTTATAGCCCATCGTTTTTTGAATTTTTGGAAAAAATAATTTACCTCGTTTTTCATCATTTTTGACCATGGGCTATGGCCCATACCGTACAGCATACTATAGCATGCCGTTTTTCATCATTTTTGAGGATTTGAAAAAAATGAAAAAATGAAAAAAACATGGGTTATAGCCCATCGTTTTTTGAATTTTTGGAAAAAATAATTTACCTCGTTTTTCATCATTTTTGACCATGGGCTATGGCCCATACCGTACGGCATACTATAGCACACCGTTTTTCATCATTTTTGAGGATTTGAAAAAATAAAATAAAAAAACAAAACATGGGTTATAGCCCATCGTTTTTTGAATTTTTGAATTTTTTTTTAACCTCGTTTTTCATCATTTTTGACCATGGGCTTTAGCCCATACCGTACGGCATACTATAGCACGCCGTTTTTCATCATTTTTGAGGATTTGAAAAAAAATAATAATAATAATAACATGGGTTATAGCCCATCGTTTTTTGCATTTTTGAAAAAAAAGTTATCCTCGTTTTTCATCATTTTTGACCATGGGCTGTAGCCCATACCGTACGGCATACTATAGCACGCCGTTTTTCATCATTTTTGAGGATTTGAAAAAAAAAAAAAAAAAAAAAAACATGGGTTATAGCCCATCGTTTTTTGAATTTTTGAAAAAAAAGTTATCCTCGTTTCTCATCATTTTTGACCAAGGGCTGTAGCCCATACCGTACGGCATACTATAGCACGCCGTTTTTCATCATTTTTGAGGATTTGAAAAAAATGAAGAAAAAAAAAAACATGGGTTATAGCCCATTGTTTTTTGAATTTTTGAAAAAAAAGTTATCCTCGTTTTTCATCATTTTTTACCATGGGCTATAGCCCATACCGTACGGCATACTATAGCACGCTGTTTTTCATCATTTTTGAGGATTCGAAAAAAATGGAAAAAAAACATGGCCCATCGTTTTTTGATTTTTTTTTATTGTATAGCAGTGGCTCCCAGCCTCAGCCTGATGACCTCAAAAGTCTCATATCTCCCCTGAGCCATAGGCAGTTGCTTTGGCTTAGTGGTTAAGATGTTGGCCTTCAGTGCAGGTGACCTGTGTTCGATTCCTGCGTGTTACACTCTGATAAACGTGATTCTATGTTCAACTCTTGATTCTTTCAACTTTACTATCTGAAGGCTAACATACAAAAGATCGCTTCAACAGTACAAAGAGGCAGATGTTACTGAGTGATGGTGTAGTAGGGGTTATTCCGCACAGAGAGTTCATTTTCAAATCCCACTCTTCCTAAAGTTTAATGCTAGTTATTGATCTTCATTTACTGCTATTCTAGCAGTGGCTCACAGCCTCAGCCTGACTACCTCAAAACTCTAATTGTCGCAGTGGTTAAGATGTTGGCTTTCCATGTGGGAGACCAGGGTTTGATTCCCGGCTGTTACACTATCATATAAAAGAAGACCTCAACAGCGCTAAGAAACATCTGATTAATATGACTCTGTGTTATTTAAACTTTACTAACTGAAGGCTAACAAACAAAAGATCACTTCAAAATTACCAGGAGACTTTGCCTGAGAGTGTCTGACTGATGGTGCAGTGGTCTAATCATCAGGCTTTCAGTACAGACATTCCAAGTTCAAGTCCTGTTCCTCCTACAGCTCAATGCTGCAGTAATTTGAAATTTTCAAGGCTTGAATAAAAAATAAAAACTCAAAAGCACCAGGAGACATCTGCTGAATGCCCAAAGGTGCGTTGGCGTAATGGTGTGGAGCGCTTGACCCGTTGCCTCTGCTACAGGCAGTTGGCAGGTTCAAGTCCCATGTCATGACATCAAGGTGCTGGAGGACCATCGGGAGACGGTGCTCTCTCCCCCTGTTTCCTGAGATGTAACGGTTGGGGCTTATGTCTGAAAGAACCCTGTCCAGCTAACCTTTTACCATGAAAATGTCCAATTTAACATACTCTTACCACCTCTCAGTGTGCCCTTTTCCAACTGGCCTGGAAGCCAGACATAAAAGAGGGACTTTCCAACCAAGTTTTGGGCCACCAATCAGGGCCCAGTATGCAAATACACAGCCTATTCTGTCAGATGATGGGCCAAAACCATGAACTATATGTGTCGTTTTTTCATCATTTTCATATTGGTTTTTGAAATCGTTGCGAAAATCATGAACTATAGTTCATGGTTTTTGCGACGATTATTAAACAAATATACTATAGTGTAGTTTTTTCATTGTCAAAAATCAAGAAAAATGACATTGCCATTGTCGACGATTATAATCGGGGCCCAGTATGCAAATACACAGACTATTCTGTCAGATGGGCCAAAATGCATTGCAATTTTATTTGTAAACGTTTGACCTAATTCTTATCTGTAAAATTTTAGGTGGACAGGGTTCTTTCAAACATAACCCCCGACTGTTACTTTTCAGGAAACAGGGGGAGAGAGCACCGTCTCCCGATGGTCCTCCAGCACGTTGATGTCATGACATGGGACTTGAACCTGCCAACTGCCTGTAGCAGAGGCAACGGGTCAAGCGCTCCACACCATTACGCCAACGCACCTTTGGGCATTCAGCAGATGTCTCCTGGTGCTTTTGAGTTTTTATTTTTTATTCAAGCCTTGAAAATTTCAAATTACTGCAGCATTGAGCTGTAGGAGGAACAGGACTTGAACTTGGAATGTCTGTACTGAAAGCCTGATGATTAGACCACTGCACCATCAGTCAGACACTCTCAGGCAAAGTCTCCTGGTAATTTTGAAGTGATCTTTTGTTTGTTAGCCTTCAGTTAGTAATGTTTAAATAACACAGAATCATATTAATCAGATGTTTCTTAGTGCTGTTGAGGTCTTCTTTTATATGATAGTGTAACAGCCGGGAATCAAACCCTGGTCTCCCACATGGAAAGCCAACATCTTAACCACTGCGACAATTAGAGTTTTGAGGTAGTCAGGCTGAGGCTGTGAGCCACTGCTAGAATAGCAGTAAATGAAGCTCAATAACTAGCATTAAACTTTAGGAAGAGTGGGATTTGAAAATGAACTCTCTGTGCGGAATAACCCCTACTACACCATCACTCAGTAACATCTGCCTCTTTGTACTGTTGAAGCGATCTTTTGTATGTTAGCCTTCAGATAGTAAAGTTGAAAGAATCAAGAGTTGAACATAGAATCACGTTCATCAGAGTGTAACACGCAGGAATCGAACACAGGTCACCTGCACTGAAGGCCAACATCTTAACCACTAAGCCAAAGCAACTGCCTATGGCTCAGGGGAGATATGAGACTTTTGAGGTCATCAGGCTGAGGCTGGGAGCCACTGCTATACAATAAAAAAAAATAAAAAAACGATGGGCCATGTTTTTTTTCCATTTTTTTCGAATCCTCAAAAATGATGAAAAACGGCGTGCTATAGTATGCCGTACGGCGTACGGCATACTATAGCACGCAGTTTTTCATCATTTTTGAGGATTTAAAAAAAACAAACAAAAAAAACATGGGTTATAGCCCATCGTTTTTTGAATTTTTGAAAAGAAAATTAACCTCGTTTTTCATCATTTTTGAGCATGGACTTTAGCCCATACCGTACGGCATACTATAGCACGCCGTTTTTCATCATTTTTGAGGATTAGAAAAAAAAAAAAAAAAGAAACATGCGTTATAGCCCATCGTTTTTTGAATTTTTGAAAAAAATAATTTACCTCGTTTTTCATCATTTTTGACCATGGGCTATGGCCCATACCGTACAGCATACTATAGCACGCCATTTTTCATCATTTTTGAGGATTTGAAAAAATAATTAAAATTAAAAAAACATGGGTTATAGCCCATCGTTTTTTGAATTTTTGAAAAAAAAGTTATCCTCGTTTTTCATCATTTTTGACCATGGGCTATAGCCCATACCGTACGGCATATATGTCAAACTCAAGGCCCGGGGGCCAAATCAGGCCCGTGAATGAATTATCTTTGGCCCGCGGGATGATATTTAATTAGTATTAGAACTGGCCCTCTGGTATATTGCACGGACCACAATAATACTACAAGTCCCACAATGCACTGCGAGTGCATTGTCACGTATCGAGGGCCCACAAGCGCAAGCATGCGTCTTCTCTTCACTATTGATCAGCAGTGAAAGTATATCACTTGTGGTCAACTTTCAGCTACCCCTCTCCCCAAAAATGGCCCGTGTGTTGAAACACAGTCCGGCCCTCGACTTGTGCCAATTTCTTTATTTTGGCCCACTGTGTATTTGAGTTTGACATCCCTGCCGTACGGCATACTATAGCACGCCGTTTTTCATCATTTTTGAGGATTTGAAAAAAATGAAGAAAAAAAAAAACATGGGTTATAGCCCATCGTTTTTTGAATTTTTGAAAAAAAAGTTATCCTTGTTTTTCATCATTTTTGACCATGGGCTATGGCCCATACCGTACGGCATACTATAGCATGCCGTTTTTCATCATTTTTGAGGATTTGAAAAAAATTAAAAAATTCAAAAAACATGGGTTATAGCCCATCGTTTTTTGAATTTTTGGAAAAAATAATTTACCTCGTTTTTCATCATTTTTGACCATGAGCTATGGCCCATACCGTACAGCATACTATAGCACGCCGTTCTTCATCATTTTTGAGGATTTGAAAAAAATGAAAAAATTAAAAAAACATGGGTTATAGCCCATCGTTTTTTGAATTTTTGGAAAAAATAATTTACCTCGTTTTTCATCATTTTTGACCATGAGCTATGGCCCATACCGTACAGCATACTATAGCACGCCGTTTTTCATCATTTTTGAGGATTTGAAAAAAATAAAAAAATAAAAAAAACATGGGTTATAGCCCATCGTTTTTTTTATTTTTGGAAAAAGAATTAACCTCGTTTTTCATCATTTTTGATCATGGGCTATAGCCCATACCGTACGGCATACTATAGCACGCCGTTTTTCATCATTTTTGAGGATTTGAAAAAAATGAAAAAAACAAACAAACATGGGTTATAGCCCATCGTTTTTTGAATTTTTGAAAAAAAAATTAACCTTGTTTTTCATTATTTTTGAACATGAGCATTTTATCCCACTGAGCAATAGCCGGCTATTAGACGTGCGTCTAAAAATGGGATAAAAAACGTCTAAAAATAGACGTCTAAAACACGTCTAAAAATAGACGTGTTTTAGACGTCTATTTTTAGACGTTTCTTAGACCTCTATTTTTAGACGTTTTTTATCCCATTTTTAGACGCTCGTCTAATAGTCCATACCGTACGGCATAATATAGCACGCCGTTTTTCATCATTTTTGAGGATTTGAAATTTTCTTTTTTTAAAACAAAAAACATGGGTTATAGCCCATCGTTTTTTGAATTTTAGAAAAAAAGGTTATCCTCGTTTTTCATCATTTTTGACCATGGGCTATAGCCCATACCGTACGGCATACTATAGCACACTGTTTTTCATCATTTTTGAGGATTTGAAAAAATAAAATAAAAAAACAAAACATGGGTTATAGCCCATCGTTTTTTGAATTTTTGATTTTTTTTTTAACCTCGTTTTTCATCATTTTTGACCATGGGCTTTAGCCCATACCGTACGGCATACTATAGCACGCCGTTTTTCATCATTTTTGAGGATTTGAAAAAAATGAAAAAAAAAAAAACATGGGTTATAGCCCATCGTTTTTTGAATTTTTGAAAATAAAGTTATCCTCGTTTTTCATCATTTTTGACCATGGGCTATAGCCCATACCGTACGGCATACTATAGCACGCCGTTTTTCATCATTTTTGAGGATTTGAAAAAAATGAAGAAAAAAAAAACATGGGTTATATCCCATCGTTTTTTTAATTTTTGAAAAAAAAAGTTATCCTCGTTTTTCATCATTTTTGACCATGGGCTATGGCCCATACCGTACGGCATGCCGTTTTTCATCATTTTTGAGGATTTGAAAAAAAAGAAAAAATTCAAAAAACATGGGTTATAGCCCATCGTTTTTTGAATTTTTGGAAAAAATAATTTACCTCGTTTTTCATCATTTTTGACCATGGGCTATGGCCCATACCGTACAGCATACTATAGCACGCCGTTTTTCATCATTTTTGACCATGGGCTATGGCCCATACCGTACGGCATACTATAGCATGCCGTTTTTCATAATTTTTGAGGATTTGAAAAAAACTGAAAAAATTCAAAAAACATGGGTTATAGCCCAACGTTTTTTAAATTTTTGGAAAAAATAATCTACCTCGTTTTTCATCATTTTTGACCATGGGCTATGGCCCATACCGTACAGCATACTATAGCACGCCGTTTTTCATCATTTTTGAGGATTTAAAAAAAAATAAAAAATAAAAAAAACATGGGTTATAGCCCATCGTTTTTTTAATTTTTGGAAAAAGAATTAACCTCGTTTTTCATCATTTTTGATCATGGGCTATAGCCCATACCGTACGGCATACTATAGCACGCCGTTTTTCATCATTTTTGAGGATTTGAAAAAAATGAAAAAAACAAACAAACATGGGTTATAGCCCATCGTTTTTTGAATTTTTGAAAAAAAAATTAACCTTGTTTTTCATTATTTTTGAACATGAGCATTTTATCCCACTGAGCAATAGCCGGCTATTAGACGTGCGTCTAAAAATGGGATAAAAAACGTCTAAAAATAGACGTCTAAAACACGTCTAAAAATAGACGTGTTTTAGACGTCTATTTTTAGACGTTTCTTAGACCTCTATTTTTAGACGTTTTTTATCCCATTTTTAGACGCTCGTCTAATAGCCCATACCGTACGGCATAATATAGCACGCCGTTTTTCATCATTTTTGAGGATTTGAAATTTTCTTTTTTTAAAACAAAAAACATGGGTTATAGCCCATCGTTTTTTGAATTTTAGAAAAAAAGGTTATCCTCGTTTTTCATCATTTTTGACCATGGGCTATAGCCCATACCGTACGGCATACTATAGCACACCGTTTTTCATCATTTTTGAGGATTTGAAAAAATAAAATAAAAAAACAAAACATGGGTTATAGCCCATCGTTTTTTGAATTTTTGATTTTTTTTTTAACCTCGTTTTTCATCATTTTTGACCATGGGCTTTAGCCCATACCGTACGGCATACTATAGCACGCCGTTTTTCATCATTTTTGAGGATTTGAAAAAAATGAAAAAAAAAAAAACATGGGTTATAGCCCATCGTTTTTTGAATTTTTGAAAATAAAGTTATCCTCGTTTTTCATCATTTTTGACCATGGGCTATAGCCCATACCGTACGGCATACTATAGCACGCCGTTTTTCATCATTTTTGAGGATTTGAAAAAAATGAAGAAAAAAAAATCATGGGTTATATCCCATCGTTTTTTTAATTTTTGAAAAAAAAGTTATCCTCGTTTTTCATCATTTTTGACCATGGGCTATGGCCCATACCGTACGGCATACTATAGCATGCCGTTTTTCATCATTTTTGAGGATTTGAAAAAAATGAAAAAATTAAAAAAACATGGGTTATAGCCCATCGTTTTTTGAATTTTTGGAAAAAATAATTTACCTAGTTTTTCATCATTTTTGACCATGGGCTATGGCCCATACCGTACAGCATACTATAGCACGCCGTTTTTCATCATTTTTGACCATGGGCTATGGCCCATACCGTACGGCATACTATAGCACGCCGTTTTTCATCATTTTTGAGGATTTGAAAAAAACTGAAAAAAATCAAAAAACATGGGTTATAGCCCATCGTTTTTTTAATTTTTGGAAGAAATAATCTACCTCGTTTTTCATCATTTTTGACCATGGGCTATGGCCCATACCGTACAGCATACTATAGCACGCCGTTTTTCATCATTTTTGAGGATTTAAAAAAAAAAAAAAAAAAAAAAAAACATGGGTTATAGCCCATCGTTTTTTTAATTTTTGAAAATAAAGTTATCCTCGTTTTTCATCATTTTTGACCATGGGCTATAGCCCATACCGTACGGCATACTATAGCACGCCGTTTTTCATCATTTTTGAGGATTTGAAAAAAATGAAGAAAAAAAAATCATGGGTTATATCCCATCGTTTTTTTAATTTTTGAAAAAAAAGTTATCCTCGTTTTTCATCATTTTTGACCATGGGCTATGGCCCATACCGTACGGCATACTATAGCATGCCGTTTTTCATCATTTTTGAGGATTTGAAAAAAATGAAAAAATTAAAAAAACATGGGTTATAGCCCATCGTTTTTTGAATTTTTGGAAAAAATAATTTACCTAGTTTTTCATCATTTTTGACCATGGGCTATGGCCCATACCGTACAGCATACTATAGCACGCCGTTTTTCATCATTTTTGACCATGGGCTATGGCCCATACCGTACGGCATACTATAGCACGCCGTTTTTCATCATTTTTGAGGATTTGAAAAAAACTGAAAAAAATCAAAAAACATGGGTTATAGCCCATCGTTTTTTTAATTTTTGGAAGAAATAATCTACCTCGTTTTTCATCATTTTTGACCATGGGCTATGGCCCATACCGTACAGCATACTATAGCACGCCGTTTTTCATCATTTTTGAGGATTTAAAAAAAAAAAAAAAAAAAAAAAAACATGGGTTATAGCCCATCGTTTTTTTAATTTTTGAAAATAAAGTTATCCTCGTTTTTCATCATTTTTGACCATGGGCTATAGCCCATACCGTACGGCATACTATAGCACGCCGTTTTTCATCATTTTTGAGGATTTGAAAAAAATGAAGAAAAAAAAATCATGGGTTATATCCCATCGTTTTTTTAATTTTTGAAAAAAAAGTTATCCTCGTTTTTCATCATTTTTGACCATGGGCTATGGCCCATACCGTACGGCATACTATAGCATGCCGTTTTTCATCATTTTTGAGGATTTGAAAAAAATGAAAAAATTAAAAAAACATGGGTTATAGCCCATCGTTTTTTGAATTTTTGGAAAAAATAATTTACCTAGTTTTTCATCATTTTTGACCATGGGCTATGGCCCATACCGTACAGCATACTATAGCACGCCGTTTTTCATCATTTTTGACCATGGGCTATGGCCCATACCGTACGGCATACTATAGCACGCCGTTTTTCATCATTTTTGAGGATTTGAAAAAAACTGAAAAAAATCAAAAAACATGGGTTATAGCCCATCGTTTTTTTAATTTTTGGAAGAAATAATCTACCTCGTTTTTCATCATTTTTGACCATGGGCTATGGCCCATACCGTACAGCATACTATAGCACGCCGTTTTTCATCATTTTTGAGGATTTAAAAAAAAATAAAAAATAAAAAAAACATGGGTTATAGCCCATCGTTTTTTTAATTTTTGAAAAAAAAGTTATCCTCGTTTTTCATCATTTTTGACCATGGGCTATAGCCCATACCGTACGGCATACTATAGCACGCCGTTTTTCATCATTTTTGAGGATTTGAAAAAAATGAAGAAAAAAAAACATGGGTTATAGCCCATCGTTTTTTGAATTTTTGGAAAAAATAATTTACCTCGTTTTTCATCATTTTTGACCATGGGCTATGGCCCATACCGTACAGCATACTATAGCACGCCGTTTTTCATCATTTTTGAGGATTTGAAAAAAATGAAGAAAAAAAAAAACATGGGTTATAGCCCATCGTTTTTTGAATTTTTGAAAAAAAAGTTATCCTCGTTTTTCATCATTTTTTACCATGGGCTATGGCCCATACCGTACAGCATACTATAGCATGCCGTTTTTCATCATTTTTGAGGATTTGAAAAAAATTAAAAAATTAAAAAAACATGGGTTATATCCCATCGTTTTTTGAATTTTTGGAAAAAATAATTTACCTCGTTTTTCATCATTTTTGACCATGGGCTATGGCCCATACCGTACAGCATACTATAGCACGCCGTTTTTAATCATTTTTGAGGATTTAAAAAAAAAAAAAAAAAAAAAAAAACATGGGTTATATAGCCCATCGTTTTTTGAATTTTTGGAAAAAGAATTAACCTCGTTTTTCATCATTTTTGATCATGGGCTATAGCCCATACCGTACGGCATACTATAGCACGCCGTTTTTCATCATTTTTGAGGATTTGAAAAAAATGAAAAAAACAAACAAACATGGGTTATAGCCCATCGTTTTTTGAATTTTTGAAAAAAAAATTAACCTTGTTTTTCATTATTTTTGAACATGAGCATTTTATCCCACTGAGCAATAGCCGGCTATTAGACGTGCGTCTAAAAATGGGATAAAAAACGTCTAAAAATAGACGTCTAAAACACGTCTAAAAATAGACGTGTTTTAGACGTCTATTTTTAGACGTTTCTTAGACCTCTATTTTTAGACGTTTTTTATCCCATTTTTAGACGCTCGTCTAATAGTCCATACCGTACGGCATAATATAGCACGCCGTTTTTCATCATTTTTGAGGATTTGAAATTTTCTTTTTTTAAAACAAAAAACATGGGTTATAGCCCATCGTTTTTTGAATTTTAGAAAAAAAGGTTATCCTCGTTTTTCATCATTTTTGACCATGGGCTATAGCCCATACCGTACGGCATACTATAGCACACTGTTTTTCATCATTTTTGAGGATTTGAAAAAATAAAATAAAAAAACAAAACATGGGTTATAGCCCATCGTTTTTTGAATTTTTGATTTTTTTTTTTACCTCGTTTTTCATCATTTTTGACCATGGGCTTTAGCCCATACCGTACGGCATACTATAGCACGCCGTTTTTCATCATTTTTGAGGATTTGAAAAAAATGGAAAAAAAAAAAACATGGGTTATAGCCCATCGTTTTTTGAATTTTTGAAAATAAAGTTATCCTCGTTTTTCATCATTTTTGACCATGGGCTATAGCCCATACCGTACGGCATACTATAGCACGCCGTTTTTCATCATTTTTGAGGATTTGAAAAAAATGAAGAAAAAAAAAACATGGGTTATATCCCATCGTTTTTTTAATTTTTGAAAAAAAAAGTTATCCTCGTTTTTCATCATTTTTGACCATGGGCTATGGCCCATACCGTACGGCATGCCGTTTTTCATCATTTTTGAGGATTTGAAAAAAAAGAAAAAATTCAAAAAACATGGGTTATAGCCCATCGTTTTTTGAATTTTTGGAAAAAATAATTTACCTCGTTTTTCATCATTTTTGACCATGGGCTATGGCCCATACCGTACAGCATACTATAGCACGCCGTTTTTCATCATTTTTGACCATGGGCTATGGCCCATACCGTACGGCATACTATAGCATGCCGTTTTTCATAATTTTTGAGGATTTGAAAAAAACTGAAAAAATTCAAAAAACATGGGTTATAGCCCAACGTTTTTTAAATTTTTGGAAAAAATAATCTACCTCGTTTTTCATCATTTTTGACCATGGGCTATGGCCCATACCGTACAGCATACTATAGCACGCCGTTTTTCATCATTTTTGAGGATTTAAAAAAAAATAAAAAATAAAAAAAACATGGGTTATAGCCCATCGTTTTTTTAATTTTTGGAAAAAGAATTAACCTCGTTTTTCATCATTTTTGATCATGGGCTATAGCCCATACCGTACGGCATACTATAGCACGCCGTTTTTCATCATTTTTGAGGATTTGAAAAAAATGAAAAAAACAAACAAACATGGGTTATAGCCCATCGTTTTTTGAATTTTTGAAAAAAAAATTAACCTTGTTTTTCATTATTTTTGAACATGAGCATTTTATCCCACTGAGCAATAGCCGGCTATTAGACGTGCGTCTAAAAATGGGATAAAAAACGTCTAAAAATAGACGTCTAAAACACGTCTAAAAATAGACGTGTTTTAGACGTCTATTTTTAGACGTTTCTTAGACCTCTATTTTTAGACGTTTTTTATCCCATTTTTAGACGCTCGTCTAATAGCCCATACCGTACGGCATAATATAGCACGCCGTTTTTCATCATTTTTGAGGATTTGAAATTTTCTTTTTTTAAAACAAAAAACATGGGTTATAGCCCATCGTTTTTTGAATTTTAGAAAAAAAGGTTATCCTCGTTTTTCATCATTTTTGACCATGGGCTATAGCCCATACCGTACGGCATACTATAGCACACCGTTTTTCATCATTTTTGAGGATTTGAAAAAATAAAATAAAAAAACAAAACATGGGTTATAGCCCATCGTTTTTTGAATTTTTGATTTTTTTTTTAACCTCGTTTTTCATCATTTTTGACCATGGGCTTTAGCCCATACCGTACGGCATACTATAGCACGCCGTTTTTCATCATTTTTGAGGATTTGAAAAAAATGGAAAAAAAAAAAACATGGGTTATAGCCCATCGTTTTTTGAATTTTTGAAAATAAAGTTATCCTCGTTTTTCATCATTTTTGACCATGGGCTATAGCCCATACCGTACGGCATACTATAGCACGCCGTTTTTCATCATTTTTGAGGATTTGAAAAAAATGAAGAAAAAAAAATCATGGGTTATATCCCATCGTTTTTTTAATTTTTGAAAAAAAGGTTATCCTCGTTTTTCATCATTTTTGACCATGGGCTATGGCCCATACCGTACGGCATACTATAGCATGCCGTTTTTCATCATTTTTGAGGATTTGAAAAAAATGAAAAAATTAAAAAAACATGGGTTATAGCCCATCGTTTTTTGAATTTTTGGAAAAAATAATTTACCTAGTTTTTCATCATTTTTGACCATGGGCTATGGCCCATACCGTACAGCATACTATAGCACGCCGTTTTTCATCATTTTTGACCATGGGCTATGGCCCATACCGTACGGCATACTATAGCACGCCGTTTTTCATCATTTTTGAGGATTTGAAAAAAACTGAAAAAAATCAAAAAACATGGGTTATAGCCCATCGTTTTTTTAATTTTTGGAAGAAATAATCTACCTCGTTTTTCATCATTTTTGACCATGGGCTATGGCCCATACCGTACAGCATACTATAGCACGCCGTTTTTCATCATTTTTGAGGATTTAAAAAAAAATAATAAAAAAAAAAAACATGGGTTATAGCCCATCGTTTTTTTAATTTTTGAAAATAAAGTTATCCTCGTTTTTCATCATTTTTGACCATGGGCTATAGCCCATACCGTACGGCATACTATAGCACGCCGTTTTTCATCATTTTTGAGGATTTGAAAAAAATGAAGAAAAAAAAATCATGGGTTATATCCCATCGTTTTTTTAATTTTTGAAAAAAAAGTTATCCTCGTTTTTCATCATTTTTGACCATGGGCTATGGCCCATACCGTACGGCATACTATAGCATGCCGTTTTTCATCATTTTTGAGGATTTGAAAAAAATGAAAAAATTAAAAAAACATGGGTTATAGCCCATCGTTTTTTGAATTTTTGGAAAAAATAATTTACCTAGTTTTTCATCATTTTTGACCATGGGCTATGGCCCATACCGTACAGCATACTATAGCACGCCGTTTTTCATCATTTTTGACCATGGGCTATGGCCCATACCGTACGGCATACTATAGCACGCCGTTTTTCATCATTTTTGAGGATTTGAAAAAAACTGAAAAAAATCAAAAAACATGGGTTATAGCCCATCGTTTTTTTAATTTTTGGAAGAAATAATCTACCTCGTTTTTCATCATTTTTGACCATGGGCTATGGCCCATACCGTACAGCATACTATAGCACGCCGTTTTTCATCATTTTTGAGGATTTAAAAAAAAATAAAAAATAAAAAAAAACATGGGTTATAGCCCATCGTTTTTTTAATTTTTGAAAAAAAAGTTATCCTCGTTTTTCATCATTTTTGACCATGGGCTATAGCCCATACCGTACGGCATACTATAGCACGCCGTTTTTCATCATTTTTGAGGATTTGAAAAAAATGAAGAAAAAAAAACATGGGTTATAGCCCATCGTTTTTTGAATTTTTGGAAAAAATAATTTACCTCGTTTTTCATCATTTTTGACCATGGGCTATGGCCCATACCGTACAGCATACTATAGCACGCCGTTTTTCATCATTTTTGAGGATTTGAAAAAAATGAAGAAAAAAAAAAACATGGGTTATAGCCCATCGTTTTTTGAATTTTTGAAAAAAAAGTTATCCTCGTTTTTCATCATTTTTTACCATGGGCTATGGCCCATACCGTACAGCATACTATAGCATGCCGTTTTTCATCATTTTTGAGGATTTGAAAAAAATTAAAAAATTAAAAAAACATGGGTTATATCCCATCGTTTTTTGAATTTTTGGAAAAAATAATTTACCTCGTTTTTCATCATTTTTGACCATGGGCTATGGCCCATACCGTACAGCATACTATAGCACGCCGTTTTTAATCATTTTTGAGGATTTAAAAAAAAAAAAAAAAAAAAAAAAACATGGGTTATATAGCCCATCGTTTTTTGAATTTTTGGAAAAAGAATTAACCTCGTTTTTCATCATTTTTGACCATGGGCTATGGCCCATACCGTACAGCATACTATAGCACGCCGTTTTTCATCATTTTTGAGGATTTGAAAAAAATGAAAAAAAAAAAAAACATGGGTTATAGCCCATCGTTTTTTGAATTTTTGAAAAAAAAGTTATCCTCGTTTTTCATCATTTTTGACCATGGGCTATGGCCCATACCGTACGGCATACTATAGCATGCCGTTTTTCATAATTTTTGAGGATTTGAAAAAAATGAAAAAATTCAAAAAACATGGGTTATATCCCATCGTTTTTTGAATTTTTGGAAAAAATAATTTACCTCGTTTTTCATCATTTTTGACCATGGGCTATGGCCCATACCGTACAGCATACTATAGCACGCCGTTTTTCATCATTTTTGAGGATTAAAAAAATTAAAAAAATTAAAAAAAACATGGGTTATATAGCCCATCGTTTTTTGAATTTTTGGAAAAAGAATTAACCTCGTTTTTCATCATTTTTGACCATGGGCTCTGGCCCATACCGTACGGCATACTATAGCACGCCGTTTTTCATAATTTTTGAGGATTTGAAAAAAAATAAAAAATTAAAAAACATGGGGTATAGCCCATCGTTTTTTGAATTTTTGAAAAAAAAAGTTACCTCGTTTTTCATCATTTTTGACCATGGGCTATGGCCCATACCGTACGGCATACTATAGCACGCCGTTTTTCATCATTTTTGAGGATTTGAAAATGTTTTAAAAATTAAAAAAAACATGGGTTATAGCCCATCGTTTTTTGAATTTTTGATACATTTTTTAACCTCGTTTTTCATCATTTTTGACCATGGGCTATGACCCATACTGTACGGCATACTATAGCACGCCGTTTTTCATAATTTTTGAGGATTTGAAAAAAAATGAAAAAAAAACAAACATGGGTTATAGCCCATCATTTTTTGCTGCCGTAGTTTCAGCCAGGGCCGCCAGTAATTCGGCCCTCAGGTCCGCCTGCCCTCAGGCCCGCCTGCCCTCAGGTCCGCCTGCCCTCAGGTCCGCCTGCCCTCAGGTCCGCCTGCCCTCAGGTCCGCCTGCCCTCAGGCTCGCCTGCCCTCAGGCCCGCCTGCCCTCAGGCCCGCCTACCCTCAGGCCCGCCTGCCCTCAGGTCCGCCTGCCCTCAGGCCCGCCTGCCCTCACGGATCCGACAGCGGCCCACCCACCGGCCAACTGGCCCTCTGCGCTCAGGACGCGGCACAGCCGGGGGACACACCACCCCACCCAGGGTGCTACATTGCAGAGCCCACTCTGCCCACCGATCCGGACAACGAGGCCCGTGAGCACTCCGCCTCACACGGCAGGGACAGCAGCATACGCGGTACCCCTCCGCCAGCCCCCGACACTACGGTCGACGGGGGGAGGAAGATCGGCCCCGGCCTCGACATGGTCGACCGCGGCGTCAGCACTCAAGAGAGAAAGCTGGCAACGAACCTCCACTCAGGAGAGTTCAAGGGAAGGCCAGAACCACCCCCCATCCCACTGACACAGGCCAGCAGTGCACTGGATGGGTCAAGAGAGAACGGTGCGAGGGCTAGTCTAGGCACACCCTCGCCCACCCGAGCCACCCGTCGTCCACCCGACTGGCCCATCAGCAGGAAGGACGACGGCGACCCACAGGGTCTCGGGCTATCTCCCGACACAAGCCAACCGCCATCATGCACTAACCATGAGCCACGCCAAGCGGACAGCCAAGCGACCACTGAGGACGTTCAGCTTCACGACCTGAACGCTCTCAAAGCGCCAGCTGCCGCAGTGCCAACGGCCGAGACGGCAACTACCTCTGTCTCAAGCACAGCTCTAACCGCAACAGCGCTGGCAGTCAAGGCTGCCTCCGTCCCCGCCCCAAGCGTGAGCACACTGCTAGGGACCAAGAGATGCGAACCTAGCGTCGCGCAGACAGGGAACAAGGAGAGCACCACTTTAGCCCCAAGGAGTGGCCAAGTCGCCACGCCCCACCTTATCCTTTGTGTGAACTCGCCTCGAGACGAGCACGCGCACGCGCAGGCATTACAGCAGCAGACCATCACCGGGAAGACATCCCACCCGGCGCCCAGGAGAGGCGACAACGCCCTGCTCGATGGAGAGCCGCTGCAGATCAACGAGACGAAACCGACTAGGCTAGGCCGGCTAGGTTTAGCCATTCTGGTAATCTCACTGACAGCCGCAGCTGTTCATCATACCGGCATGGCACGGCCCAGGCAACTGCTAATGATCACCGCGGGCCATCAGAAGATCAGCGTCTATCAGAGGAATGACTGGTTGGCACCAATCGACCCGAGTACGTCCCAGCCTGGCAACCCGCCAGGACCACGAACGAGACCTGGCGCAGCCAAGGCCGAACTCCCCGGTGGAGAGGGCCTTAGATCAGTCATGAAACAGTAGGAGCCAGTCATTGGTTGGACACTCCCAGCGGCCGCTAGCTGGACACGATCCCACACCACGTTCAAACGCCTCATCCTTGAGGTCCTATGGTGTTTGCTCCATTCATCATTTCAGATGCTGTAAGATCCCTGACCAACAGGCCCCGCTGACCGCAAGTCAGCAGTGAAGTCGGCGTTCCGCAGCCTAGTACCGCCCGACACCCCAGCCCCGTCCCGCAAAGGACGCACCAAGGCCACTGCGTTTAAATAACGCAGGGGGGGAGAGGAACAAACGGAACAAACAACAGCGACAGCGTACGCCGACAAGACGAATACGCTACAACGGCCCAAGCATCGTTGTGCAGCTCACCTCCAGCATTGATGCACCGTCACCACCCAGTCTGGACGACAAGCCCGAAGAACAGGTCAACACTCGAGCAGAGTCTGCGAGAGCACCCCAACACACCTCAGGGCAGAGTCCGAAGGAAGCCTCATCGCACACGAGGCCAGAGCCCGGAGCGACGACGGCCGCCACGGGTGTGAGGGGGGGAGCCCGAGGGAGGATTCCCCATCTGCACTACAGCCGCAGTGCCAAGGCCCCAAAGCAGAGCTGCACCCAATCCGCAGTACCAGCGACGCAAGCCGCCCCAGAGGAAGTGGCGAGTTCGGCGCCGATCAAGAGGAGCCATCCTGGACTCCAGGCTTGTGAGCCACGCCTGATTCGGACACCGGATCGCCCTCCCCATGGGCCAGCCCGACCCCACCAGTCACCTGTCGCGAAGCCAAACTGCTCAGCGACAATCCCCGGTTCTACATCGACCAGTCGCCCCTCGTGAAGAAGCCCCAGACGCAGTCATACAGCCGCACCTACCCACGGCACACGACGCGGCAGTTCGAGTTCCAAGAAGCTGCCGGACACAGCCACAATGATCAGAGGGAACGAATAGTGAAGCCCACAGCCTCACTAAGGGGGAGTGTTACGAAGGAACGTAGTGCCTCTCTGACATCACAACCAGGACGTCAGGAGTGACATCACTCTCGACATCCCAAAACCATAAATACCGAATGCCTACGCAGGATTCACTGGAAGAAAGGAATAGAGCGAGAAGTAGTAGACCTTAGATACCATATCAAGACCTCACTACTGACCCTGCGCTCAAAGAGATAGATTATCCAGTTCTATCTCTTCGGCATTCTCCCCGATAACTAGACCATACCTCGGTCTCGGTTACAAAAGTAAAGACTTAAGTGGGGTTTGAACTCACCATCTCCCAATGATGTGGCAGTGTTCTAACACACTGAGCTACTGGTTCCAGACAATTCACACTGCTTTTTTGTTTGTTTTGTTCTTCTGTAAATCGGTCTTGAAAGTGAAGACTTGAGCGGGGCTTGAACTCACCATCTCCCGATCATGTGGCCAATGTTCTAACACACTGAGCCACTGGTTCCAGACAATTCACACTGCTTTTTGTTTGTTTTGTTCTCCTGAAATTGGTCTTGTTCATATAATTTCAGCCTAAGAGTCATAGGATGTTCTGTACCTCATTTCAACTGCCGAAAGCCTGGATTGAACCAGGGACCTTTAGATATTCAGTCAAATGCTCTACCAACTGCGCTATTTCGGCTTGTAAGCGTCACATCCAGAATATATTTTTCAATGTATTGTTAGTTCTTAAACAAATAAACTCATACAGTTTTCCCCCAGTGAGATCAGCCTGGGAGTCATACGGTTTTCTGTACCTCATTTGACCTGCTGAAAACCGGTTCCATTTGTACACTGTCAAAGTCACTAACTTAATACTATCAACATCTATCTATTCTATACCCTCTACAACAGTGGTTCCCAAACCTTTTCTTGTCAAGGACCCCCGAATTTACACTTTATTAGCCTGTGGAATTCATAGAAAACAGTTTAGAACCAACTCTTCATTTAAACCTTTAGGAAATTCACTATTTCAGAAATTGATCCAATCTTTGTAATAATAACCGGTCTCTATCCCCACCTCTCTTAAGGCATATTATTATTATATTCCTATGTATGCCTTGTCTGTTCACACAATGACACCCTTCCCTCTGGCTGGTGAAGCTGAGCATATAGCCTGAGGACTTTGTAGAGGCTTACAGTGATACATATACATATCTGGATCCCCTGGGTTTATCTGAATGGTTACCTGTGGCTGTGTGCTAATGAGAAAGGAATATACATTGTGTGCATAAGGCAGAGTAGGTAATTGGGGAGGCATTAAAATTATAGACTGATACATATTTACACTTAGCCTTGTCCCTAACACGAACATTAAGGGCTCCATTTTTGTCACCGCCGTTTCCCGCGGCGCGGCCCGCAAGTCAACCGCTGCCCGAAAATTACCAGTATAGGAGCTTGCTCTGTCCCTTAATGGTATTTTGGTCCAGCGTCACCCGCTATCCATTTTGCTGACACCGGTATTTGTGCCTAGAGGTGTGGTCATGGGCGTGTTGGCACGCTTTCCCCTAAATTGCTATTTTGGTCACATACATTTGGGCCCAATAGTGGAGTTTAAAAGCACCCGTAAGCCGTGCCAAATTAGTTTGGTAGAGCCGAGCGGCGAGTGGCGCACGCCTCAATGGAGATGTACAGGCACAGAGTCAGGCTGCCTCATCTCTCCTTATTCTCCTATTGCATCTCTTTGTAATATTTCTATAATCAACAGAAGTGAGTGCCTGCCACTTTCTTGTCCATTGTGTTTATATTTATAATTGTATAGTCAAAGAAGGTATTTGTGCCAGGCATTGTGCCAGGCATTGTGCGGCGTGCACGATTCCATTTGCTTGTTTAGTTCATCACCCACTTTCCTTTTCGCTTCATACCGTTCCGTAGAGACGGCCTACACGCACGATACCAAATGAAAGCCCTAATACATTAAAAAAATAAGCAAGATTTGAACGAGTTGTGCAGTACAAGTGAGACTTCAAGGCAGCAACACATCATTCTTCCAGAACTGGGCATAACGGACAACGGATAAGGGATCTCTTAAAGGCAATGACACATGGACTGGTGATTGGTTTAATTATTGTAATGGCCAAACCACACATATGCATAATATAACGGGTAACGGAGGTGTTTTATGGATTTAGACAGGTAACCAAAATATCAACTTTAGTGGGGGAACTAAACCCACTGCTAAATCCCCAAACAGTGTATTTAGAAAGATCGAACGAAAATGAGTGCCACAATTTTTGTATTTGACCAGTTTTCCAAGTGTCTATGAGGTGACAGTACTTCATTAGACACCCTGGAGTCGTTTTTATGTGCAATGGTGTATTTACTTTGTATTTAGAGTTTCTTCCTGGAGGCTGAACCCTTGACAGTCAAACGGGCCAATGAAATAAACAGTAATATAGTGACATCACATTATCAGCCCCTCCCCTAACCCCTCCCCCTTTATCATACAACTACAGCTGTGGGTGGATTGTATAAGGTGGAGTATATATGAATAGAGACGGCACCCGATATCTCCTCCCATCCACTTGCATTAAGTTGCTCAAAAGCGCATGAGGCGATTTCACTAAGGAACATCCCAGAGTACATTCTGGGATGGATTTGCCCCAAACACATGAACGCGCTGGCCGTTGACTATCATTGCATGCGTCCACTTATGAAACAGCGGCGTTCACGTATGAAACAGCGTTCACGCGTCATCAACTGGGCCAAACTCATGAACGCGCTGGTCCACTGAGTTTGGCCCAGCGCTGCAATACCAAATTCGGCCACTATGTCCATTTCGCCTCAGGGTTTCCTCCGGGTGCCGTCTATATTCATATATACTCTAAGGGTGGATCACCACCCATCACCACCCACCAGGCAAACCAGGCATACTTAATGAACTGGTGGGCGTGTCCACATAAAAGCATGATTTTAACAAATACTGTACACTTTTTGGAAAAAGTTCTTCCTCCTTATATTATAATAATACCTGATGATCTTGTTTTAGGGTGGGAAAAATCGCGGCACTCCATCTTTAACTATAAAGAGGGTTTAATGTTTGTTTTTAGTTTAATGTTTGTTTTAAAAACGGCATTGGCAATGAAGAGAAATTTATGTTTGTTTGTTTTAATAATAACTTTATTTATATAGCAATAAAATTAATAATTAAATAAATAATATTGACATTGTTCTTTATTTCATAAGTTTCTATCCTAAAGAATTGTTCTTATAAGTGAATAGACATGGATTAGATGACCATTGAATAAAGTAACAGTACATTTAGTAGAAAACATTTGAAAGAAAAAGTATAATACCAAATACCTTCTTTTTTTACATGAGTGACAATGGATTTCCTGATTAATATGTTTTTATCTTTCAGTTCTGTGCATGTCTCGGCACAACTAATTCATGTGCTTTTGATCACATCACTGAACTTGGGCCCATATGTGAGTAGAATTTACAGAAAGCTACAGACAGAATGACATGTGAAAAATATTGTAATAATACAATATTACGGGGGAAAAAGGTTCTTAGGTTCTTAGCAACATTTTACTATTGTTCCTTAACTGGGTTGTCCTTTATCTATTTCAGGTAATTCAGAGACAATCTGGATGCATATTGATGCAGCATACGCTGGGAGTGCATTCATCTGTCCTGAATTCAGACATTTACTGAACGGTGTTGAGGTGAGAAAATGCAAAAATCATTCTGGAGAAAGTAGGCTACATACTGTACAGTAGTAGTATATAATATTAGTGATCCACAAATATACAGTATATGGACTTCTTAGAATTTCACTTTACCTCTCTTTACCTCTCCTACCATATGGGCACTTTAAGCTATATATATATATATATATATATATATATATATATATTAGCTCCACTGAAAAATTCCCTGCTAATCAGAATGAAATAAATGGTGTCTAAAAAGATTAGTATTGTTGGTGAGAAGGTAGCCTCGATACCCAGGCTTTCATTTCGTCTGCGCGAAAGATGAAAGCCTGGAAAAAGCCGTGGGCTGAACCAGTCTAAAAGTGGGAGTCAACCCTTCCGCGTAGGCGTCGCTCTAAATGATGTGACGTAGCGCTGCACTAGGGGGGAGAGGAGGGGCCGGGGGTGACGGACAGATCGATGAGATCCAATCAGGGTGCGCGCTTTTCTGAGACGCGACCCTCCCATCTAGGCCAGAAATGTCTCTGCTTAGGTCAGGCTAGTGAGAAGGCAGCTGAAAAGTGCAATTGTGTGTAAAGCAGCAACAATGCGCTAGATTGGCTGTTGTTCAAGGTGGGTGGGCCCACTGGGCTGTGTGAGGTCAGGTGATTGGCTGTTGTTCAAGGTGGGTGGGACCACTGGGCTGTGTGAGGTCAGGTGATTGGCTGTTGTTCAAGGTGGGTGTGCCCACTGGGCTGTGTGAGGTCAGGTGGAGAGGTGATTCTGGTGCAATAAAAGACATCCAGCATTGCTTTGTTTTCATTCTGCATGCGTAGCGCGTCAGGTGGCTCGACAAAAAAAAGGTATAAACACTGAAATACACACTGGCGGATTCTCTCACCCATTTGCTTACTATGTGTGGGTCAAATACAAATAATGTGTTTGTTTGTGCACGCACGATACGCACAAAGATTTACGCGTGCATGTGAAGCGGGACCCTTCGAGCTTCAGTGCCCAGGGGCCCTCAGAGGTGTTAATCCGGCCCTAGGCGCATCTCTGCAAACACCCTTTCTAGTCCGGGATGGTGCAGACGATTTCAGGAACCGCATTTCATCTGGGAAGGATTAAATGAAACATAAGGATCTGTTACGAGTGAGTACGGATGAGGACCCAAATGCAGGCGACAGTAGGCAGAGCAATAAACTTAGAAGGATTTATTAAACAAACTGAGGTTCTTCCATAAACAGGGCAAAGAAGGCAGGAAAAAAACACAGAAACCATACAGGAACTCACACCACAGGGAACTACGAACCAACAAGAACATAATGCAAACACAGGACTTAATACACACAGGATAACAGGGCACAGGTGGAACCAAAATACAACCAACATTAGGATAGGCTGGGGGACTAAAAGGACACAGGTGGAAACACTGACAATTACAAGGCAGGATAGACAAGGTAACTAACAGTAACTAACAGTAATACTACAAAATAAGAAACACAAAACCAAGGCAACAACAGAGTAACAGAAAACCAAAACCAAAGAGAAACACATGAGCAAAAACATACAAATACTACTACTCCTAGACATGATACTGAGATGATACTAGACAAGATACTACCGACATGATTCTGCTGACATGATACTGACATGTTACTAGACATGATACTATACAAAGATACTGACATTATACTGACCATGATATTGACATGATGACCATGATACTGACATGATATTGACATGATACTCAAAGTTCACGGTCCGAGGAGCGGACCGTGACAGTACCTCCCTCCCAACGGACGGCTCCCAAGACGTCCAACAAGGGCCACCAAACAAGGGTGGGTGGCGGGGGTCAGGAGGAGGGCGTCAGAAGCAGGGAAACAAGGGCAGAAAAAGGGGCAGAGTGGGGCAGAACCAGGGCAAGGAACAAAACCGAACTGGCAGGGTCAGGGCAAAAAATACTGGGCCAGTAGAACTGGACAGAGCAGGACGGGACCGGGCTAAAAGACAGAGGAGCAGACGAACAGGTAAATACAGACATAGGAAAGGACAAATACAAAGACAAGCACAAACAAACCAGACAGACACAAAACACAGCCAACAGACATCACAGACTAGCCGACGGCAGACAGCTAGTTGTAATTCTGAACCGGACAGAGACACAAGAAAACACTGACAGAGAGACACTAGAGGACAGAGCAAAAACGTACAGACTCACACAGGTAGACAGGAGGGCAGACACACAAACAGACATGCAGAAAGGCACATAGACAACCACATAGGCACCAACTGAGACATACCAACAGACAAACAGATTACCTGACAAACTGCCAGGCAAGCAGACAAACAGGTGACTTGACACAACAACAGGCGGGAAAACAAGTCAGAGGAAAAACTGGACTGGGGAGTAAACAGGCGGACAAGCTGACTGGCAGACAGACTAGCAGACAAACACAAGGGGAGACAAGCTGATAGACAGAATGGGAGATCGGTAGACGGGCTGGGTAGTGGACTAGCTAAACCTCTTTCTGTAGGGCCGGCCATAACAGGATGGAACAGAGGGGGCTGAGAAGAGGCAGGAGTTTGGGGAAAATGAGGGACAGGGAGGCGGGGAACAAAATGTCCTGGTGGAAGGGAAAACAGTGGAGTTGGACTGGGGAACTGGAGACGGAGGGCTATCTACAAGAGGGACAGAACTACAGACTGGGCCAAGGCCTGGGCTACAGACAGGGCTGGAGACAGGGCTACAGACAGGGCTGGGGACAGGGCTACAGACATGGCTCGGGACAGGGCTACAGACAGGGCTGGAGACAGGGCTGGAGACAGGGCTACAGGCAGGGCTGGGGACAGGGCTACAGGCTACTATTGTGTCAAATAAATCCTCATAATGCAAACTAGATTCAACATACTCAAGCCTGCACACATTCTAAATATACCCCAGAAATATTTTACCGATCAAATGGACTGTTGCCACCTTCAATAATAATGATAATAATAGTCTTTATTGTCTCCACATCATATATTTTTGTTGTCATGGACACTTGTACAAAACATTAATAATTCCACTCGAGTTGGAAGCATTAAGACCCATTTTAACCCTCAATGGCTTCCTTTCTGAAAAATAACGTCACTGTAAAAAGATTCACGCGTTTAGATATTCAATTTACAATGAGATGCGGACGGGAGCTGGTGCCACTTGGACCCGGACGTAACGTAGCACTACAAAATTACGTCGGACTTAAATACTGAATACACAACAATGGACTCAATGTAGCTCATCACCTCTCTTAGTCCAACATCTGCATTGTCGTCCGCTGGGTCCATACTGGTTGGTTCGTACTGTTACGAGTGAGTACGGATGAGGACCCAAATGCAGGCGACAGTAGGCAGAGCAATAAACTTAGAAGGATTTATTAAACAAACTGAGGGTCTTCCATAAATAGGGCAAAGAAGGCAGGAAAAAAACACAGAAACCATACAGGAACTCACACCACAGGGAACTACGAACCAACAAGAACATAATGCAAACACAGGACTTAAATACACACAGGATAACAGGGCACAGGTGGAACCAAAATACAACCAACATTAGGATAGGCTGGGGGACTAAAAGGACACAGGTGGAAACACTGACAATTACAAGGCAGGATAGACAAGGTAACTAACAGTAACTAACAGTAATACTACAAAATAAGAAACACAAAACCAAGGCAACAACAGAGTAACAGAAAACCAAAACCAAAGAGAAACACATGAGCAAAAACATACAAATACTACTACTCCTAGACATGATACTGAGATGATACTAGACAAGATACTACCGACATGATTCTGCTGACATGATACTGACATGTTACTAGACATGATACTATACAAAGATACTGACATTATACTGACCATGATATTGACATGATGACCATGATACTGACATGATATTGACATGATACTCTGCATTGCGGTAATCTTCAGCAGTACAGCTGCTGCTCTGATCTGCCGTCCCATGCAGGTCTTGCATCTTGGCTCAAGTGGTCGAATTGACTGTCTAAATTCTTAGCCAATTTAGATGTTCTGCATCGTTGGGATGCCATACTCTATGGTTTGGTACTTACTTGCAGCCTATGGTGTCGGTTTGACAGCGCCAGCTGAGTCCTAGGGTGGATTTAGGGGAGTCTGCTATGTCTTGTGAGAGCCAGAGCTCTGGCCTCGTGCCTTGCGAGCCTCGCAGGCTTCGCGCCTTGCGAGCCTCGTGCCTTGCGACTCTGCGATGCCTTGCGAACCTCATGCCTTGCGACTCTTGCGAGGCCTTGCTCTAGACAGCATTTTTTTATTCTTTGGAATGGGAACGGCTTTACGTGCTCCGCTCTCTCTCTCTTTCCTTTTAATTGAGATATTAACTATTTAATTACACATTTCCATTTTGCACCCATATTTTACTGCCATGTCTTAATACAGTATTGCTTTTTACAAATAAAATAAGCAAATTAAGAAATGCCACGGTTGATTTTGATTGATCACAAAGTTAGTGTGAGGCTACTTTGATGGGAAATCGACGTGATGAAGAAATCACACTATACCACCCGCTGCCTGGGTGTGAACTATGAAGAACTCTAGTTACTTACCTCGACTTGCTGGTCGTTTGAATAATTAATCCAAGGTTTGTTTGTCTGGACTCTGGAGATCCACTTCTTATTGTCGAATGTAACAAAAGAGCTTTATAAATGATTCGTTGCTTTGTTTTGTTTTTTAAGTTTGCAGACTCTTTCAACTTCAACGCCCATAAATGGCTTTTAATCAACTTTGACTGCTCAACTATGTGGTAAGTTGTCTACCTTCACACAGTAAGCTTGAAAATGTCTGGTTCTCTTTCGAAATTTCAATGACATTGTTGTTGTTTTCAGCTTGTCCACAGAGTGAAGAGGAGCTCTGACATCATTGGGGTCTTCAAGATGGACCCCCTCTACCTCAGACATGAAAACCAAGAGTCAGGTAGTATTATTATTTTAAACATTACCATTTAAGCTAAGCTAATATATCCCATCATTAGTAATTTGTGAACAATAGATCAAATGGGTATAGATGGATGAAGGATGCCTTATAATTTATATAAACTACTGTATATGTCTTTAGCGCTATTATTTGTATTAAACAGCTGCAAGTGCAACTCTCCATCTGAGAAAATGCATGTGTATACACTGTACTGAGGGGGGGCAGATAAGACAGATAATTAATCAGTGGATCTGCACATCACAACAGCTTAGTCAACCTTACAATCCTGCCACCTGAAGTTAAGCTCACTGACAAGTCATATTCTGAGATAAATTAGTTTTAAAGCTACAATCCGTAGGTCCATTGGCATGGCATGTTGGATGATTGTATATTAATAACCATAACCATAATCTGTATACAGGTCTATACTGTTAATCAAATCTACACCGTACAGCCAGATGGTGTATGAGAGTGTGACATGTCAAAGAAATTAATAAAATAAACATGTATTGAAGTTCACATTATAATGAGCAGGCAAATATATAAAGCAAGCAAAGACTAAACTACAATACATCAATCATAATGGCTAAGAAAACACATTTCAGGTTTCAACTGCTAATGTCACAGCAATTTGCATGACACCCACAATATTTAAAACTGTTTGAGAATGTATGATATATTCAGAAAAATGGAAATGGAATGAAAATAAACAATAGCATAAAGATTTGCTCAAATGGACAGATTTAATTGTTGATTGATCTATGATGGATATGAATATTTATTTAAGCTTTGCATGTGTGACTAAATCCTTATCTCTCTCTTCACAGGTGTGATCACAGATTATAGGGTAAGAGGAATGATAATAATTTATGTAATCGTCCACTACACTTCACACTCACACCATCAATCAGCACCACACCCAACTCTCCACCATTCTCACAGTATTCACAGCACCATTCTGCACCTTAGGAGCACAAGAGGAAAACAATAAAATACAAGCCACAAATAATAACATCATTTCCAACATCATTTCCAACAAATAGAAAATATGGCTGGCCATAAGAGACTCATGATTTTGCGTCTCCTTTCCTCTCCTCTCACACAGCATTGGCAGATTCCATTGAGTAGAATGTTTCGTTCATTAAAGATGTGGTTTGTCTTCCGCATGTATGGACTCACAGGCTTGCAGGATTACATCCGAAAGGTGGGATACCAAATCAGCTCTTTACTCTCTCTCCTCTAATATATAATGCCATATGTTTTTCCAAAGGTATCTGTAATTCCATTGCTGTGTTATAAGCGATTGCAACAGGTGGAGTGTCCTCCGGTTTAGTCCACGACATTATGTTAAGATGACATTTTGGATACTGCCTCTGTTTTACTGGCCGCCTTCTTCTCTCTCTCTTCCAATCTTTCTCCTGTCAAACCGATATATCTGTTCTGTATTGCCTCTCTCGTGTAAATGCCACTCTTTCTTCGGAACCCTGCCATTTTCCTTACCCCCAAACCCCACCCCACCCTGCCTTCACACACACATCATCTGTCAATCATATGGGACTATATCTACTGTCCACTTTTCATAATGAGCTTTATGTGTCTTCCATTTCTTCACCCTTCAATCCCTTCCATTCCTCTTTCTTACAGGGCCTCACATCTGCACATATATGCTCCTTCCTCCCCCTTCATGTCAAAGGGCCTGTTCTGTGTCTGCTCCGTTTTAAATTAAATTAAGCATCAGTTCGTAGCAACATACAGTGCACATGCCCTCCAGCCATACCACGTGTCTACATCCATCTATCAAAATAGATCGAAAGATCACAAAAATACACATGATATGCTTGTTTGGGTGTTTATATACTATGATGCTGCTGGTGATTGCTAACATGATTTGACATCTCTTGCATTCAGACTGTATGCTTCAGGAAACACTATTATTTGTGTGAGAAGTCTCTTTCCATTTTCTAAATGGGGAATGACAATGTTATTATTATATCATATTTATTATGATATATTATTATTTAGTTATTATATATCAATTTGATGTTTCAGTTCTCAATCTTTTCTGGATCAGGGCCCACTTCAAAATATTGAAATACGGTAATTTGGGGCCCACCCGTCTGACCACTTAATGGCTGCCGTGTCAAGTGAACACTTGGGTGGCCCATGTGCATTTTCAGCATGTTTATTTCATAAACAAACATAAATGGAACTAACGTAGTATTCTTTAAGTTCTTTATATATATTATCAATAAAATCTCAGTGTTTTGCCAATTTATTTTGGGGCCTCCCAACCCACCAGTGGGTTGATTGATAACCATTGTTTTAGTACTTTAAATATGAACGTAGTGCTGATCTTTAGGTCCAGCAGTCTGGACAGCAGCATGCCAAGGTCAAGGAGGTAGTAACATGAGGCATTTGATGACCAAGACGCCATCTTCAACACATTATAATTGCCTAATGATTAAATAACAAGGCAGCATACAGTAAAGTAGGAAAAAGGACACAATAAATGAATGTAAGGCCCGTTGCCTGCAGGTCCCTTGGGGTATCTGTAAATTAATCTCTGAGACTTCACTGAATGTATTGCTCTTTATATGTGTGAGTAAATCTAATCTTGTATTCATTTCTGTCAGTATAAACGTATGTGAGTAAGAACTAGCTTTTATATAGCTGCATATCTGAGTGAGGGATTATAAATTAAGAACTGAATGTTTGAGAGAGATTATAAAATGTATCTGGTTTGGGTTCTATTAAAAATATTGTTTGTGCTACTTTAAAAACAATGTAACTACTTGAAGCGACTACTTCTAGTCGCAACTATTTGCTTACTAGTTGCGACTAGTTGCTAATGGTCTCGACTAGTTGCTGATTAGTCGCGACTAGTTATATGTCAGAAAGGGTCCCGCCATTGTTTTTGCGCGTTTAGGTTCTGGGGAATGATTTTTGGCCCCGTTCGCCCGAGGAGAGTCCCATTACTGCGGGGCGGTACCACCACGTACGCCTGTCAGACCCGCATCCATGGACCCGTTGGGGGTTGGTCCTTTTCAGAGATATTGCCTTTTTCGTCCCTGAAAGAGAAAGGACCATTGCAATTTATTTTAGCTTGATAGCATCTCACAGTGATAAGTTATTATATTACACAGCACTTTCAATTATTTTAAAGGTTTAAGATTTGATCGATTTATGGCTTAATGAAATGACGAGTGTTTTTGGCTTTTATATAGGCCATTTACAGAGGTGTTTCTCGGCACAAATTTGATGTCATAGTAGGCCTACTCGCCCAAATGTCAAGCTTTTTTTAATTCAAAATGTTATACAATCTTTCACTTGTCTATGTTCATTTCTCGTATGATATGTGATTCAATTCTGTATTAAAAAATATATACCTTTAATGAACTGTCTGGCTTTCATTACGCACACGTCTGCACGTCAGCTGAAGACACCGTTTCCAGATGTATGTTTGTAAGTTGGATCTCTTCAGATGTTCTTGTGAGCTATCTTTGCCAGGAAGAAGACCCAAACTTGATTTTACCCTCTGTTGCTCATGGAGAGAAGACTTCCGTACACCCGGTAGAAAATTTGTAGCAGGTTGCTCATACATGAGGCCACAACCGCTGCAGGGAAACAAGTGCTCTGTTGTTTGTGCTTGTAGTTAGGGGATATTAATACAATCTGGGAATATAGGTCCTGATTCTTCAAAGCGCTTCCGCTTATATATTGACGTGACGCTAGCGGAAAGGCATTTACGTGGATTTCCCACATTAATTTGGAGTTCATGAAAATGGCCGTGAACTTGACGCTGACTTTGGTTGGTCGGAAATTCCGCTAAATCCTCCGGGACCTCTTTAGGTGGCGGAGAAATTTGCGGAAGCATACACTTGCGTATAGATTTATTCAGAAGGCTTTAGTCTTCATGCTGAATCAATAAATTGTTCCCAAATCTCAGATAAAATATGTAGGCATGTGTCCCCAACATATTGGTCATAAAAAAATGATAGCCTATATATATATATATATATAAAAGCTGAGTGCACTTGTATGCCTAAATGCATGCATTAGGATATTTATATCATGCGCGATTGGGGCTGCTCACTTGACAGCTTTCTACTCGCAGTGCAACGCGTTGTGAGCTTGTAGATCGGCTCTCGCGGACTCGCTGCATGTTAAAAAACAAACTCACAATTATAATAAGAACATAGGCCTGGTTAGTGTTGTATAGTTAGTGAGTCAGTTCTCTGACTGAATTGTGTGTGTGTGCGTGTGTGTGTGTGTGTGTGTGGGGGGGGGGGGGGGCAGACAGCAGCGTGCTGCCGATCCGATTCACATTGGAAAAAAATAGAAGACCACATTAGCCTAATGAATGGCATCAGCGTGTTTGAAAGTCGGCCAGTCATATCATAGTTTTAAGCCAGCTCACCTCCACTCACGCTTGTTCACAAACATGACGGACAGACTTTATAATAATGTATATTGATATTGATCACATGCATGGATGCCACACACAGAATAGTTTAACTCACTGGATAAACTCACTGGATTATAATTTCTTCAGACAAGAGGATCCCAGGCCTACGAGGTAGGCCTATAATTATTCACTTATGAATGTATAGGCTACTGTTCTTTATCGCGCAAACCAGTGTCGAGGGCCCATGCCCCCCTCCCTCTCTCTCTCCTCTCTCTCTCTCTCTCTCTCTCTTTTGCATTGACATATATCCGATATTTTAAATATCGGATATGTTTTACCTCTGCAAAGGTGTGAGTGAGCACCCGCCTTGGTCCAGAACTTAATTAAATAAATTATAATTATATTGCTTCAGCGGAGCACGCACCGTTGTAAGCTTGGACATCTGATGGATTGATGTTAGTTTGTACATATATAGTAGCCTACAGTGGTAATATACAATGGTGCAAAAACGACATAACATAAAAGCCCTAACTGTCCTGCTCCTACATGTGTAGAATTATTAAATTAATAGAGTGCGGGCTATATTCATAGCAGCACCGGCGTCATCTACGGGGGTGCAGAAGCGCAGCTGCACCCACTGGCATTCTGTTTTAATAGCAGAATATGCACCCACTGTCGTGACTGTCCTGAATGAAATGTCACGTAGTCACATACCTTGTGCAGCGTTGGGCGCGGGCCAGATAGGTGTTGGGTCGCCGCCCATGGGCATTCAAATGCTAATAAGGTGGCTTTTGTTCTGCTGCCAGGTAGAGAGTATGTCGCATACATACATTACAGTACAGGATGCATTTCCATTTGACTACGAATCTACGATGATGAACACCGACTCTACAAGTAGCTGCCGAGGCTGACAGCACTATCTTCAGCGCCAACACAACACAACTTTTAAGAGCAGCTAATAGCCAGCCGCCGAGCAAAAGCCGCAAAATATGCCCGAAAATATCAACCCTACTGGAAAGAGACATTTACCTGGATCACGTACATTAAATGGTACGTCAATAAGCGACCGCCAGAAAGCGACTGCTAGCTGTTTATCATTGATCATGCTGAAATGTTGAAACAAAATACTGAAACAATTTAATGTGTTCGTTGTGAACTGAAACACTGTGTTCATTAGCAAATTGTAAATAAAGTAGGGGAGAGCCGCCAACGATGTAACACTTTGCACGTTTCATTTTTTTACTCAGAGATCCGTTTATCTACACATGTAATATTTTCAGGCAACGGACATACACATGTCAGCTACCATAAACCACTTCAAGTTATTTTTTTTATAAAACAGGTCGGGAGTTATTAAACCGAACGTGGACGCTGTTCCAGTGTTACAATTGCTGCGCATGTCGGATTAATTGGCATGCATGATAAATGTAACAACGCTAAAAAACATCATTAAACATATCGTTTTCAGCTTAAAGCAATTATATTTCATTGAAGCAACTCCTTAGCATTGTTTTCATACCATAGACGTGATAAGAAAATGTATAAAAAATAAGGGAAATATTAAATAGTAGCCTATCGGGTGTACCAGTTTGGGCTTTTTTTTATTATAATTTTTTTGGCACCCACCGCCGTTATAGGAACGTGACGCGGCTGCATAGCAGTGACCGCGGCTGTAATTTCTTTCCAGCAATCATTTTTATTGTAATTTGTGAAGCCGCTATATAGTCTGCGGCTGCAAAGCCTTTTTTTCTTTTTTTGACAGACGGATCTCAGACAAACTGCTGTCTGCTGAGTCATGCTTGAAGCCTTTTATGGTACGATATGGGGCGTGGATCTATGCAGATGAGGTTGTCGGTTGCTTTTCCGATCACTTTGCACCCGCTGCATTCAGTATGACATACACCTGCGATACGCCTGCGAACCTGTGGTACACACCACTCTCTGAATAACACGTCATCTCAACGTAGCTTGATCGGACGGATAAATACGATATCTGTTTCCGCCACCGTTACACTCTGGCGCATTTCGTTTTTGAAGAATCAGGACCATTGTGAGTATATAGGTCCTGATTCTTCAAAAACGAAATGCGCCAGAGTGTAACGGTGACGGAAACAGATATCGTATTTATCCGTCCGATCAAGCTACGTTGAGATGACGTGTTATTCAGAGAGTGGTGTACCACAGGTGCGCTGGCGTATCGCAGGTGTATGTCATACTGAATTCAGCTGGTGCAAAGTGATCGGAAAAGCAACCGACAACCTCATCTGCATTGATCCACGCCCCATATCGACCATAAAAGGCTTCAAGCATGACTCAGCAGACAGCAGTTTGTCTGAGATCACAGCCGCGGTCACTGCTATATCCAAGCTTACAAAGGTGCGTGCGCCGCTGAAGCAATATAATTATAATTTATTTAATTAAGTTCGGGACCAAGGCGGGTGCTCACTCACACCTTTGCAGAGGTAAAACATATCCGATATTTAAAATATCGGATATGTCAATGCAAAAGTCGTCTTTTCAGAGAGAGCGAGAGAGAGAGAGAGAGAGACGAGAGAGGGAGGGGGGCTGCATGGGCCCTCGACACTGTTGCGCGATAAAGAACAGTAGCCCATACATTCATAAGTAAATATATTATAGGCCTACCTCGTAGGCCTGGGATCCTCTTGTCTGAAGAAATTATAATCCAGTGAGTTTATCCAGTGAGTTAAACTATTCTGTGTGTGGCATCCATGATCCATGCATGTGATCAATATCAATATACATTATTATAAAGTCTGTCCGTCATGTTTGTGAACAAGCGCGAGTGGAGGTGAGCTGGCTTAAAACTGATATGACTGGCCGACTTTCAAACACGCTGATGCCATTCATTAGGCTAATGTGGTCTTCTATTTTTTATATAGGGCTATATAGCCCTATTCATTTTCCAATGTAAATCGGATCGGCAGCACGCTGCTGTCTGCCCCCCCCCCCACACGCACACACACACTACACACACCCTGCACACACACACACACACACACACACACACACCGACCGACAGTCAACTGAAGGAGCTCCGTAACAAAACAATTTCAATAGGCCTGCCGTCTACTGCAGGCATTACTACACTAAACAATGTTGGATTCGTACAGTGCAGAATGCAGATAAGCCTATGTTCTTATTATAATTGTGAGTTTGTTTTTTAACATGCGCGAGAGCCGATCTACAAGCTCTACAAGCTCTACAAGCTCAGCTCACAGCGCGTTGCGCTGTGAGCTGTGAGTAGAAAGCTGTCAAGTGAGAAGCGCAATCGCGCATGCTATAGTAATATCCTAATAAATAAATAAAAAGGTGTCGGGCTTGCACTGCAGGGGCAGTTTCTGTATGGGACTCTAGGCTATAACTTGCCTAGAATGCATGCATTTAGGCATACAAGTGCACTCAGCTTTTATTATATAGGCTATAATTTCTTTATGTGCTGATCGACCAATATGTTGGGGACACATGCCTACATATTTTATCTGAGATTTGGGAACAATTTATTGATTCAGCATGAAGACTAAAGCCTTCTGAATAAATCTATACGCAAGTGTATGCTTCCGAAAATTTCTCCGCCACCTAAAGAGGTGGCGGAGGATTTAGCGGAATTTACGACCAACCAAAGTCAGCGTCAAGTTCACGGCCATTTTCATGAATTCCAAATTAATGTGGGAAATCCACGTAAATGCCTTTCCGCTAGCGTCACGTCAATATATAAGCGGAAGCGCGTTGAAGAATCAGGCCCATAGTGAGCATAGTGAGTATAGCGAATATAGTATAAATAACTGAAGAGTGTTCAATTCCCGCTATGTGTAGGATTTGAACTCAGGACCTCTGGATCATGTGGAGGGCATCTTAACACAGTGAGCTGTGTACTTGATTCTGTGCATCACACCCATGTGAAGTAAGGGGCATCATACATCAACATCATAATACATCATCTGATTCCGACCAATGAGAATGTGTGTGTTGCCTTGAAGCAGAGATTTGGGCAGGGCACTTGGGGAGATGCACCAGAAGATGGACACGATCTTGGAACAGGCCAGCGCCCTGCAGATGCATCAGAAGATGGACACGATCTTGGAACAGGTCAGCGCCCTGAGAGCCATGACGGACAGAGAGCCATAACGGACATAGAGGAGAAATAGCCATATTGCTATCCCTCGCTCTAAACATGAATCTGGATTTCCCCCCCAATTGACAATCTCCACAAGAAGAGACAGCGTAAGACAAGATCCTCTGCCCCCCCCCCCACCTCAACCCCCACCCTCCCTGACACCTGTTGTGTCTTCGTCTGGGCCGTGTTAACGCAGGCCATGATAACGCAGGACAATGAGGCAACGTGACATGACCTTGGGGAGATATGCCAGGAACACACTTACACAAACACATGGGAAATGAACTTTCCACCCAACTGTTCTCATGGACACACATGTCTTTACACACAGCCGCCTTCTACCCCCCCCCCCCCCCCCCCCCCTGCAGCCTAGGTTATCTTTTTTTCCTCCCCCCGCGCAGCTCATCCCTTCGATGGCTTGCGTAGGAGGAGAGCTTTTTTATACCTGGCCCAAGCCCCCGCACCCCCACCCAGAAACGTGCCTGCACAGCCGAGTATTATCATCTTACTTGAAATGTGATGTGATGTCTTCTTACCCCCCCCCCCCCCCCCCCCTCTGTTTTCTTTTTCTTTTTCTATGATGCAAGAAAGATGTATTGTGGCGGCGCGACTCATGTTGCTGCGGCTCGTGCACTAGCACATCGAAATTTCGTTTTTCTGCTGTTCACAGTTGTAAAAATGACAAATAAACCTATCTATCTATCTCACATTCATCTTCAATGTTTGTGTTTACGCAATGTTTGTGTTTACACAAACACTCAAAACTGTCCATTCATTTATACACACACTAAAAGCTGTATATAGGAGGAAAGCCAGAGGCTCGTTTACATTGTGCATAAACATTAAAATCACTTATTGCGAATTTGCGACCACAGGTCACAACTATGAAATTGTGCATTTCCATATGGTCATGACATCACCACGTGACATCACCAGGGATGGAGATCCATGATGTCATCAATATTAAGCCCATATATGGAGATCCCTGATGTCATCAATATTGGCCAGAAAATCTACATCTGACCTCGAACATCAAACGCTTAGATCTCCATATATGGAGCTGACCTGTTGTGACATTCCATAATTATGTTGATCCTTCCACATCCATCCTTCATCTTCGATGTCTGCCTTTTGACTGATATCTGTCCATTTAAACTATAGACGGGCCTGCACCAAAGTTATTAGTGCAGCCACGCCGGCAGCCGGCGAAAACTAGAGTTCTCAACAGGCCTGAAAATATAAGACACACGATCACGTTTTCTTTTTTTTGAGTGGTGCCAACCACTCCTATACATGTAAACAGCAATGTGTGTCCCTGGCTGTGTCCGAGCATGGAAATAGCGTTAAAGTGTTTGTTCACCACCAAGTGTCACTGTTGCGCAGCCCAATACACACACACCCAGGCCAGGGAGGGCGGCTTGTACAGTACAGTACAGTACAGTACAGTACAGTACAGTACAGTACAGTACAGTACAGTACAGTACAGTACAGTACAGTACAGTACAGTACAGTACAGTACCATTCACTTCACTTCAGACGGGTCTGATTTTTTTTAAACAAACAATATTTTTAATAGAATGAAAAACGCCAAAAACAATACTATTTTCAAATCTTCCACAAATCTTTGTTTAACCAAACCAGATCCCTCTGGTAATCCCTCACTCAAGACACATGGTAGCTACATATAAAAGATAGTTCAATCTTACTCACATACATTTACTGACGGAAATGAATACAAGTTTAGATTTACTCACACTACAAAGTGCAATACATTCAGTGAAGTCTCACAGATACCTGTAGAATCAGATTATAATCACCAACAGACACAGAAGCCATGTGTACAGTACAGTAAAGCCTGCTCAGACAGGAGTGCGGCAGTGTGAGGTGAGAGCAGAGTTCAGAAAGGCAAAATGTGGCAGCTATTGTAGATGTGACATTTGGAACTGATATCACTTGGTTTTATAGAAGTATGATGCATAGTAGTATGTGTTATAGGTTGTTTGTAGGGGTCCATTTGTCCAACAACTTAAATGAACACTAGCTTTTACTGTAGGCGTTGCTTTGATTTAAGTCGGAATACAATGGGGTGCAACTGTAAGATACATAAAACCTACATTAAAACCTATACATAAAACTGTGCAATGCATCACACTAGTTTCCTACACAGGATTTAGATTTGACTGTGTAGGAACAAAATAAAATGGCAGGAGGCAGCAACTGGGGTACTAGGGGTAGGGGGTAGCCAAGCGTAGGATACGGACGTGTCATTCTAAGAACTGGTAGATTAAATATTAAATACACGTTTTTTTGGACATCTTTTATCTGTGACGTTAAAATTATATTCCCTTTCCTAACTTTGGTCCAAATGTATACGGCTCAGAGCAGCTACTTCTTGGTCAGTGACATCAAGGCAACTCTTCCCCTGACCTTTGTGACAGGGCAGAAGTCCCTATAGAAGGTCAGAGGTCAGCGTTGTAATGTGCTGCCATGCCTCTTTGATATGGCGTGACTCCGTGGTGCGGGCACAGACTGCAAAGCGCAGGACAAAGCGGCTGGATAGCTGGCATGGTACCAGGTGGATCCGCTTGGCATGATTGATCTTCTTCAACAAAGCCTCTGTCAGTTCATTGGAGCCCTTAGAGGAGTGATGGCAGGATGAGACAGGAGGTAATAAGATAAAGGGATATTGAAAGAATATTGTCTACACATACTGAACTGTAGTAATGGATGACAAAATGATTTGGGGAAATTGAACTGGCAGTTCAATTGAAATTGAATTGGCAGTATCTGTAATAATTTATTCAAACGAGCCCAAGGCATAATTAAAAACTTAAACTCACTATAGGGTAAAAAATTCTTATTTGTAAAAGTGAAAAAGCCTCTAAAAGTTATGAAAATGTGTTTTGTGGTCTTACCTTCAGCCTGAAACAGACAAGTCCCATGACGACCTCTGCACAAATCTCAAACCTCTTGTCTGATCTCACTGAGCTTTCAAACGCTTTGGCCAGGCCCACTTGCTGTAAACAGAACAAAACAAGCTAAGCCTCAAGTCTGATTTATACTTTGTTGCATGATATAGACCATAAATTAGGCATGATTGCGAACGCAGTGAGCCACTTACTATGACAGCAAGGGCTGAATGTCTGTGTGTCTGTGTGTCTGTGTGTCTGTGTGTCTGTGTGTCTGTCCCGCTGTTACACCACCCGCCCGCCACCAGAGGGCGCAGCTGTAGCACACACACACTGACACACACACACACACACACAGGGCGCAGCTGTAGCACACACACACACACACACAGGGCGCAGCTGTAGCACACACACACACACACACACACACACACACACAACCACACACACACGAGCTGCGTTCGCTTCCCGCGTTTGCGCGTCTTACTTGTTTATATTTACAATACAGTAGTTGTAAAATGAAATAGAATGTGTGATGCTTAAACGACAGAAAGGTAGCTATAACAGAACCTACTGCCTTTAATAAACCAGTATAATATATATATATATATATATACATATGCAGAATAATCATGATATATATAGGGTCTGTACTCCCTGCTCAGAGCGTCTCTTCTACACTGTCTCTTCGAAACCCCTGAAACTATCAAAACATGGAACTAATCATGGAATTAGTGTGCTGGTCTCTGTACGTGATGGACAACATTTTTTTCTCATGTAAATTGGGTTCTGGAGAGCCTGCTCAATACCCTGATGGATCTTCCCCCGACTATCAGCGTAGAAGAGGCATTATTTGGATTTATGGTGACAAGATTTCTGCTGATTGGGCTGTGCATTGGTCTTGCGTACCGAAGAATTGGAAAAATGGCAACGCTGAACAGAGCCCCTACGCTGCCTGCCATGATAGACTCGTTGCCTTGAAGCAGAGATTGTTGGGCAGGGCACTTGGGGAGATGCATCAGAAGATGGACACGATCTTGGAACAGGCCAGCGCCCTGCAGATGCATCAGAAGATGGACACGATCTTGGAACAGGTCAGCGCCCGAGAGCCATGACTGACAGAGAGCCATAACGGACATAGAGGAGAAATAGCCATATTGCTATCCCTCGCTCTAAACATGAATCTGGATTCCCCCCCCCCCAATTGACAATCTCCACAAGAAGAGACAGCGTAAGACAAGATCCTCTGCCCCCCCCCCCCCCTGTTCTCATGGACACACATGTCTTTACACACAGCCTTCTACCCTATTCTACACTATTTAAGTGAGAATTTATCTGATATTCAATATCAGTATTAACAGATTTTAAGGTTGTATTTTCCTTTTATAGTCACTAGATGGCAACATTGTGCTCTGATATGGTGTGACTTGTTCTACAAATTAGACAGAACTTCAGAAAATAGAATGTGTCTAATAACCATGAAATGATAATGGTCAAAAAGAGAACAGTTCAGAAAATTAATTTGTGGTCCTCTTGAAAATTGTTTAAATGACATCATGAGATCAAAGTTCCCTATGGTAGAATTCATCCAATTATTATCCCAGATTTCAGTGACACATAATAGGATGCATGCTGAGTTTCTAACCATACACATCACTGCTTGAAATGACTGTACAGTTATACAAAGGAGACATGTGTGCACGCACGTGTACGTAGTTAGACGTTATTACACACATATCCAATGCCAATTGTTTCCCAATGAAGCCAAACATTGGCCAACAACAACTGCTTTGCTTCCTCATTCCCAGCCAATTATTCATCACCACACAGGTTTTGTGAGCTATTATAATGAACTGAATTTATTGTGTCCTTTTTCCTACTTTAATGTATGCTTCCTGGTTAATCATTTGGCAATTAGAATGCGTCAAAGATGACGTCTTGGGTCACATTCTCACCTAATACTTTGGTAGACTCAATGCGTATGGGCGGAGAATTTGGGATTCTTGCATATTTAATTTGCTGCGGTTTGCCTTCACACTGTCATCCGCAGCAATTGGAAACGCAGCAGGGGGGACCTTTATCAATGTGTTCCATTCATAAACTAGCCTACACAGTGAAATCTATGGTGATAAAATTATACTCATAACGTGCATGTGTCGTGCCGTCTGGGACTGGACCCCCCTCTCTCTCTCTCTCGCTCTCTCACTATACGCACGCAGCCACACACTGTTCTTTTGGGCATGGAGGCACAGCGCTGAGCGCACTGATATAACAGACAGCAGCGCAAAATGTTTACACGTTTATTGAGATGAAAGTTCCTACTCCCCACTAGTCCCCACAGTGACAGCACGCACAGACAGACAGGATATTCTGTAGGCTATAATACTATTACACTGCACTGCAGTGCAGTGAATGTGTTTTCTTAAGCAATTGATTAATGTACTCGTCCTCATTTCGATCAGGGCTTCAGTCTCCTCATTCGACCACGTCTATCCACGGTATAAACTGCGTAAAATATGCCTTCTCCAACTGTGTTCAGCTCCTCACCCGCCACATTGTTTGCTTCATTTACTTTATTTACTGCGGATTGCATTCACACCTGCACCGAATCGTAATCAAGTGCGATTGGAAGCGAAGCGAAACCCCCGTTTTTGCTCGGAGTATAATGCGGTTCTTTGATACGCATTACGATTCGAATGAGCCTTCACACCTGCCAAACGAAGTGCACTTTCTGAAAATGCACAGCAGGATTAGTTTTAATCGCAGCAAAGCTCTCTGGTATGAATGTGACCTTAGTCATCAAATGCCTCATGTTACTACCTCCTTGACCTTGGCATGCTGATGTCCAGACTGCTGGACCTAAAACAATGGTTATCAACCCACTGGTGGGAACCTAAAGAATACTACGTTAGTTCCATTTATCCAAGGTTTGTTTATGAAATAAACATGCTGAAAATGCACATGGGCCACCCAAGTGTTCACTTGACGGCAGCCATTAAGTGGTCGGACGGGTGAACTGAAACAGTAAATTGATATATAATAATAACATTGTCATTCCCCATTTAGAAAATGGAAAGAGACACAGTCTGAATGCAAGAGATGTCAAATCATGTTAGCAATCACCAGCAGCATCATAGTATATAAATATCCAAACAACCATGTGTATTTTTGTGATTTTTCGATCTATTTTGATAGATGGATGTAGACACGTGGTATGGCTGGAGGGCATGTGCACTGTATGTTGCTACGAACTGATGCTTAATTTAATTTAAAACAGAGCAGACACAGAACAGGCTTGTTTGATTGACATGAAGGGGGAGGAAGGAGCATATGTGCAGATGTGAGGCCCTGTAAGAAAGAGGCAAAGAGGAATGGAAGGGATTGAAGGGTGAAGAAATGGAAGACACTGATGTCCCATATGATTGACAGATGATGTGTGTGAAGGCAGGGTGGGGTTTGGGGGTAAGGAAAAGGGCAGGGTTCAGAAGAAAGAGTGGCATTTACACTAGAGAGACAATACAGAAAAGATATATCGGTTTGACAGGAGGAGCACAGCACACAGATTGTTTCCAAACTAACTAGTAACCAAAATGTTAAATCATATGTTGTGGACTAAACCGGAGGACACACAGCATGTTGCAATCGCTTATAACACAGCAATGGAATTACAGATACCTTTGGAAAAACATATGGCATTATATATTAGAGGAGAGAAAGTAAAGAGCTGAATTGGTATCCCACCTTTCGGATGTGATCCTGCAAGCCTGTGAGTCCATACATGCGGAAGACAAACCACAGCTTTAACGAACGAAACCTTCTACCCAATGGAATTTGCCAATGCTGTGTGGGAGGAGAGGAAAGGAGACGTGAAATTAGTCCCAACATAATTCTGCCATTTTTATGTACTGGAGTAAACTACAGTAAAATAAATGATCATTCCTCTTACCCTATAATCTGTGACCAGACCTGTGAGGAGAGAGATAAGGATTTAGTCACACATGAAAAGGTTACATAAATATTCATATCCATCATTGATCAGTCAACAATTAAATCTGTCCATTTCAACAAATTGTTATGCTTTGGTGGTCCATTTTTCTGATTATATCAGACATTTTCAAACAGTTTAAATGTCTTGTAGGTGTCATGTGAATTGCCTTGACATTAGCAGTTGAAACCTGAAATATTGTTTGCTTAGCCCAGTTGTCTGCAACAGGCTCAACAGGCTCTAGCATACTGTAGGCTCTGTGCTATAGAGCCGCAAGCGGCTAGTGGCTCCCTGTAGCATTCCAAAAGAAATCGATGAATGTATAATTTAATAAATAATTCTTTTCACATTTTTATTTTTCATTCATGGTTTCTGTAGGAGACCAAACGTGACAAAAAAACTGCGGCTCCAGCTAGATTTTGAATTTATATTTGGTCGAAAATGGCTCTTTCAACATCTTGGGTTCCCGACCCCTGGCTTAGCCATTATGATTGATGTATTCTGATGTATTTTAGTCCTTGCTTGCTTTATATATTACTTGCCTGTTGTGTGTGTGTTTTATGGAACCCAGGTAGGGTTGGGTTTTATTTGGGCAGAATTTGAGAACATTAAAATATAAAGCTTTAAACGCAATATTCATTCTATTATATTGCTTCCACTGTATGCATTCCAACTGTGTATCTGTGGCAGGTCACCTGTATAATTATTCCCACCCACTTAGAAATCACTGTCATGCTTCAGTAGTTCTGTGGTTATAGCCGGTTTCCTTATTTTTGAGTGCCATGCTATTAGTTGCTAACCTCTAATTAGCCTGGACTGCTCAGATTGTCTAACGAGGGCCACTGTGACATGCAGAGTGCTTTTGTCTGTTTGTCAGGCTAATTATGGTGTGACTCTTATCACGATCTTAAGAGAACACATGATGCAATAAAATAAACATGCGTGTACAACTACAAACAGACAAACCGATGCTTGATATCAGTACAAGATGATTTATTGCTGTCACAATATTAATATAAGATCCACCACAATCTTTATTGTAGTTCAGACATCGTTGCAATTACCTCTGGACATAAAACCTACAGATTGTAGCTTAAAAACTAATTTAGCTCAAAACCTGACTTGTCAGTGGGCTTAATTTAAGGTGGGAGGATTGATTGACTAAGCTGATGTGATGTGCAGATCCACTGATTAATTATCTGTCTCAACTCTCTCTGCCCCCCCCCCCCCCCCCTCTCCTTCTCTCTCCCCAGATCCCCACACTTAACTTCATGTGTGTATTTAGGTTATGTGTGTACAGTTGGATTAGGCTATATACTCTACACAGTACATATGCTCACAGTAACGCACGCACGCATGCGCACTCACGCACACACACACACTTCCTCAGATGATGGAGAGTTCCACTTGCAGCTGATTACACAAATATGAGCACTAAAACCATATAGAGTAGTTGTTAAATAATTTTCATATTATTGCTCTGAAAACCAATGAGCATTAATTTATAAGGCATCGCTCATCCATCTAGACCCATTTGATCTATTGTTCACAAATTACTAGTGATGGGATGACAGCTTAGCTTAAATGGTAATGTTTAAAATAATAACACTATACCTGACTCTTGGTTTTCATGTGTGAGGTAGAGGGGGTCGATCTTGAAGGCCCCAATGATGTCAGTTCTCCTCTTCACCCTGTGGACAAGAAAACAACAGAAATGTCTCACTCACAGAATATAAGAGAGGTCTAGAATGGATGCCTCCCGAGCATCTCCCTAGGGAGGTCCTCGATGCACGTACCACTGGAAGAAGACCCTGGGCAGACCAAGGATCAGATGGAGGGATTATCCAAGTCTCTCTTGTGTGACTGAACTTCTCACATATGCCTATGCCAGCCATCCGTCTGAGAAAACTTATTTTGGCCACTTCCGGCCACTATCCGCAACCTAATTATTTCGGTCATGACATACACTTCATGACCAAAGGTGTGAATAAGATCACACAACAGTGCGGTACAGCGACTGCAATACTGCCCCTGCTGATCAGATTCCCTGGCTGATCTGATATAGTCAACTATTTAAATGCCAGAGGAAGACAACATTGATCGAAATGTAAAGAAGGGAGCTTACATTTCAGTAGTTTACTTTTTTTTAAATGTCATAACTGAAAACATCATACACTCATGTGAACATTATAATAAACATCTAGGGGCTGCCCTAGTGTCACGGTTAGGTTGTGGGTTTGAAGTCGAACCCTAATCGGGGGCAATATCAGCAAGGCCATGTGGTCGCAACGGGTCCCTAACGCCATGCCTCCTGCAGGAGGCATGTCTGAAGCCTGTGCTGGACGTCTCCAGCTGTAAAAACTTTGACTGAATCAACATCCATTCACTGACCATGAAATAAGGAAATGTGATCATTATGAGAGGGTCAAGAGGTTCAGTATCCTTAATCCACTTAGTTTTAGGATTTGCATTTATGCGAGGCAAAGACCCAACACAAAACACTCAACTAAAACAATCAACAAGGAATGACACTGTACTGTAGCATTAGAATGAGAAATAATACTCAATACTCACTTTATCATTTTTGCCACTACAGAATAATATTAGTCATTTATGTGTCAATTGAACTGATACTGTTTTTTTCTGGGATAGGAACTTAGTGTATATGTCTGTTTGTGTGCTGTTGATAGAAGGGGCAGATGGGAGGCGTATAGTTCTCTTTGTACTGTCTGAATGAGGTGTAGTTAGATGGAAGTCAGTTTGTTATGACTACAGTGCAGTGTTACAGTTTCTAGTATATGTTGTATAGAGGGTATGCGCGTGACATCATCATCAAACCCGGAAGTTATGCAGGAATGCCCACTGAGTGGCAAAAAACTACTTTCTGGCCTTGATATCCCATACATCCAAACAGAAAAGTCCTATCTGATTGCATTAAACAACGTTAATGTTCATTAAACTCAATTTGCCTGTCGATTTGCCATTCACTTTATGCAAGGACATTAAAAACATTAACTGGTACATTTAGAAACTTTTATCAGTATTGTTCTATGTGGTAGCGAAAGAAAGAAACAAAGAAAGAAACAAACAAACAAACAAACAAACTAGTAGGATTAATATGTATTTTCATTCATTCATTTATTTAGTAAAGAGAGTCCATGCATTATGCAGGCATGCATGTTAGTTTCTATTAGCTTGAACTCCCCATCAATGATGACATAGAGTACAGACACATGATGAGCATTAGAGAGGGACAATTACTGTATATGAAGATACAGGTTGAAAATGGTTGAAGTGAAGTTTTTTAAGTAAACCACACATTCAGGTGGCTTATGTACAGTATGAGGCATGCAAGGACTGCAAATCTGCAATTTTATGAATAGTAAAACCATTTCCCAAGAGAGCACAAACTCTATTCTGACATTACAGTAGGTCCAGGTCCTGGTTTACATTTTCAGCTTTCTATCTGAAAGAAACAACTGAACTGACTGACTACATTACTTTCATGAAAACATGTCAAATTAGTGGTTTGTTTATAGAATATTTTCAGTAAACAAGCAGATACCAGGTTGAGCATACAGTGTCAGTGGGGTGAGTGGCCGTCTGGGAATGTCCCTGGCTGCCAGACACAGCACAAACTGTATGGTCCTACAAGAGTTAATTTCAAAAGAGAACCGGACATTTTCAAGCTTACTGTGTGATAGGTAGTCAACTTACCACATAGCGGAGCAGTCAAAGTTGACTAAAAGCCATTTATGGGGGTTGAAGTTGAAAGAGTCTGCAAACTTCAAAAACAAAGCAACCAATCTGTCATGAGTCATGACAATAAGAAAAGAACACAATATAATCTGATACCTTCATGATTCCACAAAAGTGTTTTGTTAAAATAGGTTGGGTTGAGCCAGATAATTCAATTCTGCATTGTGAAGGTTGCAGGGAATTGTATTCATTCAAGGGTGCCTATTATTTACCACCTTAAGAACTGTGTAATACTTACAGTAACTGCCACCTTAAGTGTGCAATGCATTATGGGTCAAATTCATTCATGCCAGTCATAGATAGTGCCATTGTGTGTCTTTGACAAATAACCACATACATTGTCATATTCTCACTCAGTGCTTGTACAGTACCATCATTCATCTGCATACCCACCATGCCGTGCCTGTACCCTACATGTGTTTACACCTTCCAGTAAAGCTGCCATAAACCCGCTTCACTCTCCTGTCAAACACTCCAATGTGTTCTGACCGACGCCTCGGGGGCGAATGAATCATAACTCCACAGAATTAATCCCACCTATGCAGTTGGTCCTTTCCAAAACCCTCTCCAACAAACCTTTTCCAGGAAAGGCTCATCAAAGATAGACAAATCTATGTTCTAATCTGTTTGTTCACTATCATCTTTCTAATATCCTTTTCTCCATCTGCTTGCGGCAAACGCAATAGAAAACAGCAGCAATGGGAGACAATACAAGACAGATTCCTGGCAGACAGTTGCCATGCTGACTGATTCAAAGGAGGCCTGTTGTCTGCCTTCCCATCACTCATATCCTAGCAACCAGGCCTCCAGCGATGTAGAAGAGCTGGCCAGCCCCCAATGCAAAAGTTGTTCTATGTTTACTGTTTGGAGACAATTGAGTTTATAGACCAACTGCATTGTTTTTTACATGATTGTATATAATGTTGTGTATAATGTGAATTGTATATTTAGAGAGAGAGAGAGAGAGAGAGAGAGAGAGAGAGAATGTCTCTCTCCCCCAATTTCTGTCCCCTACTCTCATCCTCTTTTGATCTATCTCTACTCCTCTCTCCTTTACACTCTGCCTCCTTCAAACGTGGTTTGAACCTGTGTGTGTGTGTGTGTGTGTGTGTGTGTGTGTGTGTGTGTGTGTGTGTGTGTGTGTGTGTGTGTGTGTGTGTGTGTGAGACGTGTGTGTGTGTGTGTGTGTGTGTGTGTGTGTGTGTGTGTGTGTGTGTGTGTCTAATAAACAGTGACATTTCTTTGCTGAAGAAAAGCAGCACGGTTTTATCTAAAGGTCTCTGATGCTGCCTCAGGAAATGACTGTTCTTATCTCTGTTTCTCTGCACAGTGTTCAGCTACAGTATGAGGAGACAAAACCACCACAGCAACATCAAAAGCCACAGTGATAGTCCCACTGACTCTTTGGCTTATTACTCACTTCACACTTCTTTAACAGAAAAAGGCAGTAGTCTAGTCATCTAGCACCAATATACCTATTTTTCTAAACACTCACTACAAAATGTTGACCATACCAAAGTCCATATACTGTATATTTAATATTTTACACTAATAGTATGTACTATTACTGTATGTAGCCAACTTTCTCCAGAATGATTTTTGCATTTTCTCACCTCAACACCGTTCAGTAAATGTCTGAATTCAGGACAGATGAATGCACTCCCAGCATATGCTGCATCAATATGCATCCAGATTGTCTCTGAATTACCTGGAATAGATAAAGGACAACCCAGTTAAGGAACAATAGTAAAATGTTGCTAAGGACCTTCCTGGAGCACAAAAGCAGACATTGGTACAATATTTCATATTGTATTGTTACATGTTGTCATTCTGTCAATAGATAGCTTTCTGTCAATTCTACTCACATATGGGACCAAGTTCAGTGATGCGATCAAAAGCACATGATGGAGTTGTGCCGAGAGTTGCACAGAACTGAAAGATAAAAACATAATCAGTAAATCGATTACCACCCATGTAAATAAAAGGGATTTTGCTAACTTTTTCTTTCAAATGTTATCTTTTCTAGTCTACAGAAATGTTATGCTACAGTATGCCATGTAGTGTAGATAGCAAAAAACACTCATGAACCCATTCAGATAAACCCAGGGGATCCAGTTATACATGTATCCTGACCACTGTAAGCCTCCTTTACTATAATAGTGTTGTTATTGCAGGGATCGCTCACCGATAGTGATCTGTGGGTCCAGGTGTGACAGGGACTATTGTCTCTAACCAGATACACTCATTAGGTTTGGCAGGAGCAGGCTGCCTGCTACAAATAACAGCCTTTCACAAATCCTCAGGCTATAAATTATGCTCAGCTTCACCAGCCACCTGAGGGCAGAGTGTCATTGTGTTGAACAGAGACAGGTTTTGTATATTACCGTTTCCCAAACAGTGGGTCGACACCCATTTAAACATTTAAGAAGTATAGTGAAAATAGCAGCTATTTTTGCTAGTTTGGCTCCTAGGGAGGCAACCAAGGTTATTTGATATCAGGTACTGTATGTCCAGTGAACTATCCACTCGATAATACAATTCGATATCATGTAAATACAGGGTACAGGTTCTAATCTACTGTAAATAACGGCACTTTAGATAATGGTGAAATAGACACTTTTTTGGGGGTTTTTGGAAATAAATATTTGTACATTTAAAAACTGTGTACATTGGTGACTATAATCTACCTGATCTTGAGGCCTATAAAATCGGGGGTAAAAAAACTAGTCAACTAGTACCAACAATGTTGACTAGTGGATTTACTAGTAGACTAGTTGAATAGTCGACTAGTTGCTTAAAGCCCTAGGCTACAGTAAGCAGACTGAATCACAACATTGGCTTACAGTAAAGAGACCAGGTGGTGAATCTGGTATCATAAATGATAGGCCCTGAAATATTTGTTATGAATAACAGCATGGGGACAACACAAACGGGGGCTATGCCAGAGTTAAAGGGACCTATCTAGGACAAACAGAATATGACATGTAGAACTATAGTTCATACCTTTAAAAATTGGAAAATTAATTTCCATCAAGGGTACACACACACGTGCGTTTGTTAATGCCATATGTGTGCCTTTGTCCATGTACATATACAGTACTGTATGTGTGCTTGCATATACTGTACATAGTTATGTAGGCTAAGTGTAAATATGTCTTTTCCTACATAAAACGGGATGAGTCCTGCTGCCTTGTCCTCCTCCACCATCTTTTTTAACGCCTCTCCTTTGACAGTGCAGGTGTCATCTGTTGGGATTTTCTTCATGATAACACCAGCTATCAGACCAGCACGCTCCACTGATGAATGTGACTGGAGAGTAACAGATAAAGAAGTTGCAGCTGTATTGCATGTTTTCATAAACATTATACTTTAGAGTTAGCCAGAGTAACAACTATGGAATAATTCATCGATTAAACCAAATGTAAACAGTAAATAGTTATGTTATATAGATTTGTTCAAAGTAGACCTATGTACAGATTATAGGCAAATAAATTATACATGTTATTTCAAGTTGTAAAAGCTCAAACAAGATGATGCAATTCAAAAGCATATCTTTGTCAAATAGGAAATGGAATGGAATGGAAGAAAGCGCATTGTTCTTCAACTGAGAGGAGATAAACTTACTGCTGTCCTTGTAAAGGTCTGCTTTTCCCTGAGGCAACTCCCAAAAGATGGTAGTCTTATATTAAACCTGATAAGGTCCACAGTAGCTAATTTCTGGCTGGCCCACTGTCAGTCTCTATTACCAGATTGCTCTTTCACTAGTGACCACCACCTGTTTACATTCTTGAAAGAATGCAAGTTACACCATTCAACAGTGAATGACAATTTGCATTAATGTAGAGGTTTCTTTCCTATGTGCTTTTGCTCTTACTTGGTCAGAGGTATAGGCAACCAATTTGGAGATGATGTCACCTTCAGTGCGTTGTGGTTCAGAGGCCTGGATCCGTCGGACTGCTTTACAGCGAGCAGCTAGCAGGGCCACAAGGGTTGCTTCACTGGCCGTGCCCTGTGGAGAAGATGAGTTTGATTATGATTAAAAATGACAAAATGAAGTCATAGAATGGTCACATGCCAGTTTAAATGGTAATCAGGGCCACGCCACAGCTAATGGATCCATGGTACAAACTGTTGTTAATAGGGTATATGCACAGCAGAAATTTGGAAAGAACTCCTACTTCCGGCTTCCTTCACAGGTGTTACAGATGATATACTAATTAAGGCTGTGTTCAATTTACTCTACAGTGGTTCTCAACAAGGCCAGTTCTAGGGGGGGGGGCAGGGGTACAGCCCACCCAAACGTGCGTCCTGCCCACCCAATCAAAAGTTATGGGGATCCTGATAATGAGAAAATGAGAAAATACGTTTCAGTGATTTTTTTTCAGCGAGCTGGTCCAGAGAGTCGACCGGGGCGACAGTTGATATATAAAAGTATATATAGTATATTATGGTAGGTAAAATACTCCCGTGCCTTGCACACATACACACACAGACGCACGCACACGCAACTTGCAAGCCCTGCCCAACTAACTGGTGTGTTGTTAAATAAATAAAGAACGAACACCTGCATGAATTAAATAAAGTTGTAGGCCTACCCTGTCTGTTTCCCTCTCACCTCGCTTGCCTTGCTGTCATGCACGCACGCACGCACCTACATGACACATGACCTACATCGACATCGCATCGCCATGAATGGAATACATTTGTAGGCTGGCCTATATTAATTTTACCCATTCGTGCGCAGTGCACGGCGAAGGCGTGAGACTGCGCACTGCTGTGATAAGTCCTGTGGGTGAGTGATGCCTGCATAGATAGGCTATCATATCGTCAAGGCAGTCATAATCAACGTTTATGTAGTGATTTGATCATTGATGAACGAATCATAAACATATGGATGAAGGCTTGCCGCTTGCATGTGTGCTGGTATGTGTTGGCGACGCACGCCGCGGACCCGTCCTCCCGACCCCCGAAAATGATCTCGCCTTTACTGTCAAAGCACTTATTTAAATGGTGAATGATTAAGCCCCTTATGCCTATAGCCTGCTACAATTGCAAATAGGCAAGCTGTATGCTTGTCATTGTCACTTGAAAATAAACGCGTGCAGTCCATTTATGCCTTTAAATATTATCACAGTGATTATATAGGCATCTGATGTCACGCTCATGCACTCCCAAATCATCTCACAAGTGCGCTCGCATAACAAAGGCCAGTAAAGCACTGTTTGATTAAGCACAAACTAACTTTAATTGCGCAATTTTAATTACTTGTACTTGTTTTATATTAACATTTTAGGAGTGAAAACATATGTTTAGATGCCTGTGACAGCATGTCAGCAGTTCAGACAATGCTGCTACGCTTGTGTACGACAGAAAAACAGCCAGGACAAAGCGTACGACAGCTCCCGACCAGACATGACGTTTTGTCTTTTGAAAGCTCAATTTCTCTCAATTTCAAGCTTTGGCGGAAATGGTAAATGCCGAAAATGTCGGTAATTTCGGCGTGCACCCATATTTTGGCGTAGGCACGGTTGATAAATGAGGGCCTAAGTACCTTCAGTGTGGGACCTGCACAGATAGACACCAAGTGGTGCTAGAGCACCTGCCCCTTTGCCCCATGGACAGCAATGTACCCTTTTGAAAGTTTGCCGTCTGTCCTGTCTGTTCATTTTATTTTTGTTTTGTAAAGTGTACAATATGTGGCCCATGGTGCAATCGATTCATTCTGGATTAAAAGCTTGTAATATATGATTTATTAGGGGTTTAATGATATAGTAACTGTATCGAAATATCGATATGTAAACGGCAAATATCGAAATCATATCGTTTGACTTTGTATAGTATCATTTTGCAATGTAAATCATCAATTACTAAGTACTAAGTAGCATTGTATTTAGCAATTGTAAGAAAAAAGAAAAAGATGGGTTTAATTACTTTTCCATTCCATATAGCTACAATTGGTCTATCGAAAAATGTGTGTAGTATCTGTGTTCATGTCAAGGCGTGGGTTTGTCCATATGTGTTCAAATACAATGTCCATCTATACATTTGTCAGAGAATCATTGCGTTTACTTATATCCATAATTATCTTTCCCCTAAAAAACCTGCACTATCCACAAGTTTTACACATAATTAATGTATTTGCTAAATAGTTACGTTATCGATTTCAAATCATTTAACTGTATCGTATCAACATAATGAACCAATATCGTCCATGTATCGTCAACCATGTATCGTATTTTTTTTATTTTGTTTTATAATCTTTATCCCACGATTTTGTAAACCATTTTTTCACCCAGTGTCAATTATCTAAAGTAATCCTGGGCGCTACACTTCCTCTGCCAACCTGTGGGGGGGGGGGGGGGGGGCTCATGCTTCCTTCTATGCATGAGTAGTCCAAGCTGCTTCTTTTCACCTGACAGGGGAGAGTTTCCCTAGCCGGACGTAGCGCGTGGAAGGAACACGTTATTCTATGACGAGTTCCATCAGGCTGGCCAGGGGGAGGTAGTTTTAGAGACCAGGATTATTACTGCATGTTTTTGTGAGGGTACCTACCCTAGGGGACACGGGGAGAACATGCAAACTCCACACAGAAAGGCCCTTTCGCCAACCCCGCCTCGGGTATGGGCACCCACAGCGTCCCCAGCGGGACTGTATCGCTGTTAAAATGTATCTTTACACCCCTATTATTTATGCCCCAAGATCTATAAAATAAATCTCACACACTATTAAGGCAGACGTCGGTTCCACATGTGCACGCCACGTACTGCAGTGTACTGGTAGATGCTCTATAATGACAGGCTGGCAAAGCACTGTCACAACCCTAATTTTATCCATTCTGTGTTCAGAGGAAGCCCATTTGTTGCCATAGTGAGATGCACTTAAAAAGAGCAGGAGCAAGACAAAAGCTGTAGATCACGCGCGCACACACACACACACACACACACACACACACACACACACACACACACACACACACACACACACACACACACACACACACACACACACACACACACACACACACACACACACACACACACACACACACACACACACACACACACACACACACACACACACACACACACACACACACCATCATCCAACTCCATCCTCACATCAATACAGAGACAGAAGACACACAAACACAACTCAGGTGGGGACAATAGAGGCGCATGACATGATCTGTCATCAGTGTGCGCTCTCATGCTTTGCCACTCGCCGCCCTGCGCACACACGTACAAACACACACACACACACACACACACACCAAATTCTCAGCTGCTATTCTGTTTGTGTCAATGGAAGGCTAAACTAACAATTAGCTTTTTGCACCATGAAACGATCCCAGTCTGACTGTCTGTCAATGGATGACATATTGAAAAGCAATTTCCTGCCATTTCATCTAGCACTATGAACCAGGGAGAGAAAGGACAAATCAATAAAAGACTAATTGCTGCTGAATATAGGTTTGGCGTCAGTCAATTATGTTTCTGCAACACTTTTGTGTTTTGTAGGGAAGGCTCCTTTCATCTGGTCTGCATATTGTGCAGATAATGAAGGCAGTATGTCCACATGGGTGGTTGGATATCACCATCTTGAATACTAGCATGTGTTGATTCACAACTGAAATTTCTGCTTGGAAAATATCAACTAAAACATTTTAAAAAGCAAAAAACTAAACTAAAAACTAAACTAAAAACATAAGCTAGCGAGCTGCATTTCTCCATTCGTGATATCTTGTACTGGAAAAGCGGTATTAAACCACTTTTCTGTGTAATATTAATGCAGATACTGGATCTAACCCTAGTTTAGGTTTTGATGCCCTCAAGTGCTACAGTAATTTACACAGAGACACTGACCTGAATGACTCCTCCACCTTGTCCATGGGTTCCAGCAATGAAGGCCTCAGGTAGTTGAAGCATTTTCCCAAGCCAGTCCAACATCACAGTCTCCAGCTCTGTACAGGCTGGACTGGCAGCCTAAACATATTATGAACAATAACATGACTTGAATGACCTCCCAGATTAACCACGTCTCTAGTACTGTGTTTTTGTTTCACATTCTACTTAAGATCTCTTCTCCAAAAACAGAGCTTGTAGATCTGCTATGTTTGGTGAATGTTACTCCCAGTAGGAGGAATAGGAGTCATGTGACAATGAACGTCTTTTAATGGTGTGCTTCAGAAGGGGTTATAACTTTTGACTGTCACGTTAGTCTGGACTCGGAGCAAGGTGGAACTCCATATTTGGGTAAGACAAAAAGGCTGTCCGGCCTGGCAGAGATCTGCGCATCGCAATGGACGTATCACATTTATTTGATTATGAACATTATACATATTTTCACCTGCATCTTAACTTAAAATACAGAAATAAACAGAAGTAATACAATAAAAGTAATGTTACCCAGGAGAATCCAATGCAGCCAATGGCTCCACAAAGCATGTCAGCCAACATGGCAGGGTAAGAGGAGGCTGCTGGAAAGTAGGCATAGAAGTAAGGGCTGTGCCAGTGGGTGATCTAGAAGGACAATTATATACAATTGAAAATACAGTTAATGTCCCATTAGCTTGGTTGGGGCGGCAGTAGCTGAGTGGTTAGAGAGGACGCCTGGCTGGGACTCAAATGTTCACCCCCCCCGCTCAAAATGTGAGCAAGACACTTAAAATCGTAGGTGACTCAAAAACCTTTTTTGTTTGGGAGAACTACTCCTTTAACCCCTAACTTCTCCCCTTGTGCTGTATTAATAGTGCCCAGGCACTAAAATAAACTCAAATTTCACATGATGTGTGTGCAAATGTACATCGACAAACATCCAAAGAACAAAAAATAAATAAATAACTATAACAAAATTATTAATAGTATATCATAGGTGTACTGGTGTAGCAAATAGCGCAACACCCTGAGATGGGATAGAACCCGGAACGTTGTGCTCACCAGTCCGGCAGGCAACAGGCAACGCTAGGAGAGCTTGCACCTTCAAAGGATCACAATTCACAAGGCATTTTTAGACAATAATTGTTAGCTGCTATAATCTGCCAGCTCAGCCAATCATAATCAATTAAGGACCATAACCATTTTTATAATAGGTGGTTTTCATACTTTGTATGATTGGTTTGCAAATCAGAAAGAACTACACCATAACAAAAACACAATTTGTGACGTTTATACGGTTTTATATTTATTTTCATTTAAAATATATTTTTATATATAAGAACATGTTTTATTTTCATGTGATTTTATTATTATTATAATTAATATTATGTTACCCGCCTTCCCTCCCATTTCCCAATTAAGTTGTTCAGATCCATCTGTGGACAACGCAAAGAAGTGGAGGGATATCATCACCAGTTCAATTGCCTGGAGCAACAGGGGCAAGGTTGGTGTGAAAGGGAATATCTTTCACCACCTTCAACAGTTGTGACACATGAAAGAGTACAGTGAACTTCTAAAGTGTGATGTCTGTATTACTGTAAATTTGTTTAATAATGCATGGGTTCTCTCATCAGTCTCTCATCTATGGCTGGGTAAATAAAGGAATAGAAACTGCCCACACCATCGTATTCCCTGAGGAAACATTACTTAATTTAGTGCAAAGGCTTCATAAACTTGCCTTTCATTCTGTGTGACAGAACGCAGTCAGAACACAGTCAAATCCTATTACATCTGTGTGTGTGTGTGTGTGTGTGTGTGTGTGTGTGTGTGTGTGTGTGTGTGTGTGTGTGTGTGTGTGTGCGTCATAACGACGACTTAGCCGTTGAATCATTTTCCCTGAAATTCCCTATATAAGACGCCTGAAGGTCTCAGAACAAACTGTCCGTGTATTAATTTATTTCGATAAGGAATTAAGTGTGTGCGTGTGTGCGTGTGTGTGTGCGTGCGTGCGTGCGTGACGGCCAGGCTACCCGTTTCTGTAGTCCCTGCATTTATGCTTTTCATTGTTTTCCCAGTGAGTCATCAATTACATTCATCCAAAGCGACCCCTCAATATTCCTACTCTAGTGATGGAACAGAGGTGTTGAGAAAGGGAAAATCTTTATTTTTCAACAACCCACAATGAGATGGAAAGAATAAAGGCGTGTTAGAAGTGTAAAAGAAAAGCTACTCCTGCATTTTATTAGTGGGAAGTTCCAGAATTTTTCTAAACCTAGCCTATCATGCTGACACTGTCTAAAACGTGGCGTATTGCTTTTGAAACCATCATGAGCCTCGTCTTCTTTTTCTTTTTCAGATCCCCATGGCATTAGCTTGCTGTACATGACAGCAACTACTCTTCCTGGGATCTCAAAACCATCATCAGAGTATTTCATGTCATCACATACACCATTCACACAACACATCACAACACAACACAATACAATACAACACAAAACATCACCTCATAGCATGTGGGACAAAATTGTCTGCGATTTGGGATATTGTACTATTATGATATGGCATGAACGTGTTCTATAAAATAATATCTGATCAGGAAAAGTCTGTATCGGCAGATACTCAAAATCAAATGATTGGAATCGGATCAGGAGCAAAAAAACGTGATCGGGACATCCCTATCTAGTACATTTGATAGCTAGCTCTAAGGACAATTCAGTTTTCACATTGACATCAAAACAAATACCATATTATATCAGGATGTATATATAGCTCATATCTCCTTTACATCTCCTGCGTGAACAAAAACAACTGTTTCTTAAAACTCATATAGCCACTCTCAGCGATAAAAAAAATAGCAAATAGGTAATGAGTTCCATGCCACCATTGCTCTTTTCTTTTCTTTTTTTTTACAGTATATACATTTTTTATCCCACGATTTTGTAACCCATTTTTCACCCCTGTGTCAATCATCTAATGTGATCCTGGGCTCTACACACCCTCCACCAACCTAGTCCCCATATATGGGGGACAAGGGGAGAGCAACGGACTTGAACTCATGCTTCCTTCATGCCCGAGTGTCCAAGTTGCTCCTTTACACCTGACAGGGGGGAGTTTCCCTGGTTGGACGTAGCGCGTGGAAGGAACCAGTTCCTTTCGCCACCATTGCTCTTTAATGGACTTTTCTTTGTTTAACATTTGTTCTACATCAAGTGAGCAGGGACCGATCCTCTGATGACTGCCTAGTAAAATAATGATGTGTATCTGAGAACAATGATAAATTATTATAAATTATAGCTGGAGTTTTTGTTGCGATTATGTTTTTGACAAAACACATTAAAGTGATTTGAACCTAATACTATACATTTTGTCTTTTCTTTATTCAAAACCAATGTATTTATTCTCATGTTCTCATGCTTGTTTTAATTAATAATTTAAAGCTCTTGTAAGTTTACTAGATGTGTTAGATGATGGATATATTGTAGAGTCGTCTGCGTACATCGCAAAGGTGGCATGATTTAAAATGAAAGCCAAATCATTCACAAAAATAGAAAATAAAGTGGACCTTTACACCTTTGCTGTTATCTCTAAATATACTTTTTAGTTGTATTGCTCCTGTATTGATGATAATTTGTATTGTATTGTATTGTATTGTATTGTATTGTGCCTAAATGTGTAAGTAGGTTAATGTATCTATTAACCAACTCAAGTAGATTTTACTGACAGAAAATAGAGGACAGTCCCTCCCGCCCTCCTTCACCTGGGTGAAATGTACTCAAAATGCAATCAGATCATATCCTCGGGTATGGACTAGTAATAATAATGAGAGTGAACTGACCCCAGGCATGATGACTCTCTCTACGTCTCTCATAACATCCTCATATGTCTCAGGCTCCAGTGGTGCTTCAGCAGGGATCATGGAACGCAGGTAGCCTGGTTCTACATCTGGGTACACCGGACGTTGTTCTATGTTCTCCATGTAGTCGGCCACATAGTCTACCATCTCCTTCCCCCTGCGACGGAACTCTGCTACATCCATGTTAACACTAGAAAAACACACAGGTAGAGTTATGGTCAATTCAGTAATTTAATTGCAAATCATCGCTGTTGAGAAGAAACCTTGTATGTCCAAAACCGTTTTTTTATTATCATTTTAAAAACATTTTAAAATAGTGAAAATAGCCGATCTACAAGCTCATAACGCCTCACATCTACTATTTTCATTACTTTTGCCTTTTGTGATTGGCATTAATTATATCCCATGACGGACACTCTAAGCACAAGGCCACTGACCTGGCATGATGAAATATGGCATTCATTATGAAAAAACATAAAAAGTTGAACTGGAGATTGGAGATACAAGGTTTCTGCCTGATAGCTACGAAACACAATACAGCAAATAATGAGAATATTTTGGAATCTGAACATAAACTTATGCAATGAAGCTAAAGTCAAAAATTGAACAATTACGTTAATAGCAATACATCGGTTTTGCAGTGTGTATGTTTGTTCTGTCCCTGATCCACACTAACTACTAAGTATGAACACCGTCACTAAATCCATTGAATCTATTCTAATCCAGGTGTGTGTGTGTGTGTGTGTGTGTGTGTGTGTGTGTGTGTGTGTGTGTGTGTGTGTGTGTGTGTGTACGCTCTATTTGATTGCCTAGCAGTAATTGCCATTAGAGCCCCTTAACTTCATCTCATTCGACGAGGAACACAGGCACACAGCATAATGAAACAGCCTACTACGATGGTACACATCCAAACACATGCACACACAAGCTGCACACACGCATTCACACATACACACACGCAAATGTGGGCACATTAATAGAAACAAGCACCTGTATACACACTAATGCGGAACACAAACATCATATGTGCACATATGAGTCCGATACATTTCTCTAAATAACACTCTTACAGCGCTTCCTTAACGAAGACAATGCTTGTTCTTTAACTTAACACATGACTGAAACATGTTCTTAACTTTGTAATAAATGTAATAAAATAAGTCCAGTGGCTCTAAATAAGAAATATTTTCCTTGATCAAACAGTCGAACTATAACTCCAGGATTATAAGGTACGGTACATAAATACTGTATGTTACACCTGATTCACAACAAAAGCTCTCTATTTATTTAGATTGTTTTAGATTGTTGTTAAAATATAATAAAAGCAAGATTAAAGTGATCTCTAATATAGAACACGCAGAAACAGAAAACTTGCAACACAAAAGAAAACTACCCTTAGCAATGACACACCAATGAACATTGCCCCCGATCTACCACGAGACTAATCTTTTAACACTTTACACATTACACGTGTGTGTGTGTGTGTGTGTGTGTGTGTGTGTGTGTGTGTGTGTGTGTGTGTGTGTGTGTGTGTGTGTGTGTGTGTGTGTTATATATATATATACTCACATTTGCAGGTCAGAGAACTGTAGCAATATTTTTGGGATAGCAGGTCTCGTCCTTTCTGTCAAAGTCCACAGACAGACAGACAAAGACAGTTAGACAGGCAGGCAGACAGACAAGCAGGTGGTCAAAGCGTTTGTGTGTAAGCAGGAGGAGACATTTGTTGCTTTTATCTTCCCACCCCCCCCCCCTCTTTCTAGGCTAGCCAATGGGAGAAGGGGCTCACAGCCAATGTAGGAAGGACTGATTCACAGGGTGTTAATGAGACTGCTCACTTTCCACCTCCATCCCACACACGCGCACGCACAGATGCACGTCACGCACACACACACGCACACACACACACACACACACACACACACACTGACACACAGTACCCCTCTGCGGTGTTAAATTGACACTAGATTGTATTGTGTAGGCCTACATACATGCATACTTGGGGCACGTTCGGTAATACCGTACCGGAGCGCACTCGCCTATTAGTGCACTATTTCCGAACACGCCCTTAAATAATATTGATCTAAACATAGGCCTAATGTATATGGATGAAGTATCAGGTCTAGCATGAGTAAGTATATCACTAATGTGTGCATAAATCCTCAGCTGATCTTTTCCTGAGACTCTTCTTTTTATTAATGTACAGTAATGTATGATAGGTCTGAAGCACTTTGAATGCATCAGCAATTTCTCCTGCCAATGTTGTCTGCTCCTTTTACCTTTTTAATGTTTTTTTAAAAGGCTTTGCCTCTTTTTAATGTGTCTATTGTTTTTAAATGTGAAGCATCATGAGCCATGGAGAACGGTATTTTGCTCCCCTGTATGCCCAGTGTATATTGTGGAAGTGACAATAAATCTGATTGATTGATTGGTATACAATTAAACACCAAATTCATTACATGGCATAATGGATATATAATTAAAAAGCTTGTTTCCATTGTGGTCCAATGACAACATGGACCGCAAATTAAATATTATAATGTTCAAATGTTATCCCAGTAGATTGATACACGAGTTACTGAAAATGTGTAGCCAGCAGCACTTAATTTACAGTGGACAAGGTTTTAAAAATGGTAAATGGTTTAAATGGTAAATTATATAGGCTATACTAGAGTCTTCCTCCAAAGCACTTCACAATGTGTATTACATTCACCCATTCACACACTCACACCGTCAGGAAACGGCACATACCGGTAGGCACCAACCTGCACGTTGGGAGGATGATCGGGAGCAGTGGAGTTAATGGAACACATTTTGACACGCAGCCTGGAGGAGCCGGGGAACAAACCAGGAACCTTCTGATTCCACCCTAGTCTACGGTAGCCTCTACTGTACTGAGCTACTACTACGCTCTATACTAAAGTAGGTTAAAGTTAATCAAATATCCAATGATGAATGGCAAGCCATGAAGCTGATTTCATTGAACTTTTAAGTATTTCAATTTAATTAGACATGTTCCATCTGATTTGGTTTAGCATGCTTGTAGTGGTTGACTGCCACCTACTGGAAGATGGAGGGTATCACTTTATGCAAGCCTGAAAAGATAGGTTTTCACCTTTGGTCATAAACTCAGACTAAAGACTATTTTGACATTTTTATTGCAATTTTTAACAGCTTGTTTGCATTTTATTTTTATGTCAAATAATTTGTTTTATAATTTATCGTTGAATTAAGCATTACAGTGAGAGGCCAAAGCAGCAGCTGCTTCCATGACTTCCTAACTTCAATGAAAATTATTCACATTTTTTGTTCAAGGGGTTTGAAAATTCCCATAAATGGTCAGTTTGATTCAGACCGGTCTTTGCTTGAGGACGTCAGAGCCATGAATGAGGACAAAACAAAACAGCAGTTCACACTTAAGCAATGGATGAGACGGAGTGTGTCATGGCAAATATCACAGCATGGATTCGGAAATTAGCATGAGTCGGAAATTAACCACAAACCTGTGGTGTTGATACAACCTCAAGTCTTCCAACTACTTTTATATGTCGTCAGTTTTTATACAGATTACTGCTAGTGCTTCCTCAGGTGCAACAGGGCATGTGTCCAGGTAGAGTCGAGCTTGTTCTGTCAGAGTTAGCTGAGCATCTGTCCTGCCAAACAATACTGCCTGCCACCAATCACAGGCGTGCGCGCACGCACACACACACACACACACACACACACACGTGGGTATATATGAGGCAGGGGTTGTTGGTTCTATTCTCTGTCTACAAACTATAGATTAAAGGTTGTTGTACCTTTAGCTGGCTGGGTGGGCAGACAGTTGGCTCCATACAGGGGGGATGCCTAGTCAGGCTGTTCCGGCCGTCAGCCCTCATATGGGGTAGGAGAAGTGGTGGAGGGGCGGAGATGCTCACAGTCTCACAGCCCAGTAGAAAGTCACTGTATGGGGCTCCATTGATGCCATCTCCCTGGATCTGGAGTTATGGGATGATTCATTAGTTGAGGAAGTCTGTGTAAGTGTATGTCGAACAGTGGTGGAAGAAGTAATCAGATTTTTCTTTTTCTTTCTTTCTTTTTTAAAGTAAAAGTGTCACGGTGCAGGGCAGAGAAGGTGTAGGACCCAACTAAGTGCAGACAGTAGCAGCGGAGGCAGAATTCAGGTGCAAGTTCCAGGTTTATTTAACAATGCAGGGAAACAGGGAACTGGCAATAAACTAATACTTGGAACATGTAAGCTCAAAAAACAGGACTGAACACAGCAACAACGAATCGACAGAGAACTGAACACACAAGGGCATATAAATAGACAAGAGTTCACTAGACACAGGTGAACACCACTGACAATCAACACAAGGATAGGCTGGGGAACTAAGGGGACACAGGTGGAAACACTGGCAATCACAGGACTAGTGAGACAAGACAGGAACAGAACTACAGGGGAAGATAGGAAGGCACAACACAAGACTACAAAATAAAGGTTCACAGTGTAAAGCAGAACTGCAACTACAAAACAAGGAAAATACATACTCCAAAATCACAGTAGCACAAAGAAGTAAAACACTAACTAACTAAAAATCAAAAGAACACAAGAAAATCCAAAACGTGCCGATCTGTTACCAGTAAAAGTCCTGTCCTTAAGATTTTCACTTGGGTAAATTACAAAAGTATTGGTATTAATTAATAATTACTCATTATATAGAATTAGATCTCTCATTAGGCTATTTAGCATTTGTTGCAATTTGGTGGTCAAAGCCGGTTGATTTTGGCAGGGGCTTTTATGATCGCATTTTATGTTTTCTTAATCAAAGGTCAGTTATATTCATTGCAGAAGGATGAGACAATGTAAATGCTTGCCTCAAACAATTCACTTCCCTTTCAGTTTCCCAATTGATTTAAGATAATGATGGAGGGATGTCAAATTATGTAGACGCTGCCATTTCATAGGTCAATGCACACCTCTAGGTTGCCTCATTATCATGATGATTTATATAACAGACTTGTTGCAACCCCATAACCCTGTGCGCTGCCTCAGATCATCGGATAGGGCCCTCCTAGTTCCTCCTGCAACGCGTCTGGTCACTCGGGGTGACCAGGCCTTTGCGGTTCGGGCACCTTTGCTCTGGAACTCCCTGCCCTTGGCTCTTAGGTTAGCAGAATCAGTGTCTTCTTTTAAAACGCTTTTAAAAACACATATGTATGCCAAGTGTTTTTCCTAATATTGTTTTTAATTGTTTTATTGACCTGTTATTTTCAACATGTTTTATTGTTTCTGATGTTTTGATGTTTTTATGATTACTGTTTTATAACCTGATGATGATGATGATGTATCATACCTGAGTGTGCGGGCAGGGCCGGCTGGGACTCCATAGCTGGTTCCAAGAAACTGTATTCTGAGACACAAAAACACCAGAAAGGATTAACGGCAACACTCAACTAATAACGTGTCGCACTCGCAACACTATTTGTGCAATATTTTCTGTGATTGTATACAATAATCACCATATACTGTATGCATGATATTTGGGGGGCAGGGTCTCATCAATCTCTGTTGACCAATATTATATTTGAGACCATGCAGCATGGAAAGGTATTTCTTTGAAGTGACTATACTCCAAGAGATGCTGCAGCTCTTCTTGACCATCATGAGTGATGTGTAAATTACATGTTTTCTTTTCTTTGTTTACAAAGTATCTTTGCAAACAAAGATACTTCACGTTATGCGTCAGATGTTTTTGGTCTCTCTCTCTCTTTTGAAGGGCGCTAGCACCTCGATCCTATGCACAGCTTTGTGTGTTTGTGTGTACCAAATTTGACTGAGCACAGAATTTGATGTATGATGATGTATGACGATAAGAGCACCCCTCAAAAATAACAATTGTGGGCCAAGCTTGAAGGGGTGTGTTTGTGTGTATGACATTTGTGATGGTTTGATTTGCTGAGCACGGAATGTAATGTATGTATGATGATAAGAGCAGTCCTCACTTCACCCGAGTTTGGTTTTTTGAGGGGCGATAGGGCCTCCCATGTCCAGCTTTTAGTGTGTGAAAACACAAACATTAAATGCCATTGACAATGAATGGACAATTTTGAGTGTTTGTGTAAACACAAACATTGCGTAACAAACATACAAACATTGAAGACGAAAGTGAGGACACAAATTCTGATGCATTAATATTGCTATTATTTCTGAGGTCGTTTTGTAAGCATGCATTATTATGAGTGACACAACAGCGGCAGAAGCAGGTCCACTGCCAGTCTGTGGCAGATTAGTAGGAAGCATTGCCGTGGCAGAGGAAACACTGTAGTAAATTGGCCGCATGTAAGCAGTAGCCCAAGAGTCACCCTTCCCTCTTGGAGAGAGAACAAGGTTCAGTACAATGTATCTAAGATGTTTTCTGCCCACAACCAATCATAAATACACATATTACAGAACACACACATCGCACCCACATCATCGCAAAACTGTTCACATACTCCATGCCAATATAGTGCCATAAATGGTTTGATACTAAGATACACAACGGTTATATAGGTCATATACAGTAGGTCATGCAGTTCAGGACCCAAGCACACAACTACTGCTGTTGGTCATGATTTGTCTAACTTTGATTGTCCTTTAATAAACACTAAATTCGAAATAAGGACGACGCCTTGGACTCTCTCTTCCTAATTAATTGCTTGGTCTACTCCTATATTATCAACATCCACAAGACTACATTGGCAATTTGTGGTGACGCCGCGGCTGATTCCGCTGCCAGACATGAGACAATGCCACACTCACTCCTTCTGCATCAGTGTCAATGTACCTATCCTACACCGCCGGCATTAGACCCTCGCCAGCACCAGCACGCACGTCTAACGGTGCACGGTGACGTTCTGTCCGGCATTCCGATCACTGTTCAATTTCCAGGTGAATTATGATTTGTTGGTGTGTTGTGTTCTGTGTTCTCTCTGCAGCGTGCAGCAGTGTGGAACTTCCAGTTGGTGCTTTATGGTACCTTACCTTAGCCTCTGTATAACTCTGCTTGTACAAATTAAACCTTATACCTGTCCATGTGTAGAGTTATGGGGGTCCTTGAAATTAAAACATTAAGAACAGCTGCCCCGCCGATAGGATGGTTCTGTACACAGCGGGGACCTCATGTTTTGTTTTTGTATTGTCTTGGTGTTATGTGCTCTGTGTTGTTTTTGATGTGGGTGTTGAACAGATTGTGAAGACAAATATCCTTCGGGACAATAAAGATTATTATTATTATTAAGATGTGATATCATGCGCTCCTATTTGAGGTCACAAGTGTAACAATTTACCTGAACACACAGGTCGAGCCGGGAGTCCCACGTTTCCTGCAAGAGCACTTCCATCTCCCTTGGCAACGCCTTGAATATACACACACACACACACACACACACACATGCGCGCGCACACGCACACAAACAGTTCAAAATACAGATATATAATGCACAAATGAATTCACACACTCTTTCTCGCTATGTCTCTCTGTCCATCTCTCTATCATGAAACACACACACAGTTAAAAATGCAAATACACTGTATAATACACAAATACATTTACCCACTCTCCCATAGTCTTACTGGGGGACTTCAACGCACATGTGGCTAATGAGAGAGATAATTGATGTGGTGTGATTGGAACGGTCTCCCGGTTGCCTCAAGGGGAGGTAACCCTCGGTGAACAGCGGTGGTAAGGGTAAGGTGAAAAGGTGAAAAAGGAGGTCTATCGGGTTATGATATCCCGGGGGACTCTGGAGGCGGTTGCAAGGTATGTGGTGGCAAAATTAACACTATGGTATTGATTAATTTAATGTAGCCTACTAGTAGATGATACTTGTAACACTTGTAATTAAGCCTCCCTGGGAAAGTTTACGCCAATGTACTGGAAAGGGGGGTCTGGCCGATAGTCAAACCTCAGATTCAAGAGGAGCAATATGGATTCCGTCCTGGTCGTGGAACAGCTGACCAGCTCTATACTCTTGCAGGGATACTGGAGAAGGCCTGGGAGTATGCATATACGGTCTACATATGTTTTGTGGATTTGGAGCAGGCATATAGGGCCCCGGGAAGTTCTGTGGGAGGTGCTGCGGGAGTATGGAGTGAGGGGGACCTTGTTGAGGGCCATCCAATCTCTGTACACCCAAAGCGAGATCTGTGTCTATGTGTTGGGCAGTATCAGATTAGTTTCCAGTGGGGGTTGGCCTCCGCCAGAGCTGCGCATTGTCACCTATCCTGTTTGTGATTTTCTTGGACAGGAACAAGGGTTGCTTCACTGCTTTTTGCAGATGATGTGGTCCTGATGGCACAATCAGTTCTAGACCTTCAACTCTTACTGGACCGGTTCGCAGTCGAGTGTATGGCAGCTGGGATAAGGATCAGCATCTCTAAATCTGAGGCCATGGTGCTCAGCAGGAAACAGATGAATTGTGCAGTCCAAGTAGGGAATGAGACTTTGCCCCAGGTGAAGCAGTTTAAGTATCTCTGGGTCTTGTTCATGAGTGAGGGGTGGACGAAGCAGGAGGTCAGCCGGGGAATCTGAGCAGTTGAGCCAGAAGGCAAAGCTCTCTACCGAGCAAACTTCGTTCCTACTCTCACCTATGGTCATGAAGTGTGGGTCATGACTGAAAGAATAAGGTTGTGGATACAAGCGGCCAAAATTTGTTTTCACAGACGGGTGGCTGGTATCTCCCTTAGAGATAGGGTGAGAAGTTCAGTCATGCGAGAGAGAACCGCTGCTTCTTTGCTTGGAAAGGAGCCAGCATTGGTGTAGTCAGTGGTTCAGTATAAGGATGCCTCCTGAGTGTCCTCGTTGCACGTCCCACTGGAAGGAGACCCCCGGGCAGACCAAGGATCAGATAGGAGGAATAATTATATCTCCAAACTGGCCATGGAACGCCTCGAGATCCCCCAGAATTAAGTTGCTAATGTTGCTCTGGAGAGGGAAGCTCTCTGCTGGAGCTGTTGCCCCTGTGACCCTACTCCAGATAAGCGGTTGAAGATGGATGGATGGATGGATGGATGGATGGACACTCTCCCTATCTCTGTCTCATAATCAAACCAGATCCATACAGATGGAATACAAGGGCTGTATAAATAACATGACATTTCATTTGGTAATATGGAACAAACACACTGCTAGTCTTTGTTCCACATTACCAAATGAAAGGTCAAGTTGTAAATAACACAAATTAGAAATGTGTAGGCCTACATGTTGCAGCAGTAAAGTGATTATTAATTTGATTAGTAAAATTCAACCCAATCACTTTTCAATCTATTAATTATTGTCTCCACCAGGCCGAAGGCATGGGGGGAGAGTATGTTTTGCACTCCGTCCGTCCGTGTGTCCGTCCGTCCGTGTGTGTGTGTGTCCGTGAGCAGCTAATCTCCGGCACCGTTAACCCGGTCGATGCCAAATTTTGCACACACACTCCCTGGATGCCAACGATGAACCTCTGCCCCAAAATTTCCAGAACGGCCTGTTATAGCGCCACCAGGAGGCCGCTTTGTGCAAAACAAGTTTTTGCACAGTACACCTACAGATTTTGTCCAAACATCGCGCAAATTGGTACACAGTCTCTCTAGAGCCATTCAACGAAACGCGTCTTTCAGATTTCTCAGACTCTATCCTGATTGGTTAAGATTGGCTTCCAAAGTTCACAGGAGTGCTCAGTTTCAAACAAAATGCTGCAAATCATGAACACATCGCGTGATTTCCGTGAAATTGTGCACGCACATTCCCACTAGGCAGAGGAAGAAATGCCACATGAACAATTTCAACTCAGCCTCAAGGTGGCGCTATAACTGGCCTAAAAGTGTTTTTACCTCTAACTGCACGGATCTGTGGATAATTTACTTTTGTTGCCCTTTTATCCAACCACCAGATGAAGGCAAGCTGCAATGTCCTACATTCCTATCCTGGTGGAGACCTGTGCCCAGAAGGGCACTTTTTCTAGTTATGAATGTTTTGTTCACTATAATGTCCATAGTCTTAAATTGACAAAGATATCTTTAACCTGCGTATGAAAAGATGTTTAACCCGTGTATGAACAGATATGTTTAACCTCTAAATAACCAGATATGTTTAACCTGTGTATATAAACATATCTTTAACCCGTGTATAAAATGATGATATGTTATCTCCAAGATATTAGCTCCTAGAAGCTCAGTCTGTAGAGCACTCGCCTTGGTTCAGGGTTCAATCCTGGCCATGTAATAAACCTAATACATCATCTAATAAATAATAATAATATCCCCACTCCATGGGGTGTTTTTGTTTTGCTAATCCTATAATCACTAGGAGCAGTATGGTGCCCTGGGAGCAATTGGGTTAAGAGTCTTGCTCAGGGACAAACACATTGTTGGACTGAACTGGAATCGTACGACAACAGGGCTAACGCTACCTCACTCAGCTATGGCCGCCCCCACAGTAAATGAATAGCATGGCTTGGGTAACTAAATGATGTGGTAAATGGAACTGATGGAAAGGGTTACGCTTCGCCTCACCCTATAAGGGTCCAGAGAATTGTAAGAGTATAGGCGCCCTTGTTGCTCGCCCGATACCGACAATAAGCCACTCCTACCTTCCTTATACTTAAACTTAACAAGCGTTGCCTTAACCTGTGTATTGAGAGGGGACATTGTGTTCTCTAGTCCCTGGATGCTGTCCTGTCTGGTCCCGATGAGTTTAAGTGGGGATGGGGTTGAAAGATATTCGATGACTTTCCTCATGTTTGGAGTGCTGATCCTTTCAGAACAGAAGTGTAGTGGATTAAATCTACTACACAGATAGAGAAGAATAGAATCTTAATCTTTATGGAACATTTGACCACTGCTAATGACTAAATTTACACAGAAATCAATATTTAAAATGCATATAAAGAAAATTCCTGGGAATATCATTTTGTAGGCTGTCAAGCAGTCTCAGATTTTGCCATTTGTGTTGACTGTCTATTCTCAATATGTGGAATTTTATTGCTAATGTATGTATTTTTCTTAAAATTATGATATAGACTATAACAAAAAACTAATACAAAATGTATTACAGTGGGCCCCAGGAATACTAGCTAGGCTCATTGCAAGTGTCATTGACACGAGTGTCCCTGACATGCATCAGATTAGGCATCAATAAGTGTCAAATCATCTCTTTCTCCTGTGTAATGTACAGGTATTGATGCTTTGCTTTATGCTTCAGGCCATCCTAACAAATAGTAGGACCGTTGTTGTTTTTGGCAGTGTGTAAAAAGACAGGAATTGGAGGGCAGAGAGTGGGGACTGGGGAGACATTCTGGGTTCTCTAATATAAATATACTTGAGAATTACATGGCCTCTCCCACCTACAGCAGCAGTTAATGAGCTAAATGAACCCACCTGGAGTTGAGTGGCATGCCTGTGCTGTGCATGTGTGTGGGGGTTAAGGAGAGCACAGTCTGGTCCACAGTCAGCGCCTTGCTGCCACTCATGTTGAGGAACTGAACAGAGACACATGACATATGGTTTATTCATAGACATAAAAAGGTAGACACCTCCTCCGGATCTGGGACATGTGTATCTTATGGCGGCCGCCATATTGAGCTTAAAAAAAACACACCCATGTGAAGTGAGGGGCGCTCTTAAATTGATCTTATCATGAACATGTAAGATGACAACCGAACTTAGGTGATATATATAGCCCCGAGCTGAATTAAAACAGTTGCACTGTGTTTAAAAAAGCTGATTTCCTCAGACACATATGACGTAAATTCTTCTTTCATTGTCAATGGCAAATGTGACACGTGTTGTGATGAAAAGCTGCATAGGAGGGGCTAGCGCCTAATGTCCCTTAAAAATGGAGGGACTACTGGCCAATCACAGCACGTCTTTTCCGGGACTTGTCAGAATCATCACTTCCTCCTCAGTGACATAATTTCCTGAGTCCTGAGTGACATCACTTTTATAATATTGTATTAAGTTAAATTCCTCCTGTGCATATAACGTATAATCTGACTGCATTACTGTGTGTGTGTGTGTGTGTGTGTGTGTGTGTGTGTGTGTGTGTGTGTGTGTGTGTGTGTGTGTGTGTGTGTGTGTGTGTGTGTGTGTGTGTGTGTGTGTGTGTGTGTGTGTGTGTGTGCGCATGCGTGCCTGCGTGCGTGAGCATGTGTGTGTGTGTGTGTGTGTGTGTGTGTGTGCACGCGTGCGTGAGACATCCTCACCTCTGACGGGGAGAAGGACAGTTCAGTGAAGTTGATGGTGTTAAAGTGACACTCATGCTGCTTCTCTGCACCTCTCTGTGGAGATGTGATATTTGAAAACAATATTTATTTAAAAAATAACATTTGATTTTGATTTAAAAGTACCTTCAATGGACAAAGGACACAAGATCACTTAGGAAACAGATAATTAACAGTAACCAAAAACATTTGAAAGACCAGACAATGAGTAAGAAGGGCACCGTTGGAGCGACTTTGCTGGCTACCCAGGGCTTTGTCATTTCCAGCCAATACCGGGGAAACAGTTAGGACTGTCAAACCCTGAGTGACAGTCATTGTCATAATGATTCAGGAGACCATTCG